>NW_027206539.1:0-353090 GCF_024711535.1 Dipodomys merriami | reverse complement strand
GGCTAGGGAGGTATAGGATGAGGGAGTGGCAAGAGTTGGCGTGGCAAGGGATAAGCAGGAAGATGAAGAGGGAGGACAATCCCAGATCCAGTGTCTCAGGCCATTGGAGCCATGACCTCAACTGACAACCTAGACTATCAGTGATAGACTCTTCAACCCAGCCACATGCCTATTCAAAGTCCTGGCACTCTGGGTTCACCGTTGACAACCTGGTTGTCATCCACTGTAGGATGCCTGTGCAGTACATATTTGGGGACTGGCACTTTTTCTGGGTCAATCTGAAGATGACACCCCCAGTGTTCATTCCTCAAACAGAGACAGAGGTAAGCGTGCCACTGGAACAGGACACCCAGGAAATTAGGGAGAGATTCAGACCCATCTTGCCCCAGACTTCATCTAGGGGACTCTATGGCCCCGTGACTGCCATCCTCAGAGGTAGAGGTGGGTCTCTTTGCTGGCTCAGCCTTTAGTCTAGATGGCAGATGTGGAAGGGGCAAATGAAGGTCGAGGCTAGTGGGAAAACAGGAGGCACGGGCCTGGGAGCAGGGTTGTTTCTTTGAGGATACTCACAACCCAGGAATATTCCTGAGATGGATCAGCACTTTTCTCCTCCCTGAGAGAGAGGGACCTAGAGCCCTCCAGTCTGCATCCCTTGGCTGAGAAATTCATTCATTCCCATATCCTTTGTTTGGATAACTAGATCTCACCTGACTGCCCAGTGTCAAGGTAGGACAGTGAGAGACCTTGAGTCCTTGATGAGGTCATGGGATCCTCAGTTTGAGATTGTACTTGAATGTCCTGACTTGGTGCATGGTCAGTCCCATCTCAGCCAGCCATGATCTAGAACATAGAATCTAGAGAATCAGAGCAGGATGGGGTCTATTCTGTGAGTCTTGAGTATTATGTGTGAGCTTTGAGCTCCCGTGTGCTCACCTGCTTCCTTTTTTTGGGTGGCTCTATGCTAGAAAAATCTTAAAACTAGGGCCTGGGTCCCATCCCTTGTTTCATGCTCAAAGCTAGCACTCTACAATTTGAGTCACAGCTCCACTTGCAAGGTTGTTGGGTGTTTAATTGGAGATAAGAGTTCTGAATGACTTTGCTGTCAAGGGTTGCATCCTACTGCAGTCCTCAGATCTCAGTCTCCTGAGGGGATAGGATGACAGGCATAGAAAAGCCTTTTTGGCCGGGTGCCAGTGGCTCATGGCTGTCATCCTAAGTACTCAGGAGGTGAATCTTAGGATCACAGTTCAAATCCAGTTTGGGCAGGAAAGACCCTTAGACTCTTCTCTCCAATAAAGCACCAGAAAATCAGAAGTGGTGCTGTGGCTCAAGTAGTAGAGTACTGGACTTGAGCTGAAGAGCTCAGGGATAGCACCCAGGCCCAGAGTTCTAGCCCCACAACCAACAAAGAAAAAGAAAGTAAAACATCTTTGCCTGCAAAGGACGGTGAAGGTCTGTTTGTGTGTATGTGTGTGTGTGGGGTGGTGGTGCTGGTGGTGGTAGACATTTAGTACCCCACTCAGTCATCGTTTTAGATGGATTGTCCCAAACCCTTATTTCACAGCAGCCTATTCTTGACCACAGGTGAAGCTCTGGGTTGTATGTCGAACATCGAACCTCAGTCTCCTCATGGGAAAGTTGTGAGTAAATAAGGGACTAATACAGAGGGATCTCTGGAGCAGGGCCAGGCACAGAGGGAGTAGGTGTCAGATAAAGTTCTCAACAATTCTGTGAGCATGAGTCATGGAGAAGCCAGGTGCCCTACTCATGACCTCCAGCTGACAGGAATCTTGGCCTGATTTCTCTGCCATGCTTCCTAGGACAGTGGGTGTTATTCAGTCCACTTCTTGTGGTGGGAAGCCCACTTCTTGTCATTTGTGGGGATTGAATTCTGGGCTTGAATGCTATCCCTGAACTCCTCAGAAGAAGGCTAGTACTCTACCCCCTGAGCCACAGCATCACTTCCGGTTTTCTGTTGGTTCTTTGAGGGTAAGAGTCTCACAGACATTCCTCCAGAGCCAGCTATGAACCACGATCTTCAAATCTCAGCCTCCTTTGTAGGTGGGATTATAGGTCTGAGCCAGCGGCATCTGGCTTAAGTGTAATTCTGGCCCTCTATCTCTCTCTCTCTCCCTCTATGTCTCTCTGTCTCTGTCTCTCTCTCCCTCTCTCTTTCTCTCTCTCAGTAATTGGTTGAATGAGTGCTGGAGAAGGTGGCCCAGCATACCCATGTGGCTGGAACCCAAGGTGGCCCTCTCATTCTGGAGGTGGGCTGTTATTCAGGAGCTGTTTTGCTCAGCCAGTAGAACCTGCTTCATGAGGTAAGCCCCTCTGTGCCCTGGCTAGACCGTGACAGTTATTCATTGTCCATCCCATGAGTCCCTCGCCACATCCCTCTGCTACACTGTTGAAGGAAAGTGGATGAGAAGGTGTCACCTTGTCCCCCTGCCCAGCACAATCCCGGGCCTCTGACCCATACCCCCACCTATGTGACAAGCCCCTGTCTATAAGACATTAAAAACACTCCAAGTGTACTACCCTTTGCTGGGGAGTGTCGTTTCGGTTAGGGGTCGGGGTTCAGAGGAAAGACCCCAGACCTGACACCTCCCCGGGGACATTTGTTCTTGTGACAGAGCCAAGTCATTGGTGTGGATAAGGAAGAAGCCTCCATCAGACTGACACAGAACAATGCTCAAAGATAGGTAGGCTGTTGAAGTATCAAACGCACTCATGTCTGCTTCCTAATCCCAACAAGGAGGAGTAGTATGGGTGGTCCGGCCCTGGACCTAAGGGATTATAAATGATGGTGGCGGTCAGGAGCTCATGGCTCCCACCCATCATCCTGGCTCTTTGGGAGGCTGAGGTCTGATGGTTGTGACTCAGAGTAACGTGGGCAGGAAAGCCCGTGAGAATCTTATCTCCCATAAACAACCTCCCTCCCCAAAACCACACACAAAAAAGCCAGATATGGTGCTGAGGCTCAACTGGTAGAGCCTCAGCCTTGAACAAAAGAAGCTCAGGGATAACACCCAGGCCCTGAATCCAAGCCCTAGGACTAACACAATCATAAAATAAATGAACAGTGTACACCTTTTATCTGACTACCAAGAAAGATGTATTCAGTTTTCTCGCTGGTACATGTAGCCAAAGTTAAAGGCTCCCGTTCGTGTTCCCCAGCCCTCTCCTTCTCTCCTTTATCTGTCCAGGCTTAGGTTGCAAGACAGAATTCAGATCATCCCACTGGATGTGACCTTAGGTACCCTCCCTCATCCACCTCCCTTGGGGTCAGGATTCTGGATGCACTCCCTGCTGGGAGGAGGAGGCATCACAGAGATGAGGATAGGTATCCCCAACACTCACACACATACACACACACAAACACCCCTAAGCCAACTCAGACTCGCCTTTTCAAAGACACTTTATCTCCTTGGATTAACTGACCTAGGAGAGGAATTTGATCTCCTGTAACTTATTATTTTAACTTGGGCTTGCTAGTTCACAGGAGATAAACGGAAGCAAACAAAAACCAAAAAGCCTTTGGTGCCCATCACCTCTGGCTCAGGGTCAAGCCTGACATCCTGGTGACTTGGGAGGCAGAGATCTGAGGATCAAAGATCAAAGCCAGCCATAAGCTGGAAAGCCAGAGAGACTCTTCTCTCAATGGAACCACCAAAAAGCCAGAAGTGGAGCTGTGGCTCAAGTGGTAGAGCACCAGCCTTGAGCAATAAAACTCAGAGAAACAGCTCTCAGATCCTCAGTTCAAGCACACAATAAGAAATGGCCCTGTCATGTTGCCCAAAGATTGCCCAGTCCTCGAACCCCCTATCACAGAGTTTAATACAACACCTGCCCCTGGGTGGTGTATCAGGGCCTTTTGAAATCCGGTGTTGGAATCCAGGCCTTCCCCTTCATGCATTCTCAACCCACACTGGCTGGAGGGCAGAGCCTGACAAGGCTGGCAGCCTGCACAGGGGAGAGGCTCCAGCTTTTCCAAGGTAAACAGAAAGGGCTTCTTGGAGACAGCACTTGAAAAGGGATGTTGCTTAACAAGGAGGATCTGAAGGAAGCACAGAGAACAAAGGTGCTACATATGATGGGCAACTTAGCAGAGCGTCTTCATTTCCAGCCAGGGCCGCTGGTGAGAGACTTGGTATAGATGTGTGAGACTGTCCCAAGACAGGCCTGAGGGGTCACAGAAGAACAGCTATCCAAGTCTGGGATTGCGCCCTAGAGGTAGAGGGCTCGCCTAGCACACAGGAAAGCATGGGTTCAATTCCTAGGTCCTGCATACACATAAAAAACTGGAAGTGGCATCGTGGCTCAGGTGAAAGAGCACTCCCCTACAGACACAGAAGGCCAGGGACAGTGCCGGGCCATGAGGTCAGCCCCCAGGGCTGTCACCATAAAACAGTTCGCCCAGGGACCTTTGTGAAAGGTAAATGCATTGAAGCTCTTAGTAGATCCATCTGTGCTTTGTGTCTCCTTTGACAGAGGGGAGCTGGACACTCCTTCTCCCTTGGGCACCCCTGGGCCCAGTTATCAGCAACCCTCCCAACGTCTTCCACCGGGACATGGAGCAGCTGGCCCAGAAGTCCTTAGGTATCGGTTGGGTGGGTCAGGGGGACATAGGGCAGGCCCCAGAACTCCTTGTGGTTCTGATCTGCGCTGTAAGACCAGGCAATCCTGAGGAGGCAGATGGGAGCTTAGAGGGGGTTAGTGATGTGGAGAGGGCCCTTTAATCCCCATGGCCCCATCCAGATTCTAGCCTCCCTTTGCTTTCCCTGAAGGAGGTAGAGGGGTGTCTAGGTGGTAGTGTCTAGAGAAGGACTAGGTGGAAATTCTGAAGGACTAGACACCTTAAGCCATGAGCCGGTGGCTCACACCTGTCATCCCACACCTGTCATCCTGGACACTAGGGAGGCTGAGATCCAGAGGATCTTATTTCCCAGCCAGGCAGGAAAGTCCCGCCAGAGCCTCAGCTCCAATCTCCAACCAGAAGTGGCCCTGTGGCTCAAGTGGTAGACCACTGGTCTTGAGGAAAATTAGACATCAGGGACAGTACCCAAGCCCTGAGTTCAAGCCCCTCAACCAAAAAAAAAAAAAAAAAAAACCCAAAAAACCAAACAAGAAAAGAAAGACACCCTTTCACACCCTTTCTTGCTTGCAAGAGATGGTGAAGTAGTAGGGTTTCTGTGGTTGTGAGACCAGATGCTGACCTCACAGTACAGACATTTCTAATAAGTCCCCAGGTTTACCCCAGTGTGAAGCCAAAGCAGGGTGTGTGGTGCCTTACCAAGAACTCCAGAGGTTATGGCTATGGTAGGCAGGGAGTGGGTGAATGGTAGCTGGGGTAGAATGGTAGTGTCAATTATATGCTCTCCATCCATGGAAGAATGGTTTTGGATGCTGGTGACAAAGTCTGAAATGTAGGGTTACATTTGGTTTGTGTCTTGAAGAGTTGCGTTTTCCCTTGGTATAAGAAGCTGGCTGCAGAAGAAGCTACAATGCTTGATAAGAAATGTACTTGTTTTATGGCTAGGGAGGTTGAGCATTTCTTCATGTGTCTATTGGCCATCCTTCTTTCTTCTTCAGAGAAGTTTCTCTTTAAGTCTTTAACCCACTTATTTATTGGGCAGTTGTTTCTTTGAGGATTTGTTGTTGGGGGATCTAATTTTCTGAGTTCCAAGTATATTTAAGTTATGAGACCCATGTTCATTGTATGGCTAGTGAATATCTTCTCCCAATCCGTGGGCTTTCTATTGATCTTGCTAGCTATGTCCTTTGCCATGCAGAAGCTCTGCTACTTCATGCAATCCCATTTCTCCAACCTTTCTTTGATTTGTTGTGTTTCTGCGTCTCTATTAAGAACATTTTGGCCTGCGCCAAGGAGACCTAGGGTTTCTCCTATTCCATCCTGTAATGTTTTCAGATTGTCTGCTTTGACCCCGAGGTCTTTGATCCATTTGGAGTTGATTCTGGTGCAGGGTGATATATAAGGATCTAGCTTTAGTTTTCTACAAGTAGTTAACCAATTTTGTTAGCACCATTTACTGAAGAGACTGTCTTTCTTCCATTCTATTTTTTTAGCTCCCTTATCAAATATTAGATGGTTATAGATCTTTAGGTTCATTTCTGGGTTTTCAATTCTATTCCATTGGTCCTGAGGTCTGTTCTTGTGCCAGTACCAAGCTGTTTTGATTACTATGGCTTTATAGTAGAGTTTGAAATTTGGTATTCCTCCAGCAGCGTTCTTTCCGTTGAGGAGCATTTTTGCTATTCGGGGTCTTTTATTTTTCCATATGAATTTTTGGATTGCCTCTTCTATTTCCTTGAAGAATGAGGTTGGAATTTTGATAGGTATCACATTGACTTTGTAGATAGCCTTGGGAAGAATTGCCATTTTCACAATGCTAATCTTTCCAATCCAAGCCCATAGGAGTTTTTGCTATTTTTGGCTTAAGGTGTCTAGTCCTTCAGACACCTTAATCCATGAGCCGGTGGCTCACACCTGTCATCTCACACATGTCATCCTGGCCACTCGGGAGGCTGAAATCCAGAGGATCTCATTTCTCAGCCAGGTAGGAAAGTCCCTCCAGAGCCTCATCTCCAATCTCTAACTGTAAGTGGCACTTTGGCTCAAATGGTAGAGCACTGGCCTTGAGGAAAATTAGACATCAGGGACAGTACCCAAGCCCTGAGTTCAAGCCCCTCAACCAAAACAAAAAACAAAAAACCAAACAAGAAAGAAAGTTAGCCCTTCTTTGCTTGCAAGAGATGGTGAAGTTGTAGGATTGCAAATCAAAACAACATTAAGATACTACCTCACCCCAGTTAGAATGGCAAAAATCAAGAACTCTAATAACAACAGATGCTAGAGGGGATGTGGACAGAAGGGAACCTTACTTCATTGTTGGTGGGAATGTAAACTTGTTCAACCACTTTGGAAAGTAGTATGGACATTCTTCAAAAGACTCCGCATAAAGCGTCCCTATTACCCACCAATCCCACTTTTGGATATTTACCCAAATGTTTACAAACAAGACCACACTAAAGCTACCAGCACAACTATGTTCATTGCAGTATTATTCACCATAGCCAAGATATGGAAACCACCCAGATGTCCCTCAGTAGATGAATGGATCAAGAAAACATGGTATATATACACCATGGAATTCTGTGCCTCCATCAGAAAGAATGACATTGCCCCATCTGTTAGGAAATGGAAAAACTTGGAAAAATTATATTAAGTGAAGTAAGCCAAGCTAAATGAAAAATAGGTCCCATGGTTTCCCTTATTTGCAATATTTAGTATATATATGAGTCAAGCAGAAAAGGTTAGATAAGGTGATGTTAGGAAAATGAACCCTAAGGCTTATATTTAAATGTTTTTTTTCTTTCATGCATTTGTTTCTAATGCATTTATAAGATTATTTTTTTGTTGCTTTGTATGTCCCTCCCCCACAGCACAACCCCTGCTTTCACTGTATTTAATTATGGTATAATTTGTATAGGGGAAGGGGAAAAACAAGTCCTTTAAGTAAGGATACAGGCTGACCCTTGCATCAATGAGAAGTACAAGTTTTCATATAGAAAACAAACTTTACATCTTTGGTGGGGGGGGAGGGTTGGTTGGGGTGTAGGGGAAGCTGGGAAGGGATGGGAAGGGGAAACAAAGGAGGAGGCTACAATGCTTGATAAGATATGTACTCCTTATCTTGCCCATGTAATTGTAACCACTCTGTACAGTATTTTCACAATAAAAATGAAAGAAAGAAAAGAGCTGAAAAAAAAAAAAAAGAAGTTGGGTATAACCGGGCATTTGCAGTGGCTCACAACTCTCATCCTAGCTACTCAGGAGGCTGATATCTAAGGATCACGGCACAAAGCCAGCTTGGGCAGGAAAGTCTGTGAGACTTTATCTCCAATGAACCACAAGAAAATTGGATGTGGTGCTGTGGCTCCAGTGGTAGAGCACACAACTTCATCTGAAGAGCTGAGGGCCTGCTGGCAGGCCCAAAGTTCAAACCCCATAACCTACAATCAAACAAAAGGTAGCTGAATTTTCTGCATAACAATGTCTACAGTAGAAATCCCATGATATGTTGTGAACCATTCCAGTCATGTGAGAGGCTCTGAGTTTTGTCTACAGTTGGTCTGATGACTGTAGTGCCATCATCTCTGGGGTGGAATATTCAGGGTGCTCAGGGACTGCTGAGGCTTTGGGCTACCAGTGTGTGTGTCTGTATGTTCGTGTGTGTGTTTGTGTGTTTCTGTGTCTGTGTGTTTGGATGTAGAAGACGTGGGCCTTGAACTCAGGGTCTAGGTGAAGTTCCTATGCTTCTGTGCTCAAAACTAGTGCTCTAACACTTGAGCTGCATCTCCATTTCTGGCTATTTGGTGGTTCATTGGAGATAAGAGCCTCACAGACATTTCTGTGCTGGCTGGCTTTGACCTCAGCCTCCTGAGTAGCTAGGATGACAGGTGTGAGCCACCAGTGCCATATGTGTGTGTGTGTGTGTGTGTGTGTGTGTGTGTGTGTGTGTGTGTGTTTTCCTCATCTTTCTCTGTCCCCTTCCCGGGTGCCTTTCTGCCTCTTTCTGACCTCGGATGGTGCCCCTCCCCCACACCGACCTTGCCTTTAGCCTCCTATCAGGGTCTACAATGAGTCCTAAATGGTCAGAGACCTGAGTTCAAGCTTTTCTTTGGGGCCCAAGTCCAGCTGTCCAAATCTTTTGCTGCCTCAGGGGATTCTGGGTCAGCCGGGCCAGCTGCAATAAAGTCTTGCCTGTCTCTGGGTGGGGAACTCAGACATGGGATGTCCTGCCCTTTTCCTCAGCTAGACCGCTGGCTGCATGTCAGCAGGCTGGCAGTGGAGTGGGGGAAGGGGGTTGCCGGTGGCTCTGGCCAACTCCAGCTTGATAGCGGACTGAAGGCCGCCCAAGCAAGGAGGATTCCTGGCTACATTGGAGGTGAGGCCAAAGTGGCTTGGAAGTGTCTGTTGGTGTCTAGGAAATGTCAACATACTTTATCGCAGGCAAGTCTATCTTCCAGCCCCAGCTGGACCTCTCCAATTCTTCTAGAGAATTCTGGATGCCCAGAATACAGAGGCAAAGACTTCAGATTCCAGGGCCAGGGAATTGGGGGAGGAGAGACGGGTATGGCCAATACCTCAATGTTCTGGGGCATTAGTCTTGACCTGGGTATGCTCACAGAGCTGGCCAGTAACAGGCCACTTGTGGTGGTGCTGTAGAAGTTGCAAGAGTGGAAGTGAGATCTAGGATGACCAATATCTGGATTTATGGCATGTGGGGGGGGGAGGTGTCTTTAAAAAAAAATCTCTTAGAGTTGGAACTTAGGGCCTAGGCACTGAGCTTCATTTGCTTAAATCTAACACTCTACCACTTGAACCACAGCTCACCTTTCATCTTTTTTAGTAGTTTAGTGGAGATAAGTGTCTCACGAACTTTCCTGCCTGGGCTGGCTTCAAGCTGCCATCTTAAGGGCTCAGCCCCTTGAGTAGCTAGGATTGCTGGTATGAGCCACTGGCACCTGCTAAGGATGTGTGTGTGTGTGTGTGTGTGTGTGTGTGTGTTTACCAGGGCTTGTACTCAGAGCCTAGGTGGTATCCTTTGGCTTGTTTGCACATGGCTCGTGCTCTACCACTTGAACTACAGTAGCTCTGCTTCCCAGCTTTTTGGTGATTCATTGGAGATAAGAGTCTGCCCACCCAGGCTAGCTTTGAATCTTGATTGATCCTCATGTGTCAGCCTTGAGTAGCTAGGATTATAGGCATGAGCCACTGGCATCCAGCTGCAAGGATGTCTCTACATAGTGTCTTCTGTTCTAACAGCTGTCTACTTGCCCTGGCCTACATCTCTGATCTCCACATCAGCTCCCAGCAGCCCTTGACTGTGTGGAGAACATAAAGCTCAAACCTGTCAAGCATCTAATTTCTATGTCCTCAAGGGAGTGTAAGGTTCTTCTGAAGCCTGGAGGAGTAGGAGGAGGGGAAGAAAGGTTAGCTGTAGGTGGGTGCTAGGCTGGGAGAGAGGTACACTGTCTTAGCCAAGAAGAAAAGTGTGGCCAAATGTTAATAGCTCATGCTCTCATATTCCTAGCTCCTCAGGAGGCTGAGATCTAAGGATTGGCATTCAGAGGCAGCCTAGCTCACTTTTCTTTTCTTTTTTATTTTGGTATCAGTAGGATCTTTTCTGGTGTGAAAATACTGTACAGAGGGGTTACAATTACACGGGCAAGATAATTGTGAGGTTTTTAAAAAGACATTGCAGAGTAAGAACTGCACCACGCACGTGGTATTCATGTAAGGTATAGGTTCATTCAGTAGACCTGCTGGGACCAGGCAAGGTTGGCACTCCACGTGGCTGGGAATGAGAGGAAAGAGAGAGGAAAGAGCTAGAGCAGAGAGAAAGCAGAGAGAGCTAGAAAAGAGCAGCAAGAGAGCAGAGAGAGCAGAAAAGAACAGAGAGAGAGCAGAGAGTTAGAAAGGAACAGAGAGAGCCTGGGCCTGAGCTAGGGCTTATCTAGGGTATGGGTGGGGAAAGGTGTGGCCACATCAAATTCAGATGTGACCTCAGCAGATGCAGATGTGACCTCTTCCAGGTGTCCCAGTTGCCTAGGTAACGCAAGTACTGGGTGGAGACTTTGCTGCAAGGAGGGTGGAGTCTGCTGGCCATCCAGGAGTGGACCTTACATTCCAGCCTTTTAATAATCATGAAATAGGGCGCGGATTCGCTCTGGGTACTTCCTGCTGACAAGGGGCGTCGACAATAATGGTAAAAGGCTGGAATTTGGTTTCCTCTCAGAGAAGGCAGTGAGCAGCAGCTGTCCCTTGGTGGTGTGAGTCCTTAGATGAAGTCTGGGGGAGTCTCATGAGCATTGAGGGGCTGGAAAAAATACTAGAGAGCAAATAAATGGCAAGAGGAAGGACTTGGGGCTAAAAATGTTGGTAGAAATGTCCCTAGCTACTTCTGACATCTGGCGACTAGGTAGAGAAGTCAGATGACAAAGGCAAGAATATAAATTCCTGTTCAGTTAATAGGTAGACAGGTATAGACATTGAATGGGCAGGTTTCTTACTTCCACTGACCTCCCGGCTCTGGTTAATTTTGAAAGTGCAGGCACAAAGCAGTTGATGTGACATCATCTCCTCTTACTCTTCTCCATGTTCCATTGTTCCCCAGACTGGCTGAGTCTAGGTGCTCATTGCTGGGATGGTTTGTCCCAGTTGGTATTCAAGGAGGTTGGAACTCAAGGCCTGGGCGCTGTCCCTGAGCACTTCTGCTCAAGGCTAGCACTGAACCACTTTGAGTTATAGTACCACTAGTATTCAAGGAGGTTTGAACTCAAGGCCTGGGCACTGTCCCTGAGCACTTCTGCCCAAGGCTAGCACTGAACCACTTTGAGTTACAGTACCTGCAGAGTTTAGCTGGGAGATGGAGTCTTAGGGATTTTTCAGCCTGGGCTGGCTTTGAACTGAAATCTTTGCCACAAAAGCCCTTTATTATTTCCAATTAAAGTAACAAGGAGATCAAGTAGAATAAGTAGAGCTTACCTGCTCCTTATCAAGAACTGACCAACAAATATTCTGCAATGACAAAACTCATTAGATGTGATGAGAATTTTAGCACAGATATGCCCAGTATTTTAGAACCATGTAGTCAGTAATCTAATACACAACACAAAACAAAAAAGGCAAAACTCAAAACCTAAAATTTTGACAACATTTACACATCTTTGCTAACAAAGCACATCAGATGGTTGGGCCTCAGTTACCAGGGCCTGTGAAAAGAGCAATTTGTTAGCAAGGCACCTTAGAATAGATGGATGGAGTAGTAAACTTAGTGGAAGGTTAAGGGTCAGATGGGGCCAAACCCTTAACCCACCACTTGGCCAAGATGGTGAATTCAGGATGGTGAATTTCTGAAAAAATGCAAAGAAACACTGAACAAATAGATCAAGACTACATTGGCTAGCCTTTGAGAGGGAACCTAGAGGGGGGCTCCCTGGGACCCAGCCTGCGTCACACTCTTCAAGGCACAAGCCAAAATGTAGAAAAGAGAAAGGAAGAGATAGGGAAAGTTGGACATAAATGGCAGAGAGCAAAGAGAGCCTGAAAGTAAACAGACTTCTGACCTTTTACCATTGCAGTACCAAAAACTGTGCACATCTGAGATTGGCATAAAATGAGGCGCTCTAGCTTTCCAGGGAGCACAGGAGGTATTTCAAAGGGGTTTCACGGCTCAGGCGTGATTCGCAGCACCCCATTACATGAGTAGAAGAGTCAGTCTGGTGAGTGAAGGAGAGCTGACCAGGAGGATAGACCATGACCCAATCAAGGAGCTGGGATGGGGGAAGGTTGAACCTCTAGCCATTCTGTTCCCCCAAAATTGAAGATGCCAGGTGATGTTGTATGCACCAAACACCTAGGCCAGCAGCCACCAGGCTTAGTGGGGAAAAAGTATAGAATAACCAAAGACTGCAGTGTAGAAATCTCTGATTTTGTATGCATGTGGTGTGTGTGTGTGTGTGTGTGTGTGAACTCAGGGCCTAGGCTCTATCCCTGAGTTTTCTTGCTAAAGGCTAGTGCTTTGCCACTTGAGCCACAGCCCCACTTGCTTTTTGATGGTTAATTGTAGGTAAGAGTCTCAAGGACTTTCCTCTCCAGGGTGGCTTTGAATCATAATGGGGGCCCCAGGGAAGCAAGAGTAAACACAACTCATAAGTATTATCCTTATGGTGGGCTACTCCTGCTCCCTGGTGGCCACATGCGGAACATGCAGCCCCATGCCATCATCCTCTAGAGTTCAATTTGGGGAAGTGACCAGGACCAAGCTGACTTGCTCATCCTGATTGCTGATGCCAGAGCAGGTCTGTTCAATGCTAGGCCAAGAGAGCTCCAGGAAACCCGGCTTTCCAGGTACACAAGGAAGGGAGAGGTCAACTCCAGGTTGAGCTAAGAGCCTTTGCCCACAGATACCCCAACTTAGCCTTACTTATCACCATAAGACCTGTCAAAGAACAACCCAAAAAAACAAAATTGGATTTGTGCCTCCATGTGGTAGAGCTCTAGCATTGAACCAAAGAGCTCAGAGACAGGGCCCCCAAACTTTGAATTCATGACCCCCCAGCTGACCTTCCCCCATAAAACACAGCTTGTCTAAATGTGAACTAGTAGGATTTGTGCAGTTTTTCTGAAGAATGGTGATACTGAAGAAAGCACCCTAGTTCTAATGACAGCTGAACTTGTGACATACAGCTATGTGCTGAGTCCTTCACAGGGCGCTATTTACTGGGTCCTTTCCTCATGGGAGTTATGTGCTGAGTCCTCAAAAAGGTGCTGTTTGCTGAGTCATCCCAAAGGGTGTTATGTATTGAGTCCCTGAGAAGAGTGGGCCATCCTGGGTTTTTTAAAGGGGGCTTTGTGCTGAGTCCATTACACAACGTATTGTTTGGTGAGTCCTTCAAAAGTTGTGGTGTGCTAATGCATCCTAAACGGTCCTGCTATATGTGAGCCCTTGAGAAGAGAGGGATGAGGTGTATTTTGAGTGCTGTGTGCCAAGTCCTTTACACAGTGTGCTCTGCACTGTCCTTCAAATGGTGCTGTGTGGTGAGTGCTTCCACAGTGTGGTATGTGCTGAGTCCTTCAAAATTGTTTTGTGTGCTGAGTTTTTTGAAGGATAATGTACAATTGGTGTTTTACCCAGCATGCTTCAACACAGGGTGTGATGAGTCCCTGGGAAAGAGTGCTATGTGCTGAGTTTTTCAAAGCGTGCCATGCACTGAGTCCTTTAAACTGGGGACTATGGACTCCCTCCTTCAAAGTGTGCTGTGTGCTGAGTACTCTACCCAGCATACTACTTGCTGAGTCCTTCAAAGGGAGCTGTGTGCTGAGTCATTTACACAGGGTGTTTTGTGCTGATTTTGGAAGAGTGTTGTGTGCTGAGTCATCCCAAAGGGTGCTATTTTCTGAGTCCTTGAGAGGTGGTTATCCCCAACACACACACACACACACACACACACACACACACACACACACACAAACACAAACATACATACACACATGAGTGTCACCATGTGCCCACTTGGTGTGTGGATTGGAGGGGGATGGAGAAGAGTCTCCTCCAGCGGTGGGGCTGAAGGGAGATTCGATCCCCTAGGCTGGTACTGGGGGTGGTGGGTAGTTCTGAGCTGAGGTAATGCTGCAATTGCCATGGTTTAGAAGCCTCAAGGCCCAGGCAGTGCTGCAATTGTGGCCTTGGGTGGAGGGCAGGGCCCAGGGGAGGTGGGGGCGGGGCCCAGGAGCACACTTAGGTGGCAGCAATGGCCAGGAGCCCTAGGGGTCAGGGGTGTGTGCGCAGAAGTGGCGGGGTGGCCCAGGAGAGGAGTGTGGGGCCAAGAAAGAGCTGGGAGAAGAGCGAGCATGAGCACAAGCACCAGTGGAAACGGCTTCAGTGGCTGGAGGCTGCTCTGATCATAGTGTGGGTCCTGGCCGAGAGCGCAGAGCATGCGGAGCCTGCATGGCAGGCACATTGCCACATGCAGCCCCTCGGAGGCGCCCAGCCATGGTGGCCCTGAGTCTGAGGTCCCTCTGTGAGGAACACAACAGAGGCAGTGGCAGCTGAGGCAGCGGCTGCCACAGGTTAGGAGGTCGCTGAGGCTGCGGTGGTGGCTGAGGAGGAGCAATGGCTGCACACAGCCCCACCAGGAGCCCGCGTGCTTTTCAAACATGGTGCTGCTGGCTTGGACCCACGGAGCCTCTAGCAGTCACCTGGAGGAGCTGGTGCGCCCCTGGCCTGCTTGTGGCCCTGACTTGGTTCCAGGCCTTGGTCCTCAGACTCCTGGCCCACACTCGGAGTCCCAGCCTACAGCTTCTCCCAGCAGCACACATGAGGGGCCGACCTGTGCTCCCGCACTCCACCACTCCCCCCCTCCCCCTGTAAACCCCGTCCCCTACTCTACCCTTCCTCCCCATCCTTGTGCATCCGGGCCCTTGCCACTCCCCTCTCAGTCCAGTCGTGCCTGCGCCTCCCCCATGCCCCAAAGTCTGTCCTGGCTCTGCCAAAATGCACCCCAGGGGTGGCGTTTGGAGGTGAGTGTCCACCCAGGGATCCCACTCTCATCCCTATTGGCCAGTGTCCCAGGAAAATGGGAGCTGCAGGGATGGGAAGGAGGGGACACCACAGAGCCCCTGGCCTGGAACAGTGGGAGCCACACAGCCTTGCATCTGCATCCTTTCTCTCCCTGGTGGGAACCTGGTGCCTTTAGTCAGAGGTGGGGAACAGCACCCCACACCTGCCTTCTTAGGTCTTTTCCTTTTTAATGGGGAGAGAGGTGTAGGATACAGAAGATAGGCCCCCTTGCTGTGTGAGCCCTTGTCTTCTACGCTCAGTCATCCTTTCACCTGAGGACATTCCCAGAAGAGCCCACTAGAGAGGTGAGGGCACTGGGGTCAGATAGAAGGTGGGTATTTGGGAGAAAAACACACCCCCTTCTGACACACATACAACTGGCCTGTACCCCCAACCCCAGCTGTCAACAGTTCTGACTGGGTGATCACATTTCCCAGTTCTGCTGGCTTCTGCTAGTTCTCCCAGCCATCTGGTCTCCTTGTCCTCCCCAAGAAACTGTCAAGTCGCCCAAAAGTACGTAGGCTGCTAGTAGGGAGTCCATCCATGTACATAGCCTTTAGGACCCCATCAAAGTCCCCAACAACGCCCCCACCCCAGGTCAGACACCTCTCTGGAGGCACCATGACCCCCTGCTTTGTTTTCTGCCCAGGCTCTTAGGAGCCATGTGTCTCGGGACTAGCTTACCCAGCATCCTAGCCTAGTGTTTTGGAGAATGGGGAATCAAGGCTGGTTGTTCCCAAGGGGAAGGGACTGGCCCTAGAGAAACGGGGAGGCAGGGTGGTTCTGCATTATTAGAGCATTGTTCCCCTTGGGTGGTTGCCCCTGGTTCTGACAAGGGAACCCCTGTGCTCAAGCTGTTACATTGCCCAGATGAGAAACCAACAAATGCAGAAGAGGCACTGCTCTGAGTGTGTGTGTTTTTGTGTGTATGAGAGAGAGAGAGAGAGAGAGAGAGAGAGAGAGAGAGAGAGAGAGAGAGAGAGAGAGAGAGAGAGAGAGAGAGAGAGAGAGAGAGAGAGATCATCTTTCTCATTGTACAGTCAGCATGTCTAAAAAGAGCAAAAGCATTTTTTTGGGGAGAGTTCCGGTTGTGGGGTCTGAACTCTGGGCCTGTGCCCTGTCCCTCAGCTCTTCAGCTCAAGGCTAGCACTCTACCACTTGAGCCACAGCGCCACTTCCGACTTTTTTCTTTTTGCTTATGTGGTGCTGAGGATTCGAACCCAGGGCCTCCTGCATGCAAGGCAAGTGCTCTACCACTGAGCCACCTTCCTGGCCCAAGCAAAAGCATTTTATTTGTGTGCATGTGTGTATTTGTTGTTCTTTTTTCATTAATGCCCAGGATGAGCCCAGCCACAATTTTTGTTTTCTATTTCAGAGTGTCATGGCTCCTTTAGAGAAGGTTTCAATAGATGTTCGTTCCCACTTTCTTCCCCTTTCCTGCAGCCCACAGTAACTGCTGGGCCTGCATGAGTCTCTTCTAGGAGGCCTGTGTGAATCTCAGACCAGCGTGGATACCTGCCCTTCTGTCTTAGGCCAGAAGGCTCATGAGGCCACTGTGATCACAGCTGCACTCTTCCAGCCCGACAGTCTGCTCTCATGTGTATAGTTAGAGCTAATTCAAAGTTGGGAATGTGTTTGCCCAACATAATTAGGGAAGGAGATAGGGGGAGTAGGGCAGGGGCTGTGAAGCAAGGAGTGTCTGGAAAATGATGAACGGTGTGACATGGCACATGGTTCACCACGACCGAGGATGAGAGGGGAATCTTACCCAGGGCATTGACATGGGCATCTTACCTGTGGGCATCTGAGCAGGGGGCTCCGGGCCCCCAATGTTGGCATGGATTTCCTCCTAGTGCAGTGCACTGGTGGGCAATCTTCCCTAGAGTCCTACAGACTCCAAACTGTGTCCCTCCTGATCTGTTTCCAGCTGGGCAATGGTAGGCAAGTGTGTTCCCCCTGCTGGAGGCTACTTGAGATCAGGATATGGCAGTTACCGGAGGCTCTCTGAATGCCATTTTCCATAACCTGCTGTAGGCTGTCTAGAAGGAAAAGGAGACTACTGTTTTTGGAACCCATTAAGTTTGATTGTGACAAGTGAAATTCCAGCTTTTCCAGGGTTTTTTTCTTGAAGCTGGCAATTTCTACTAATGCCTGGGATTCTGGGTCAAATTAGATGGACCATTTCAGCCACCAAACAATGACGTTCAAAGCGGCACAGGATGAGTTCCCAAGCCAGATGTTTTCCTGCTATGAACGTCGTGCCTTGACTGCCTTTCTCCTGCAGTTGATGATTATCCTCGGGCTCTCTCTAGGGTGAGCAACACAGTTGAGGATGTCTTGGGGAGCAGAGATTGTGACCTCATCATCCACAGCCAGCCAGCTGTGAGCAGAGACAATTCCCAGCACCTGCACTGGAATCTGGGAGATTCTGAGACCTGGAATGCCTCAAGGATCCTTTCTCTGCAACATAAAACTTGGGGGCGGGGTATAGTGGACCATCCTGTCTGCTCCAGGGAGTGGAGAGGAGGCCCCTTGAGCCTGGCGTTTACCCCACAGCAACCTTGTTCACTCCTGAGTGGGGAATGGAGTGCCACAGAGCTGGTCAGTGGCTGGACAGAGATCTTTGAGAAGATATGCATCCCAGAGACCCTGGAATCCAGTGAGGACATCATGGCTCATGTCCTTGGAACCAAAACAGTTAAGTGCAGTGGCACCAGGAGGGTGGGAAGAGGGAGGAGGGAGAACTGTTGGAGAGCTACATCAGGCTTTCCCCCACCTAGGATGCTTACCTGAATTAGATGGTACTTTTCTGTAGTACTGTCATAGACAGATGCTCATTTATTTATCCAAAAACCGTTACACTGTGTGCCAGGCCGGGGGGGGGGGGGGTCATACACAATGAAAAGTTCCAGTGCTGGTTCCATGGCACATGAAGAAATCTTGGTTTGACTTGGATACCATTGCTTCACACCTGTCATCCTATCTACTTAGGAAGCTGAGATGGGAGGATTGAGGCTTAAGGCCCAGGCAGGAAAGCCTATAACACTCTTATCTCCAACTAACTACCAAAAAGAATGCCAGAAGTGGATGAGTTGCTCAAGCAATAGACTGTTGGCCTTGAGTAAAAAGGTTCAGGGACAGCACCCAGTCTCTGATTTTAAGGCCCAGGGGTGACCCAAAGAGAAGAAAGAGAAAGAGAGGAGGGAAGGATGGAGGGAGAAAAGGAGGAAAGGAAGGAAGAAGGGATCATGCAAGCCTTGGTTTGGAGTTCTTGGATCAAGGGAGCCAACCATTCACAATCTCTGTGGGGACAGTTTCAGAGCCTAAAGCCAGTATGTAGGACCAAGTCACTCTCCCCTCATCAACTTCATGACATCCAGGATCTGAGTGCTTTGCTTACTGCAGAGGGAAACAGCCTGGGGTAGAACCTAGGGCTCAGGGTAAGTCACCGAGTTTCAATCTCCCCTGGCTTACCGAGTTTATTTTCTGGTCAGATAAGAAGAAAGTGTCCAAAGGCTAGGGAGGAGAGGGAGACGGAGTGTTGAGAGGGGGGTGGCAAGGGATAAGCAGGCAGATGAAGAGGGAGAATGATCCCAGATCACTTGTGTCAGGCCATTGAAGCCATGACCTCACCTGACAACCTAGACCATCAGTGATAGAGCCTTCAACCCAGCCACATGCTTATTAAAAGTCCTGGCACTCTGGGTTCACCATTGATGACCTCGCTGTTGTCCACTGCAGGATGCCTGTGCAGTACATCCTTGGGGACTGGGACTTTTGCTGGCTCAAACTGAAGATGACAACCCCAGTGTTCATTCCTGGACCACAGACAGAGGAAACCAGGCCACTGGCACAGGACGGCCAGGGAATGAGGGAAGGAATCAGATGCATGTTGCTCTGAGACTTCATCTAGGGGATTCTAGGGCCCTGTGACTGCCATTCTCAGAGGTAGAGGTGGGTCTCCTTGCTGACTCAGCCTTTAGTCTATATGGCTGATGTGGGATTTAGAGAGGGTGGACTGAAAGTGGAGGCTTGTGGGAACACCAGAGGCACTGGGCTCTGAGCTGGGTTGTTTCTTTGAGGATACTCACAACCCAGGATCATTCCAGAGATGGATCAGCCCTTTTCTCCTTCCTGAAAGAGAGGGACCTAGAGCCTGCCAGTCTGCATCCCTTGGCTGAAAATTCATTCATTCCAATATCCTTTGGTTGAATAACTGGATCTCACGTGACTTCCCAGTGTCAAGGCAGGACAGTGAGAGATCTTGAGTCCTTGATGAGGTCACGGGATCCTCAGTATGAGATTGTACTTGAATGTCCTGACTTGGTGCATGGTCAGTCCCATCTAAGACTGCCATGACCTAGGACATAGAATCTAGAGACTCAGAGCAGGATGGGATCTATGCTGTTATTCTTGAGTATTATGTGTGATCTTTGAGCTCCCTTGTGCTCACCTGCTTCCCTTTCTTGGATGGGTTTAGGCTAGAAAAAGTTTAAAACTAGAGCCTGAGTCCCATCCCTTGTTTCATGCTCAAAGCTAGCACTCTACCATTTGAGCCACAGCTCCACTTGCTAGGTTTTTGGGTGTTTAATTGGAGATAAGCGTTCTCAATGACTTTGCTGCCAAGGGTGGCATTCAATTGCAGTCCTCAGATCTCAGTCTCCTGAGGGGATAGGATGACAGGCATAGAAAAGCCTCTTTGGCTGGGTGCCAGTGGCTCATGGCTGACATCCTAAGTACTCAGGAGCTGAATCTTAGGATCACGGGTGAAAGCCAACTTGGGCAGGAAAGACTCTCAGACTCTTCTCTCCAATAAAGCACCAAAAAACTGGAAGGGGTGCTGTGGCTCAAGTAGTACAGTGCTGGAATTGAGCTGAAGAACTCAGGGATAGCACCCAGGTCCAGAGTTCAAGCCCCACAACCAACAAAAAGAAAGAAAGTAAAACATCTTTGCCTGCAAAGGACGGTGGAGGTGTGTTTGAGTGCATGTGTGTGTGTGGGGGGGGGAGGTGGTAGACATTTATCGCCAGCTCAGTCATCATATTAGATGGATTGTCCCAAACTCTTAGTTCACAGCAGCCGATTCTTGACCACAGGTGAAGCTTTAGGTTGGATGTCAACCATCGGACCTCAGTCTCCTCATGGGACAGTTGTGAGGAAATAAGGGACTAATACAGAGGGATCTCTGGAGCAGGGCCATGCACAGAGGGAGCAGGTGTCAGATACAGTTCTCAACAATTCTGTGAGCATATTACAGGAAGTTGCCAGGAAAGGGCTCAGATGGGGTCTGTTATTAATCATGCAACAGGTGTGGGATAATGAAACAAAACATGGCTGTCTTTCATCATTACCCTATCAACATGAGGAAGGGATCCTTCACTCTATTCATTTTTCCAGCTGGGGAAAATGAGTCATGGAGAAGTCAGGTGACCTACTCGTGACCCTCACTTGACAGGAAGGTTGGCCTGATTTCTCTGCAATGCTTCCTAGGACAGTGGGTGTTATTCAGTCCACTTATTGTGGTGGGAAGTCCACTTCTTGTCATTTGTGGGGTTTCAATTCTGGATCTGGATGCTGTCGCTGAGCTCCTCAGATCAAGGCTTGCTCTCTACCACATGAGCCACAGCATCACTTACCATTTTCTATTGGTTCTTTGATGATAAAAGTCTCACAGACATTCCTCCCAAGCCAACTATGAACCATGATCTTCACATCTCAGCCTCCTGTGTAGGTAGAATTATAGTTCTGAGCTACTGGCATTTGGCTTAAATGTAATTTTGGCCCCTTCTCTCTCTCTCTCCCTCTCTAGCTCTCTCTCTTTCTCTCTTTCTCTCTCTCTATTCCTCTTTCTTTCTCTCAGGAATTATTGAATGAGTGCTGGAGGAGGTGGCCCAGCATCCCCATGAGGCTGGAACACAAGGTCGCCCTCTCATTCTGGAGGTCGGCTGTGGGTTAGGAGCTGTTTTGCTCAGCCTGTTGAAGCAACTTCATGAGGTATGCCCCTCTGTGCCCTGGCTAGACCGTGACAGTTATTCATTGTCCATCCCATGAGGCCTTCCCCACATCCCTCTGCTACATTTTTGAAGGATGGTGGATGGGAAGTTGTTCCCTTGTCCCCCTGCCCAGCACAATCCCGGGCCTCTGACCTATACCCCCACCTATCTGACAAGACCCTGGCTATAAGACAATAAAAACACTCTGTGTGTACTACTCTTTGCTGGGGAGTGTCGTTTGGGTTAGGGTGGCGGCGTTCAGAGGAAGGACCCCAGACCTGATTCCTCCCGGGGGACATTTGTTCTTGTGACAGAGCCAAGTAATTGATGTGGATAAGAACGAAGCCTCCATCAGACTGACCCAGAACAATGCTCAAAGATAGGTAGGCTGTTGAAGTATCAAACCCACTCATGTCTGCTTCCTACTCCCAACAAAGAGGTGTAGTGTGGGTGGCCTGGCCCTGGGCCTAAGGGATTATAAATGGATGGTGGTGGTCAGGAGCTCTGGCTCTAATCCTTCATCCTGGATCTTTGGGAGGCTGAGGTCTGATGGTTGTGACTCAGAGCAACTCGTGCAGGAAAGTCCGTGAGAATCTTATCTCCCATAAACCACCTCCCTCCCCAAAACCACACACAAAAAAGCCAGATATGGTGCTGTGTCTCAACTGGTAGAGCTCAGTTGAACAAAAGAAACTAACGGATAACACCCAGGCCCTGAATCCAAGCCCTAGGACTAACACCATCATGAAATAAATGAACAGTGTACACCTTTTATCTGACTACCAATAAAGAAGTATTCAGTTTTCTCGCTGGTACATGTAGCCAAAGCAAGGGGCTCCCTTTGATGTTCCCCTAACCGTCTCCTTCTCTCCTTTATCTGTCCAGGCCTAGGTTGCAGGACAGAATTCAGATCATCTCCCTGGATGTGACCTTAGGTACCCTCCCCCATCCAACTCCCTTGGGGTCAGGATCCTGGATGCACTCCCTACTGGGAGGATGAGGCACCACAGAGATGAGGGTAGGTATTCCCAACACTCACACACATACACACACACAAACACACAAACACCCCTAAGCCAACTCAGACTAGCCTTTTCCAAAGCCACTTTATCTCCTTGGATTAACTGACCTAGGGGAGGAATTTGATCCCCCTGTAATGATTATTTTAACTTGGACTTGCTAGTTGACAGAAGATAAATGGGAGCAAACAAAAACCAAAAAGCCTTTGGCGCCTATCACCTGGGGTTCAGGCTCATGCCTGTCATCCTGGCTACCCTGGAGGCTGAAATCTGAGGATCACAGTTTGAAGCTAGCCATAAGCTGGAAACCAGAGAGACTCTACTCTCCAAGGATCCACCATAAAGCCAAAAGTGGAGCTGTGGCTCAAGTGGTAGAGCACCAGCCTTGAGCAATAAAACTCAGAAAGACAGCTCCCAGATCCTCAGTTCAAGCCCACACAAAGAAATGGCCCTGTCTTGTTGCCCACAGATTGCCCACGTCAGGAGCCCCCTCTCACAGAGTGTAATACAACACCTGCCCCTGGGTGTATCAGGGCCTTCAGAAATCCGGTGGTGGAATCCAGGCCTTCCCCTTCATGCATTCTCAACCCACACTGGCTGGAAGGCAGAGCCTGACAAGGCTGGCAGCCTGCACAGCAGAGGAGTTCCAGCTTTTCCAAGGTGATCAGAAAGGGCTTCTTAGAGATAGCACTTGAAAAGGAGGTCTTGCTTAACAAGGAGGATCTGAAGGAAGCACAGGGAACAAAGGTGCTGCAGATGATGGGTAACATAGCATAGCGTGTTCATTTCCAGCCAGGGCTGCTGGTGAGAGACTTGGTATAGATGTGTGAGACTGCCCCAAGACAGGCCTGAGGGGTCACAGAAGAACAGCTACCTACTGCTGGGATTTTGTCTTAGAGGTGGAGGGCTCACCTAGCACACAGGAAGCATGGGTTCAATTCCTAGGTCCTGCATACACATTAACATCTGGAAGTGGCACTGTGGCTCAGGTGAAAGAGCACTCCCCTGGAGACAAAGCAAGTCAAGGACAGTGCTTGGTCATGAGGTCAGGCCCCAGGGCTGTCACCATAAAACATTTCTCCCAGTGACCTTTGGTGACAGGTGGATGGCTATGCCCTGAAGCTCTTAGTAAATCCATCCGTGCTTTATGTCTCCTCTGACAGAACTGAGCTGGACAGTCCTTCTGCCCTGGGCACCCCTGGGCCCACTTATCAGCAACCCTCCCAATGTCTTCCACCAGGACATGGAGAATCTTGCCCTAGAAGTTCTCAGGTATCGGTTGGGTAGGGCAGAAGGACATAGGGCAGGCCACAGAACTCCTTGTGGGTCTGATCTGCCCTGGAAGACCAGGCAATCTGGAGGAGGCAGATGGGAGGATAGAGGGGGTTAATGATGTGGAGGGAGCCCTTTAATCCCCATGGCCCCACCCAGATTCTATCCTCCCTTTGCTGTCCCTGAGGGAGTTAGAGGGGTGTCTAGGTGGTAGTGTCTAGAAACGTACTAGGTGGAAATTCTGAAGGACTAGAAAATTTAAGCCATGAGCAAATGGCTCTCACCTGTCATCCCACACCAGTCATCCTGGCCACTAGGGAGGCTGATATCCAGAGGATCTCTTTTCCCAGCCAGGCAGGAAATTCCCTCCAGAGCCTCATCTCCAGTCTCCAACCAGAATTGGCACTGTGGCTCAAGTGGTAGGCACTGGCCTTGAGGAAAATTAGACATCAGGGACAGTACCCAAGCCCTGAGTTCAAGCCCCTCAACCAAAAAACAAGAACAAAAACAAAAACAAAAAACCAAACAAGGGCTGGGAAGGTGGCTCAGTGGTAGAGCGCTTGCCTTGTATCCCTGAGGCCCTGGGTTACATTCCTCAGCACCATATAAGCAAAAAGAAAAAAGCCGGAAATGGTGCTGTGGCTCAAGTGGAAGAGCGCTAGCCTTGAGCTGAAGAGCTGAGGGACAGCACCCAGGCCCAGAGTTCAGGCCCCACGACTGGACCGAAAAAAAAAAAACCCAAAACAAACAAGAAAGAAAGACACCCCTTCCTTGCGTGCAAGAGATAGTGAAGTAGTAGGGTTGCTGTGGTTGAGAGAGCAGATGCTGGCCTCACAGTACAGACATTTCTAATAACTCCCCAGGTTTATCCCAGTGTGAAGCCATAGCAGGGTTGGTGGTACCCTACCAAGAACTCCAGAGGTCGAGGCATGGGGCAGGGAGGGAGTGGGTGAATGGGAGCAGGGGTGGAATGGTAGTGTCAATTATATGCTCTCCATCCATGAAAGAATGGTTTTGGATGCTGGTGACCAAGTCTGAAGTATAGGGTTACATTTGGTTTTTGTCTTAATGAGTTGGGTTTTCCCTTGGTATAAGAAGCTGGCTGCTGAGGAGGCTACAATGCTTGATAAGAAATGTACTCCTTATTTTGCCCATGTAATTGTAACACCTCTGTACAGTATTTTCACAATAAAAAAAGAAAGAGAAGAATTGAAGAAAAAAAAAAAGATGGGTATAGCCGGATACTGCCAGTGGCTCATATGTGTCATCCTAGCTACTCAGGAGGCTGAGATCTGAGGATCACAATTGAAAGCCAGCTTGGGTAGGAAAGTCTGTGAGACTTTATCTCCAATGAACCACCAGAAAATTGGATGTGATGCTGTGGCTCCAGTAGTAGAGTGCACACTTTCATCTGAAGAGCTGGGGTCCTGCTGGCAGGCCTAAAGATCAAACCCCATAACCTACAACCAAACAAAAGGTAGCTGAATTTTCTGCATAACAGTGTGTACAGTAGAAATAATATGATGTGTTGTGATCCATTCCAGACATGTGAGAGGCTCTGAGCTTTGTCTACAGTTGGTCTGATGATGGTAGTGCCATCATCTCTGGGGTGGAATATTCAGGGTGCTCAGGGACTGCTGAGGCTTTGGGCTACCACTGTATGTTTCTGTGTGTTCATTTGTCTTTTGTCTGTGTGTGTCTGTGTCTGTGTGTTTGGATGTAGAAGACCTGGGCCTTGAACTCAGGGCCTAGGTGAAGTTCCTATGATTCTGTGCTCAAAGCTAGAGCTCTAACATTTGAGCTGCAGCTCCATTTCTGGCTGTTTGGTGGTTCATTGGAGATAAGAGCCTCACAGACATTTCTGTGCTGGCTGGCTTTGACCTCAGCCTCCTGAGTAGCTAGGATGACAGGTGTGAGACACCAGTGCCATATTTGTGTGTGTGTGTGTGTGTGTGTGTGTGTGTGTGTGTGTGTGTGTGTGTGTGTGTGTGTGTGTGTGTGTGTGTGTGTGTGTGTGTGTGTTTTCCTCATCTTTCTCTGTCCCCTTCCTGGGTGCCTGTCTGCCTTTTTCTGACCTTGGATGGTGCCCCTCCCCCACACCGACCTTGCCTTTAGCCTCCTATCAGGGTCTACAATGAGTCCTAAATGGTCAGAGACCTGAGTTCAAGCTTTTCTTTGGGGCCCAAGTCCAGCTGTCCAAATCTTTGGCTTCTTGCAGTGGATTCTGGGTCAGCCAGGCCAGCTGCAATAGAGTCTTGCCTGTCTCTGGGTGGGGAACTCAGACATGGGATGTCCTGCCCTTTTCCTCAGCTAGACCTCTGGCTGCCTGTCCCTCTCAGCAGGCTGGCAGTGGAGTGGGGGAAGGAGGTTGTCGGTGGCTCTGGCCAACTCGAGCTTGACAGTGGACTGAGGGCCGCCCAAGCAAGGAGGATTCCTGGCTACATTGGAGGTGAGGCCAAGGTGGCTTGGAAGTATCTGTTCTTGTCTAGGAAATGTCCAAGTACTTTATTGCATGCAAGTCTATCTTCCAGCCCCACCTGGCCCTCTCATATCCTTCTAGAGAATTCTGGATGCCCAGAATACAGAGGCACAGACTTTAGATTCCAAGGCCAGTGAATTGGGGTAGGAGAGACTTGTATGGCCAATACCTCAATGTTCTGGGGCATTAGCCTTGACCTTGGTAGGCCCCCCTTGTGTACGTTCACTTCTTAACCCAGAGCTCGCCAGAAACAGACCACTTGTGGTGGTGCTGTGGAAGTGGCAGGAGTGGATGTGAGATCTAGGATGACCAACATATGGATTTATGGCCTGAGTGAGGAGGAGAGGGGACAAAAGGTGTCTTTAAAAAAAAACTCTGAGATCTGAACTCAGGGCCTAGGCACCGAGCTTCCTTTGCTCAAATCTAGCACTCTACAACTTGAACCACAGCTCACCTTTCATCTTTTTTAGTAGTTTAGTGGAGATAAGAGTCTCACGAACTTTTCCTGCCTGGGCTGGCTTCAAGCTGCCATCTTTAGAGCTTAACCTATTGAGTAGCTAGGATTGCTGGTATGAGCCACTGGCACCTGCTAAGGATGTTTGTGTGTGTGTATGTTTGTGTGTGTGTGTATGTGTGTGTGTTTACCAGGGCTTGTACTCAGAGCCTAGGTGGTATCCTTTAGCTTGTTTGCACAAGGCTCGTGCTTTACCACTTGAACTACAGTAGCTCTTCTTCCCAGTTTTTTGGTGATTCATTGGAGATAAGAGTCAGCCCACCCAGGCTAGATTTGAATCTTGATTGATCCTTATGTGTCAGCCTTGAGTAGCTAGGATTACAGGCATGAGCCACTGGCATCCAGCTGCAAGGATGTCTCTTCATACTGTCTTCTGTTCTAACAGCTATCTACTTGCCCTGGCCTAGATCTCTGATCTCCATATCAGCTCCCAGCAGCCCTTGACTATGTGGAGAACATAAAGCTCAATCCTCTCAAGCATCTAATTTCTATGTCCTCAGGGGAAGGTACGATTCCTCTGAAGCCTGGAGGAGTAGAGGGAGGCAAAGAAAGGTTAGCTGTAGATGGGTGCTAGTCTGGGAGAGAGGTACACTATCTTAGCCATGAAGGAAAGTGTGGTCAGATGTTAATAGCTCATGCTCTCATATTCCTAGCTCCTCAGGAGGCTGAGATCTAAGGATTGGCATTCAGAGGCAGTCCAGCTCACTTTTCTTTCTTTCTTTCTTTCTTTTTCTTTTTTTAGTATCAGTAGGATCTTTGTTTGTGTGTGAAAATACTGTATAGAGGGGTTACTATTACATGGGCAAGATAATGAGTACATTTCTTACCACCAGCTAACTTTTCTAAAGTGTGTGAGACTCTCCTTTCCCAATAACCACCTGAAAGCTGGAAGAAAAGCTGTGGCTCAAGTGGTAGAGTTGCTAGCCTTGAATGAAAAAAGTGAGGGACAGAGCCCGGGTCCTGAGTTCAAGCCCTAGTACCAAGATGTGCCTTTGCACACACAAACACACACACACACACACACACACACACACACACACACACAGAAGAAGGTAGTAATGATGACCTGAGCTAGAACTGGGGGCAGTCCAGGGGCACAGTCATAGTAAACTCTTGACACATAAGTTATTTCTCCCCAACTCCTTTTTGGACTGAGGGGTCTGGGCCATGGAAGTAAGTTCCATGGACCCTGCACCTCCATCCATGCATAGGGTACAGGACCAAGGAAAGAACACGATGGATGCTCATTTATACTCAGTGCATGATTGCAGACCTCCATCTGCCACTGAACACTGGTGAGCAAAGCAGGGCTCTGAGCTCTGGGATTCCTGGGATAGCCACTGCTACAAGCAGCAGCCAGCCAGCTGTGGATTCCTGAGCCTACAAGTCTTTCATGAGCCCAACTCAACACCCACCCAAGGTGTGCCTGACAAATTTGCCCCCGTGAGTAGGCATTACCTGCTGTGCCATCTTGCAGCTCTTCCCGCTCCTGGCACAGAAATCTGGTCTGAAATATTGATTTACTGATCAGATCCACTCTGCACCCATTACAGATGCCATTCTGATTACGTGGCTGATGACTTCCGTGCCCCAAGGCTAGACCCTTCTCTGATACTTTGGCCTAATCTGTAGGCAAAGGTTCCCAAAGAGGCTGCTTTCAAGACTTGTAGGACACGTAGATATTGGGAGACCCATAGTGGTCCACTGGAAATTACTCTGCCTAGAGCCACAGAGTGAGGTTCAAGCAGGTCAGGTGGGCCTTGAACTCTGGGACTGTGCACTCTTCCTTCAGCTCTTCAACTTACTACTTGAGCCACAGTACCACTTCCAGTTTTCCTGTGGTTCATTGGAGATCAGAGTCTCCTAGACTTTCCTGCCCAGGCTGGCTTTGAACCATGATCCTCAGATCTCAGTCTCCTGAGGAGCTAGGAGGATAAGCATGAGCCACCAGCACCCAACTTATTTGGACTTTTACCACAGTGGACTAGAAACTCCTGAAAGCTTTTCTTTATTTTTTATGTGCCAGAACTTAGGGTCTGGGCTCCGGTCTCTTTAATTTTTGCCTCAAGGCTGGCACTCTACCACTTGAGCAACAGCTCCATTTCTGGCTTTTGGTAGTCCATCAGCAAGAAGATTCTCACTAACTTTCCTCCTCTGAGCTGGCTTGGACCCACGACTTCTGATCCCAGTCTTTTCAGTAGCTAGGATTTGCAGGGTTTGAGCCACCACTGGCATTGGGCTAGAAGCTTTTCTTAAGCAAGTGTTCTTCCCTGCATTTGCCCTGACTCCTCCATGCAAAGGAGGCCTAAGGGTCAAGAGCTGTGAAAATAGGCTTCCAGCCACAGGAAATGGCTGGGGTCCATGGTGCAAAGCCAAGCTAATCTTCCCCCTTGGTCCCATTCTGGGACCTCCATCCTCTGCCCTCCCTGTGACTCAAGTAGAAACCTTGACCCAGCCTTGAATGTCCTGCCAGACAGGTCTGAAGCCACAAAACCTTCATTCCACCCTCACCATCTATTCTACACTACACCTCAGGAAACTTCGTGCATTGTTGTACCTTCTGCCTGATGCTCTCTATCTTGTTCCACGTCTTAGAACTCCTGTGGAATTTTGGCACTTGCTCCAGGAGCAAGTCTTTCCTTCCCTTCTCTCTCTTTTTTTTTTTAATATTGAGTTACTAGAGATGGAAATTGTGCAGGCTGACTGTCAAATGTTCTGGCTTGGTGTGTGTGTGTATGTGTGTGTGTGTGTATGTGTGTGTGTGTGTGTGTGTGTGTGTGTGTGTGTGTGTGTGTGTGTGTGTGTGTTTGTGCCAGTCCTGGGGTTTGAATTCATGGCCTGGATGTTATCCTTAATGTTTTGTGCTCAAGGCTAGTAGTCTATTACTTGAACCACAGCTCTACTTCTGACTTTTGGGGTGTTTAATGGAAGAAAAGTGTCTCATATAGACTTTCCTGCTTGCAATTGTGATCCTCAGATCTCAGCCTCCTGAATAACTAAGATTACAGGTGTGAGCCACCAGCAACTGTCCTCTACCCTACCTCTTACCTCTAACCTTGGCTCTCCTATGAGTACCAGAAGAATATGTCTCACCAGGTTGAGATTTTTGCCAGTCTTGGGGCTTGAACTGAGAGTCTGGGCATGTTCCTGAGTTTCTTTTGGTCAAGGCAAGCACTCATCACTTAAGCGACAGTGCCACTTTTGGCTTTTTCTGTTTCTGTGATCCTGAGGAATCAAACCCAGGGCTTCGTGTGTGCTAGGTAAGCACTCTACCACTAAGCCACGTTAGTACCCCAAGGCTCACTTCTGACAGGAACTATAAGGGTGGGATTTATTGGCTTACCCCTTTTGGTGCAGAAATCGCTGGCTATTTCATATCTTTGCCAAGATTTGGGACCAGTTTGTGACTCGGCAATGAGGAATGGTGAATGAGGGATAGCCACCAGGCCCCAGAGGAGTAGGCTCACATATCCTACAGAGGGATAGAGAATATGGAGCCAGAACCTGTGACAACTCCTACAGCCTAGGAACTGTGGTCTCCCTGGAGGCAGTTTCTGGCTGCTAGGTGTCCTGATGGGACATCTCAGCCAGAACATAAGGCACCTGTTGCAAAGCCCAGGCAATGCCAGCGGGGCTTCAGTTATTAAATGGCAGAGAAGGATGCTTTGTTCAAGCTGTTAGATCAGACTTAGGACTCTCTGAGGACTTGCCCAGGTTGGGGGAATGGACATGGGCAACCTGTTGAATGCCCATCATCCATACATCAGCCATCCATACACAGATACATGGAGTTATTGCCTCCTTTTTTTGGGGGGTGGGGGCTGAGGCAGGTCCAGGGTTGTACTATGAGCCTAGGCCCTCTCTCTGTGCTCCTTTTGCTCAAAGATAACACTCTGCCATTGAGCCACAGCCCCACTCATGGTTTTTTTCCCCTGTGATCTCTTAGAAAGAAGAGTGTTTTGGACTTTCCTGCCCTGGATAAAATCAAATTGGCATTCTCTACATCTCAACCTCCGGAGAAGTTAGGGTTATAGGCAGGAGCCACTGACACCTGGCTTTCTTTTCTTCTCGTTGTTCTTTTCTTTAAATTGTGACCATCTGAAATCTTCACAGTGTCATTCCAATGGTTTGCATTCAAAGTAATCTACCCAGGCCTGGAATTCGAATGCTATGATTACCACCTACAAATGGAGGGAGATCCTGATGAACTCATTCCTGTTCATGTGAATGCTAATGGAATGTTATAAAAGTAATAATTAAATTTGCAGTTAATTCATGATTCTATTTTAGAATGCCACACAAAAATTCTTGGATTTATATCTTCATTCTAGCACCATGGTATGACTAAGGATATTGACTAATTTTTAATTAATGCTTTTATTAGTGTTCAACCATGATACCTCATGAAATGGAGTCATAATTTAGTAACTAATAATTGGTAATAACATATATGTAATTTAATAATATCCTCAAATTCTCTCTTTGTATGTGTGTGTATATATATATATATATACATATATATATGCAGGTATATATGTATGTATATATAATATATATATATATATATAATATCAATCTACACATCTGTTTATTGGGCACTACTGTGGCTTGATTACAGGTCTTCAGAATTTCCTGGATGCTCAGTTTGCCGGAGGCTGGTGTGCTAAGATTGTACCCCATTTATGGATTGGGCATTGTAGGCTGAGTTGAAAATCCAGCATGGCCAAAAATTTATTTGTGGAGTAAGAAGCCAATTTTACACTTTTTTTTCGTTCTCTGTGAAAGTCCTGGGTCTCAATATGATGTATAATCCATATGCAAATACATCTTATGAGATATGATATAATAAAGGAAATGTTATATGTGTAATAATACTAAATAAATAAGGGTGATAAATGTCATATGCAGTAGAACCCATGTATGTAAATAGATTTCATATATATGAATATTATTTTTTCCAGTCCTGGGGCTTCAATTCAGGCCCTGGGAACTGGTCTGAATTTCTTCTTTCTTTTTTTTTTGCCAGTCATGGTGCCTGAAATCTGGTCGTGGGCACTGTCCCTCAGCTCTTCAGTTCAAGGTGAGCGCTCTACCACTTGAGCTACAGTGCCTCTTCCAGCTTTTTCTGCTTATGTGTTGCTGAGTTATTGAACCAAGAGCCTCATGCATTCAAGGCAAGCACTCTACCACTGAGCCACCTTCCCAGCCTCATGAATTTCTTGTCTTCAAGGATGGTGAGCTTCCCTTTTCACACACACTGTCACAGAGTTACCCAGACCCTTAGTTCAAATCCCAGGCCTGCTAGAAAAATGGTACAATTTCCTAGCCAGGGTCTTATTGTTATTATTACTTTTTATTTGGCCTAGCACAAGGCTTGAACTCAGGTCTTTGCATCTCTGCCACAGCTGATCATTGGATCCTACGACCCTACTTCAAATTTTGGAGGTGGCAAAAAATAAAAAATAAAAAGGAGAAGGATAAAACTGAGAAGTTCAAGAAGGTGGTTTTACTTTTTATTCCTTTGTATTGTGACCATCCTGGGTCAAAATGACAAGCCCCAGAATGTGTGCATGACATTGCATTGCTAATGTTTGGTGGGCTATTAGGGAAGCCATAGCTGAAACCAGCAACTTAGACCTGGAGGTCGAATCTTGGAACTGCCACTAATGAATGGTGGGAGGTTCTAAAAAACGCATTCTGATATACATCCGTACAAATGGAATTTTATAAAAGTAACATTTCTATTAGTAGTGTATGATTATATTCTAAAATTATACACAATTATTCTACATTGACTAATTTTCAATTAATACTTTATTATGTATTCTATCATGATACTTAAAAGGGAAGGAATAAATTGCCAATAATTGATAGTAATATCATATATGCAGTTTCATAATATACAGACATCTGTTTTGTTTTATACATATACATCTATCTATCTATCTATCTATCTATCTATCTATCTATCTATCTATCTATCTATCTATCTATCTATCTATCTATCTATCTATCTATCTATCTATCTATCTATCTATCTATCTATCTTTCTATCTATCTTTATCTACCAATCCACACATTTATATATACACTTGTCACTTCTGGGGATCAGTGTTAGAGTGCTCACTATGTACAAAGTCCTGGGTTCCATTCCTCACTACCACTTGCCCAGAAAAATCCAGAAGTCATGCTGTTACTCAAGCAGTCGAGTACTAGCGTTGAGCATAAAAGTTTAGGGACTGTGTCTAGACACTTACTCAAGATGCAGAACTAGCATCAAAACAAAACGATAGAATGTTCTGACTACGAAGATATAAGGATAGGACTGCAAATACATCATCGTAGAGCAAGCTAGGAGTCTGGTGCTGAGAGCTGCCATCTAACATGACTTAGCCAGAGGTAAACTGCTGCAACTCAGCTACATGGAACCGGATGCTTGTGGCTCAATCAGCCCTGTCATCCAAGATACTGGGGAGCTGAGATCAGACACTGGTGGTTTTAAAATCCAGCCCTGACAGGAAGTCTGCAAAACTCTGAGCTGTGGCTCAAAGTGGTAGAGCTCTTGCCTTGAGCAAAAGATCTTAGGACAGTACCCCCAAACTTTCAGTGGAATCCCCGTGGCTGACTCACCGCCCCCTCCCTACAAAAAACCCACCCCTCTTAATCATTTGATGTGAACTTTGTGTAGTTTGTTAACACTGATGAAAGCACCCTAATTCTAATGACAGCGTGTGGGATACAGCTATGTCATGAGTCTTATATGAGGAATGGTGTACATTCTTGCATTCTTGCATCAGTTCTTGTAAGAACTCCAAAGATTATTGTGCAGATGAGAACCTTGAGGCTCAGATATGTCCCCATGTCAGGGCCAAAATGAGGTATGTAGTGAACTCTAGTGAGTTCTCTCCTGCAGACAATTGTTTTGGTTTATTTTTCTCGGTCATAAACCTTACACTCAGGGCCTACCTACTGACCCTTCACTGTTGGGCTCATGGCTAGCACCCTACCAAGGGGACCCAAGGAAACCCTTACAAAAGTGTTACAGTCTAGGCATCTGTGGCTGATATCTGTCTTCCTGCCTACTTTGACACATTTTTTTCCTGCTCTGTAAAAATCCTGGGTCTCAGTATGAAGTATAATCCATATGCAAATATATGCATGTGATAAGATGAAATAAATGAAATAAATGTTATATATGTAATAATACTAAATAAAATAAATAATGAATAAATAAGGGTAATAAATGTCATATGGAGTAAGCCCCTATATGTAAAAAGATCACATCTATGAATATTAATTTTTCCAGTGTTGGTGCTTACATTCAGACCTGGAAACTCGTCTGAAATTCTTGTCTTCAACAACAGTGAGCTTCCCTTCCACCACAGTGTCACAGAGTTACCAGGCCCTGAGTTCAAATCCCAGGCCTGCCAGAAAAATGGAGCAAATTCTAAGTCATGGCCTTAATTTATTTTGTCCAGGCCCCGGGTTTGAACTCATCTTGTTGCAATTCTGCCTCAGGCTCGATCACCCTAAGTTGAGGTGCAGCCAATGGACCCACAGCCCATTCTGAGATCCTAGGACCCAAGTTCAAATCTCGGGACTGGTAAACAAAAAAAAAAGGAGAATGGCAGGGAAGGTGGCTCAGTAGTAGAGTGCTTGCTTTGCATGGGTAAGGCCCTGGGCTTGATTCCTCAGCACAACATATGCTGAAAATAGCTGGAAGTGGTGCTATGGCTCAAGTGGTAGAACACTAGTCTTGAGCTGAATAGTTGAGGAACAGTGTCCAGACCCACATTTCTGGCCCCACAACCAACAAAAAAGAAAAAAAGAGAAAGAGGGGTGGAAAAGAATAGGGATAAAGGGGCTGGGAAGGTGGCTCAGTGGTAGAGCGCTTGCCTTGCATGCCTGAGGCCCTGGGTTCGATTCCCAGCACCACATAAGCAAAAAGAAAAAAGCCTGAAGTGGCGCTGTGGCTCAAGTGGTAGAGCGCTAGCCTTGAGCTGGAGGGCTGAGGGACAGCACCCAGGCCCAGAGTTCAGACCCCACGACCGGACCCAAAAAAAAAAAAAAAAAAAAAAAGAGTAGGGATAAAACTGGGAAGTTCCAGAAGGCGGTTTTACTTTGTTTTTTTCCTTTGCATTGTGACCATCCTGGGTCTAAATGAAAGGGCCCGGAAAGAGTATGTGAGCTTACACTGCTGAAGTTTGGTGGGCTATCAGGCAAGCCATAGCCAAAACCAGCAACGTAGGCCCAGGGTTCAAATCCTGGGATTTGAACCTACAAAAGGTGGGAAATCATAAGGAAAGCATTCTGACATACATCCATATGAATGGAATGTTGTAAAAGAAACAATTACAATATGATGTCAGGAAAATGAACACTTAGATGTGTATTTTAATGTTTTTTTTTTCATGCATGTGTTTCTAACACATTTATAAGATTATCTCTTTGTTGCTTTGTATGTCCCTCCCCCACAGTATAACCCCTGCTTTCACTATATTTGATGTCAGTATAACTTGTGGAGGAGATGGGGAAAAACCAGTTGTTTAAGGATACAGGTGGACCCTTGGCAACAATGAGGAGTACAAGTTGTCATGTCCAAAACGAGCTTTACAACGTCGGTGGGGGGGGGGGGAAGGAGAAGGATTGGGATTGGGGGGGGAGGGGGGAGGCTGGGAAGGGATGTGAAGGGTAAACAAAGGAGGAGGCTGCAATGCTTGGTAAGAAATGTACGCATTATCCTGCCCATGTAATTGTAACTCCTCTGTACAATATGTTCACAAATAAAATTAAATTAAATTAAAAAAAAAAGAAACAATTACATTAGTAGTTAGTATATGATTATATTTTAAAATTAAAAACTATAATCATAGTACATTGACTAATTTTCAATTAATATTTTATTATATATTCAACAATATGCAATGAAGGAGTAATTTAATTATGGATAATTGAAAGTAATATAGTATATGTAATTTAAATAATATACAGATATCTTTCCTATTTTATACATGCATATATATGTATATATATATATATATATATATATATATATATATGTAAGCTATCTATATGTCTATTTCTACACTTGTCACTCCTGGGGCTCAGTGGTAGAGTGCTTGCTTATTATGTATGAAGTCCTGGGTTCGTTTCCACACTATCACATGCACAGAAAAGCCAGAAGTGGTGCTATCACTCAAGCACCAAAGAAACGTTAGAATGTTCTAATTGCAAATATACAAGGCCAGGACTTTAGATACTTCATGACAGAGCAAGCTGGGAATCTGAAGATGACGACTGCCATCTATCCTGACAGCCAAAGGTTGACAGCAGCAAACCAACGCCATCCAATCAGACGCTGCTGGCTCACCCCTAGCTGCTCCTGGGATGAGATCTGACACTGGTGGGTTGAAAATTCAGCCCTGGCAGGAAGTCTGTGAGACTCTGAGCTGTGGCTGAAAGTGGTATAGCTCTAGCCTTGAGGAAAAGATCTTAGGACAGTACCCACAACCTATGAGTGCAACCTCTGAGTCCTCCCCACCCCCCCAGCCCCCGACTAAATACCTGTGTAAACCATTAGATGTGAAATTGTTTGGTTTGTGACATGTTTCTGAAGGAATGGTGATACTGATGAAAGCATCCTAATTCTAATGACAGCTTTGGGATACAGCTATATGAAGAGTCCTTCCTGGGGTGCTAGGTGCTGAGTCCTTCATGGGGTGCTAGGTCCTTCACGGGGTGCTGTGTACTGAGTCATTCACAGGGTGCTATGTGCTGAGTCCTTCACAGGGTGTATTCTTTCATCTGATCCTTGTTTGAGCTCCAAAAGTAAGATTATTGTGCAGATGAGAAACTTGAGGCACAGATATTTCCCAAGGCAGGGCCAAATTTATGAATGTACTGAACTCTATTGAATTGTCTCCTGCAGACAATTGTTTTGGTTTATTTTTCTCCATCATGAACCTTGAACTCAGAGCCTAGACTCTGATTTTCCTGTTATACTCATGGCTAGCACTATACCACGTGGAGCCAAGGACCCCCTTGCAGCAAAGTGTCATGGGTTAGGTGTCATTAGATAAGGTGTATCATCCTGCCTGCTCAGGAAGCTGAGGATCTGGGTTCAAAACTATCCCACACAAAAGGTCCCATAACACTATCATTTCCTATTCACCACTTAGAAACTTGAAGTGGAAGCTGGCTGCTTGTGACTCATGCCTGTCATGCTAGCTACTTACTCAGCAGGCTGAGAGCTCAGGATTATTGTCCAAAGCCAGCCTGAGCAGGAGATTCCTTGAGATGGTTATCTCCAATGAACCACCAGAAAACTTGAATGTGCTCTGTAGCTCAAGTGGTAGAGCTCTCCACTTGAGCTGAAGAGCTGAGTGACAGCACCCAGGCCCAGACTTCAACTCCTCCAACTTACAAGAAAAGAAAGAAAGAAACCTGAAGTGCAGTGCTGGGATTGGGTCTTAAGGGTAGAGTGCTTTGCATGTATGAAACCCTGGCTTTGAATCCTCAGTGACATATCACTAGAAAAAAAACCTGAACTGGCTCTGTGGCTCAAGTGGTAGACTGCATCCTTGTACAGGAGAAACTCAGGTACAGCGCGCGGTTCCTGAGTTCAAGCTCCAGGAGTGGTATATGGACACAAATTACCCCCCGCCGCCCCACCCCCCAGATACCAGAAGTGAAACTGTGACATCATAGGGTAAAGCACTGGGAAATAGGTCCTTAGAGGAGACTTGATCTGGTACAGTTTCTTTCCAGGCTTTGCCTTTTTTTTAGGGATTTTAGAAAAAAAAACTTTAAACAAGGTTAACTAGACTTTGGCTCCAACCAGCCCTGTTCCTGGAATGAAAATAATGCCTTTAGGTCCCCCTCTCCTTAACAACCTAACTCACCTTGATTGTTGAGTTAAAGACTGACCCATAAAACAGATGGTTGTAATCTGGCTCAAACTCTCTGACACCACATGCTTATGGTGGTAATCCCTGCCTTTCACACATGGTTACAGTAAACTCTGCCTATTAGCCACCTGTGTGTGGTCTGGTATGACCATGCAATCCTTTCGTTTGGTATAATCCCATTGGTCACCTGTGCATGACCAGGCTCGACCTCATGGATTTTGCCTTTAAAAACCAAAGAATGGGGGCTGCTCAGGGTGGCAGTATCAGATCCTGAGCCTGTGCTGTGGCCCTGGCCGGTCAGTGTAGGAAACTTCTCAATAAAGTTGCTTCTTTGTTAACAACTTTCTTGCAGTTGGCCCTGTCACTTCAGATGACTAGGCGGGTTTGCCTGCCTGAGTAAGTGTCTTCCTATTACACAGTGAGCTTCTGTTCTGAGCTCATGGTCAGTACTCAGGCCCTGTGTTCAACCAGGAAACCTAGCAAGCCAAGGCCCAGCTAGGAGAGGTCAAAGGTTTCCAAACCTGATGAGCTCCACCAGCCCTACATAACAGGGAACATTGTGATTTTGCAAATGTGCTTAGATGTAGCAAGCTTCTGAAAACCTAGGTAGGCACCGTTGCCAATAATGAATTATTGCATTAGGTTCAGCTCCCTAGTTGTTGTCTGCCAGAAGGAATCTTGAATTAATTGTAGCAGTTTGTTTCAACACTGGAACATAGTCTAACAAAGACAGGATAAGTGCAGGGAACTTGGCCTGCCACAGGAGGTGGCACAAATGAAGGTTTCCTGTCAAAACAGAGCACTGGGGAGAGAGATATCTTGGGGTACAAAGAGGCTTTTTTCTCCTGGTCTTCAGAGTCTGCCCACACTCATCATCACTAGTTGGCCCAGGTAGAGTTGTTACAGAGCTGTATAGGAGTTAGACCTTTTGTCTGCCTGTTCCAACAATGAGGCAGACTTCCTCCAGCAACCTGGAGTGTGGAGAAACCCTCAGGCTTCACTGGGAACAGGGAGGGGTTTCCTGGAACATGCACTGTCTTGAAAGCACCCTCTGTGCTATGAAATCATTCTATGCAAAGAAAATTTCCTAGCTGGGTGCCTTTCTTCACAGCGACTCTGGATGTTCACCAATAGAAATACATTCACACATACACAGACACATGGAGTTACTGGCTCTATTTTTTTTTTTTTTGGGTACAGGTCCTGAGGCTTGAACTGTGAGCTTAGACATTGTCCCTGAGCTCATTTTGCAAAAGGAAGCACTTTATTGTACCTTCAACCATGATACATCATTAAATGAAGGTGTAATATAATACCTAATAATTATTAGTAATATATTACATGTAATTTAATGATATATAGACATCTCACATTCTATAAATATATTTATATATTTAAACATACACTGTAATATACATATACATGTCTCTCTCTCTCTCACTCTCTATGCATATATATGTATTTGCAGAAATTTATACATCTATCTATTTATATATTGGCCACCTCTGGAGGTTAAACTTAGGTCCTGGGAACTCACTGGCAATGTATTTGTTTGAAAATGCTGTGCTTACATTGATCCCTTGATGAATTGGGCATTCCAAGCCCTGAGTTCAAAACCCAGCAGTGAGTGCCAAAGACAATACGTGGATTAAGCAGCCAATGTTGACCTGTTCTGTTGTTTGTGAAAATATGGTTTCCTAAGTACAATATGTAATACCTATGCAAATACATATATATGATGTACATTATAAATGTATATAAATATTATTTTGCCAGTCCTTGGGCTAGAATTCATTCCCTGGGAAATGCCCTTGACTTTTTTTTTTTATTCAAGGAGGGTGAGCTTCCACTTCACCCACAGCAAAACAGAGTTACCCAGGCCCTGATTTCAAATCCTAGGTATGGCATATAAAATGTCCCAAATTCCAAGCCAGAACCTTAATTTTTTGTGAGGGGGCAGGCAGAGGGCTTGAACTCAGGTCGTCACAAGTCTGCCTCATCCTTGATTACTCTAGGCTGGGGTGCAGCTTTTACACCCACAGATCATCCAGGGATCCTAGGACCCAATTTCAACTCCCAGCACTGGCCAACAAACAAACAAACAGACCAAAATGGAAGAGGAAAAACCAGAAAGTTTCCCACAACAGTTTTACCTTTGTTTCTTTTGCACAGTGACCATCCTGGGTCTCACTGACTTGGCTTGAAAATTGTACATGACTTTGCATGGCTGAGGCTGGTGGGCTGTCAGTGAAGCCTGAGGTTAACCCAGACACGTGGGCCCTGACTTCAATCCTAGGACTGCCACATACACATAATGAAGGTCCTTGGAAAATGGTTCTTATCTCTAGGAACACTAATAGAATGTTTGAAATATACTAATTGAATTACTAATTAACTAGTCTTTCTAATGTAAGATTGTATGCATTAAATATAGGTCATTGATTAATTTAATTAATACTTTATTAAGTCTTCAACCGTGATTAATTAATGGAGGAATATTTTTAGACCGAATAATTAGTAGTAATAGAATATACAAAAGTAAGATATAGACATCATTCTTTACATAGAGTTATACACTAGAATCTACATAAATGTCTGTCTCCCTCTGTATATGTTTATAGATGCATATATATGTAAATAAACACATACTGCATTTTACACATCTATTTGTTTATATATTGGCCACTCCTAGGGACAAATTTGCCCGACAACTTCATTTGTTTCAAGCTGGTGTACTAATACTGACCCACTCCCCATTCATGAAGTGGGCTTTCTAGGCCCTGAGTTCAAATCACAGAACTACCAAAAACTTAAGTAATTCTGGTGGAAGAAGCCAAATATCCCATTTGTTTTTCTTATCGGTGAAAGTCATGGGTCTCAGGAATGATGTATAGTACATTGGCAAATCTATGTCCTATGTAATAAGATGTAAAAAAGGTTATGTGTGTAATCACACTCACTAAAATACATAAGAAATAAATAAAACACAAAATAAAATGAATAACCACACTAAGTGCAATATGCAGTAAACATGGGTATGTAAATATGAATCCTGTATTTAAAAAGCATACGAATATTATTTTTGCAAGATCTAGGACTTGAGTTCAGGCCCTGGGAACAGGCCTAACTTTCTTGTCTACCAGCACGGTGTGCTTCCCCTTTTCCCACAGTGCTGTAGATGTACCTAGGACCTAAGTTCAAATCCCAGGACTGGCAGAAAAAATGGCATGAATAAATAACCTGAAGTAGAGGGCTGGGAATGTGCCTTAGGGATAGAATGCTTTGCATCTATGAAACCCTGGACTTGATTTCTCAGGAAAACATCACTAGAAAAAAGCTTGAAGTGACTCTGTGGCTCAAGTGGGAGAGGGCTATTCTTGTACAAGAGAAATTAGGTACAGTGCACAGGTCCTGAGTTCAAACTCCAGGACTGGTGTATGTGTGCACACGCATGCACGCGCGCGCGCGCACACACACACACACACACACACACACAGACCAGAAGTAAAGCTGTGACACAAAATGGTAAAGCACTGGGCTCCTGTGCTGAGCTCATGGTCAGCATCCAGGCCCTGTGTTCAACCCCCAAACATTGCCACATAGGGCTCAACAAGGAGAAGTCAAAGGTTTCTAAACCTAATGTGCTTCAGCAGTCCTAGATGACAGGAAGCATGGTGAGATCAGACATGTGCTTGGATTTCCAAAGCTTCCAGAAACCTAGCAGAGGCATCATAGGCCCATCATCACCCTCAATGAAACATTTCTTGAGTTAAGTGCCCTAGTTATCTGCCAGAAGGATGCCTGAATTATATTGAGCACTGTATCTGAACACGAGAATATAGTCTCACAAAGGCAGGATAAGTGCTGGGAACTTGGCCTGCCACAGGAGGTGGCACAAATGAAGGCGTCCTCTCACAAGGAGCACTGGGGAAAGAGATAGCTTGGAGTACAAAGAGGACATTTTGTCCTGACCTTCAGAGCCCATCCACACTCATCCTCACTAATTGGCCCATATGGAGTTGCTTGTTACACACCTGTACAGGACTGAGGACTTTTGTCTGCCGGTCCAGACAATGAGAGAGACTTCTTCCAGCAGGCCTGGGAGGCAGAGAAACCCTGAAGCTGCACTGGGAACTGTGAGGGGAGCCCAGGAACATGCACTGTCATGAAAGCAGTCTCTGTGTTATGAAATCATTGTATTGAAAACAAATTTTCTAGCTTGGTGTCTTTCATCATAGCTACTCTGGAGCTTCACCTATGGGAATACATCCACACATACACAAAGACATGGAACCAGGTCCTGGGGTTGAACTATGAGCATAGGCCTTGTCCCTGAGTTACTTTTGCTCAAGGGTATTGCATTAACCTTGAGCCACAGCCCCACTTCTGGGTTTTCTGTGATCTCTTAGAAATAACAATGTCATGGACTTTCCTATGCTTGCTGGATTCAAACTCAGATTCTCTACATCTCAGCCTCCTGAGGAGCTGGGATTACAGTCAGCAGCCAAATAACAATGTCATGGACTTTCCTATGCTTGCTGGATTCAAACTCAGATTCTCTACATCTCAGCCTCCTGAGGAGCTGGGATTACAGTCAGCAGCCACTGGCACCTGCATTTATTTTCTTCTTCATTTTTTAATCTGGACAATCTGACTACTTAACAGCATCAATCCAATGCTTTGAATTTATAAGTAAACTACCCAATGTTCTTTCTCTGAGAAGGATTTTTCTCTCCTCCTCTTCTCCTCTCGTCACAGGTTTGAAGCCAAAAGTGAGAAATGAGTGTCACATGATTTTGGCAGCAAATGTCTACAGGACATGCCAGTTCAGTCACTAAGCATTGAGCTGCCGTGAATTTACTGTCTCAGGACTAGAGGACCAAAAGCTGGAGTGATCCTCATCTCTGAATTGCTCCTTAGGCCTATAAATTTATCTAATACTTATGAGTGTTTTGTGTCTCCAACCTTAAGTATCTAGAACACACTAGAAGCATCTTCATGTTTCCATTTTTCTCTAGTACCTGTCGAGATTTAGACTAAGGGTTTTTGTGGAGCAGATCCTCGGCAAATCCTGGGGAAAGCCACTTAAAGTATCCTCAGGAGATCTCTGTTCAAAGCCCTCTCCAGCAGGAAAGTCTGTGAGACTCTTATTTCCAATAAACCACCAGAAAACCAGAGGTGTTTCAGTGGCCCAGAGGGTAGAGCTCCCGCTTTGAGAAAGAAAGCCGAGCAGGAGATACAAGCCTGACTAGGCAGGAAAGCCTGGCAGGCGCTTATGTCCAATTAACCCAGATGGCTGGAAGTGGAGCTGTGGCAGTGGTAGAGTCTCAGCCTTGAGCAAAACTGCTGAGGAAAACATAGGGCCCTAAGTTTAAGCCCTGGGATGACCACCAAAAAAATTCAAAAAGAGAAGACCAAGTGTATGTATCATTGTCCTACCTACTTATGTGTGTATATTACCTCCCCGAGTGCAAACAGATTGTATGTAATGCTTCTTTTATGTACAGATTTATTTTTCAGATAGGTTTGTTGCACATACTGCATTATTCTCTTCTTTTTATGCCCATGGCTTTTCTCTTCCAGAGTTCCAGGCCTGTGTCCTCATATGATACACACTTAAGATCTCAGCAGCCTTTATTTACATATTATTATGAAGCCAAGGCAGGAACAGTCACAAATCAAGCAGGGGAAGAGAAGATCAGGGCTTTTGAAATAACCTGTATTCAGAAAATTAAACTTGGGGAATGTAAAATGGTCGCATACATATGTAGAAACTACCATTAAGAAAAAGATGTGAGCCGGGCGCTGGTGGCTCACGCCTGTAATCCTAGCTACACAGGAGGCTGAGATCTGAGGATTGCGGTTCAAAGCCAGCCCGGGCAGGAGAGACCGTGAGACTCCTATCTCCAATAAACCACCAGAAAACCGGAAGTGGCGCTGTAGCTCAAGTGGTAGAGCGCTTGCCTTGAGCTGAAGAGCTGAGGGACAGCGCCCAGGCCCAGAGTTCAAGCCCCACGACCGACAAAAAAAAAAAAAAAAAAAAAAAAAAAAAAAAGAAAAAGATGTGAGGGCTGGGAATGTGGATTAGTGCCTAGCATGCAAGAAGCCCTGGGTTCCATCCCTATGTAGCACATGCACAGAAAAAGCCAGAATTGGTGCTGTAGCTCAAGTAGTAGATTGGTAGAGACAATGCCTAGGCCTTGAGTTCAACTCAAGTACAAGTAACTTCTCATCACCAAGTAACTTCTCATCATCTGCCCTTTCAGAAGTGGAAGTCAGAGTGTCATAGATTTTCCTGACCTGGCTGGTTCACCCTGTGATCCTCAGACCTCAGCCTCCTGAGGTAGGGTGATGGGCCCTGGCTACTGGTGCTTGCTAGGTCAGAAGTGTAATGACATTGACAATACAAGTCAACTACTTATCACAAAGGGCTTGGGGAGCATATTAAGCCTTTCAACAATGGACCATTCAGAACTCTGTAGGAGAAAAGGTTATAATGCTAGAGTCTGAGAGGCTGGGCATATGGATCTGCTACACTTGAACCTTAAGCTCTGACTCCAATTCTGGTGTACATCAGCGTTCATTTTCCAGAGAATGTTCTCCTAAGTAGCAAATGGGAAAAGTGCTTTGATTAACCCTCACTTTTTTCCCATTGTGGGTCTCAAACTCAAGCCTGGGCACTGTCCCTGAGCCCTTCATCTCAAGGAAAACTACCACTTGAGCCACAGCGCCACATAAGGCCTTTTGGTGGTTCATTGGTGATGAGGCTAACAGGCTTTCCTTGCCTAGGCTGTCTTTGAACTGTAGTCTTCAGATCTCAGCCTCCTGAGAAGATAGGGTTCCAGGTGTGGGCCACTTGCATCTGACGTATTGTTTTTGCCAGTGCTGGGGCTTGAACTTACGGCCTGGGTACTGTCTCCGTGCTTCTTTTTCTCAAGGCTAGTGCTCTACCACTTGAGCACTCCCCAGCTTCTGGCTTTTTCTGAGTATGTGGCACTGAGGATTCAAACCCTGGTATTCATGCATGCTGAGCAACTCTCTACCACTAAGCCACATTCCCAGTCCCACCCTTAAAATTTTATGTCTCAACTTGCCAATCCTCAAGGAAAGGCTTTTGAGTATAAATCATTTAAATAAATCCCTATAGGAAGGTGTTAAAAATAAACAAGACAAATACTATATTTGGGAAAGACTCTAAACATATGAAGACTGTGACAATTGCCTCCATTTAATTATGCATCATGTTTCAACACTTAATAAAATATTAATGAAAAATGAGTCAATGTCCTAAATTATTGTATATAATTCTATAATAGATGTGCAAAATGTAATAAATATTATGTGTATAATAATACTAATACAATAAACAATAAGTAAATGAATAAAATATAGAAATAAAGAAATACAAGATCAATAATAAAAAATCATAGCTTGTATTAAACATACACATATAATATATAACATATATTACACATGTACATAAATATTATTTCCCAGGCCCTGGGAACACTACCCTGAATTTCTTTTCCTCAAGGACACTGAGCTTCCCCTTCACCTACGATGCAAAAGAGTTACCCGGATGGTGAGATCAAATCCCAGCAGTGGCAGAATACTAGCCCCAGTTCCAAGACAGTGACTTAATTATTTTTAATGGAAGCAGTTATGTTTATTCAGTTCCATACTGAACATTTTAAAAACAGCAGTGTATAATTTTGTATATCTATTCAGACATCCTTCCCTTACCTGCAAAGTGCTTCTCCGAGCTCTAAAATGTTTCCTTTTTGTACATTTTTTGTTGTAAAAATGTTGTATAGAGGGGTTACAGTTACATGAGCAATGTAATGAGTACATTTACTATTGAGCATTGTTGCCTCCTCCTTTGTTTTCCCTTTGCCATCCCTTCCCTCCCACCTCCACAGCTATGCCCCCACCCCCAGCTGAGGTCAGTGACTTAATTTTTTGTTTTTGGCTTGGCACAGGATTTCAACTCAAGTATTAGAAACTCTGCACTTTCCCTCACATTTCTACAGATGTACCAAGATCCTGAGTTCAAATCCCAGGCTAGGAAAGAAAAGTGGCAGAAATTCCAAACCACGGGGTTGTTTTTCAATTTAGTTAAATAAATAATTAATTTTTTTATTTATTCTTTTTCTTTTTGCCAACCATGGAGCTTGAACTCAGGCCGTGGCAACTCTACCTGTGCTTCGATTGCCTTAGACTGGGCTGCAGCCTCTCAGCCATAGTCAATCTTGGGATCCTAGGCCCAAAGAGCTTGCAGGAAGAAAAAAAAAAAGTCGGACAGCACAAAAAGTTTCGACCTGCAGAAGACTGGTGGTTTTACATTATTTTTTTCTTTGCAGGGTGACCATCCTGAGTCTGAATGACATGGCTGCAAATTGGAGCTATATTGCTATTCCTGAAGGCTAGTGGGCCATCAGGGAGCCATAGGCAAAATCTGCCAACATAGGCCCTGGGTTAAAAATCTAAGTCCTGACACCTACCAATGGCAGGACATCACAAGAGACTCATTCCTATGCATAGAAATACTGATTGAAAGAGTAGTTCGTGCATCAGTCGAGTCTAAAAGTGGATGTAATAATCCTAGGATGCTGATTCATTTTAATTGATAGTTTATTAAGCATGAAAAGAATAATATTACTTCAAAGGCAGTATAATAAATACCTAAGAGTTGGTAGGAATGTAGTAGGCATCATTCAGTCAGATAGATGGCTCTGCCACTCTTTACCAATATGTATTAATTGTTTACCACCATTTGCCAATCCATGTATCACAGTTTTGGCCAAACCTGGGGCTCCATCTCAGCACCTGGGAACCACCTCACAGCTTCATTGGCTAGAGGCTGCGGTCTTCACCCTTACCTATTCATGAATTGGGCCTGCTAGGCCTTGAGTTCGGTTCCCAGCACTGCCAAAAATTTAATCTTGGAGTAAGAAGCCGAGTGTGACACATGTTTTCCTTTTCTGGGAGAGTCCTGGGTGTCAGGCATGATAGTGAACACATCTACAAATCTAGATGCTATGTGCTAGGAAGTAAACAATGGAAAAAAGGTACATGTGTCATCAGAGTCAATAAAATAAATGGTAAATAAATGAATAAAACAAGAAATGAAATGAATAACCATACCAAATATGATATTGTCTGACTATATGGAAGTATAAATCCTGTCTTTAAAATGTAACTAAAATGTATATAAGGAGTATGTTTTGCAGGACTGAGGCTTGAATTCAGGCCTAGAGAACAAGCCTGACTTTCTTCACTTCAAGTATGGTGTGATTCCCCTAGCCCGGCAGTGATGCCTATTTACCCAGACCTTGAGTTAAAATCCCAGGCCTGGCAGAAAAAATGGCACAAATTGCAAAACAGGGAGAAAAATAATTGTTTGTTAAAACATAGTAATTGTTAAAATTTTTAATTGTTTTATTTTTTTAATTTAATTTTTTTGTTTGTTTTTGGCCATGCACGTGGCTTGAACTCAGATCGTGATGCTCTGTCTCAGCTTCCATCACACTAGACTCGGGTGCAGCCTCCAGAACCAAAGCCGATCCTGGAATCCTAAGACCTGATGTCTGACAGGAAAACAAAATGAAAATGACACTAAAACAAGCCATGAGCTGCACATGGTAGGCAGTTTCTTGGCTTTGGTTCCTTGCATGGTGACCATCCTAGGTCTGAATTATATGGATGCCACGCACAGGTGACCTTTCATTTCTGAAGACTGGCAGACTGTCAGGAAAGCCATAGGCCAACCCCACAACACAGTCCCTGAATTCAAATCCTGGTCCTGACAACTACCAATGGCAGGAGATCCCAAGAGACTCCTGCCTGTGCTTAGAAATTCTGATAGAATGTTATCCAACACATGATTGAATACTTCGTGCAGTTTTTTGGACTCAAATTAGACGAAATAATCCTAGGATGCTGATTGAACACAATTAATGGTTACTTAGGCATGAAAAGAAAAATATTCCTTCAATGGAGGCATAATAACTACCTAAGATTTGGTAGGAATGTAGCAGATGTCATTGAATACTAGATACACGGCTCTGGCACTCTGTACTAATATATATTTATTGGTGTACTACCACCTGCCTATCCACATATGGCTATTTTGGCCACCCCTGGGGTTCGATCTCAGAGCAAGCCATAAATTTCCTCCTGGAGTAAGAAGCCAAGTGTGACACCTGTTTTCCTTTTCTGTGAGAGTGCAGGGTGTCAAGCATGATGGAGAACAAGTCTACAAATCTAAATGCTATGTGATAGGGTGTAAACAATGTAATACATGGTTAGATGTCATCATAGTAAATAAAATAAATGGTAAATAAATGAATAAACCAAAAAGTACAAAGAATGACCACACCAAACATAATATAGACTGAACACCTGTCTGGAAATTCAATCCTATCTTTAAAATACATGTAAGGACTACGTTTTCCAGGGTTGAGGCCTGAATTCAGGCCTAGGGAAGAGGCCTGACTTTCTAATCTTCAAGCATAGAGAGCTTCCCCTTCCTCCAGAGTGCAACAGATTTACCAGACCTCGAGTTCAAATCCCAGGACTTGCAGACAAAAAATAGCATACATTCCAAGCCAGGGAGCTTCATTAGCATTTTTCATATTTTTTAAAGTTCACTTGGCCTTTATTTGATACATTTTGATTTTATAACAAGAGAGTTTTTCAAAAATGGGTTTAAACAGCATAGCACATTGGTGTTTCCATTTTGACCATCTGCCATGAAGAGTGAGAATGAAAATGAGTACATCATTCCTCCCTAGAGGGACAGTTGATGTTATTTCTATTTAGAGTTATTTCTATAACTATAAACTCTCTGCAATTGTATTGTATGAGTTTTCCTCACGCCTACCACAAAATACTCTAGGGGACACCTCATACCACAAAAGGTTGGGTTTCTGAATAAAAACTCACTTCTGTGTGGACAGGAGGTACTTGTAAGCATTATGGGAATAGAGTGAATTTTAAAATGAGAAACTAAAACACTGGGAGTGGGATGAGCATAAGACCCTGGAAGAAAAGGAAGACAAGTTTCCTAAAGCTCAGAAGGTTAGAATTTTATGATCTGTATGAACAAACTGCTTTCTTTTTTTCTTTCTTTCTTTCTTTCTTTCTTTCTTTCTTTCTTTCTTTCTTTCTTTCTTTCTTTCTTTCTTTCTTTCTTTCTTTCTTTCTTTCTTTCTTTCTTTCTTTCTTTTTTGTTGGTGGTGGGGCTTGAACTCTGGGCTTGGCTTCCTGCCTTCAGCTCTTCAACTCATGGCAAGTGCTCTACAGCTTGAACCACAGTGCCATTTCCGGTTTGTTGAAGATAAGCCACAGTGCCATTTCTGGTTTATTGGAGATAAGAGTCTCATGGACTTTCCTTTCCAGGCTGGCTTTGAACCGCCATCCTCAGATCTCAGCCTCCTGAGTAGCCATGATTATAGGTATGGGCAACTGACGCCCAGCACAGGAAAAATTTATTAAAGATTGATTCTGAGGAATGAAACTTGGAATACACTTATAATATAAATAACTTATAATGCCATGGTTAAGGCACTAATTCAGAAGTATTTATTCATTGGCTGCTTTCTTAGTTTATTGAAAGATATATATATATATATATATATATATATATATATATATATATATACATTTTTAATATATTTACATATATATTATTAAAACATAGCTTTGAAGTGTACCTAAAAGCATATGTGCTCATGTAAAGTTATACAACTGCACAAGCTTGATTTTTTATTTTCAGTTTGGTGGTACCATAAATTAGGTGGGATTTGTGTACTGTTGTTTTGTTCTCTGTTTTTGGAGGATTTCTCTCTGCTTTCTTCCCCTAACCCCCTACTCCGCACTTGAATTGAGCTTGCTCTTTCTTGGCTTGATTGTTCATAGCTGATTTTCCACCACTTCAGCCATACCTGTAGCCTGGCTTTTTGCCAGTTAATTGGAGATGTCATCTCTCAGGCTTTTCTGCCTGGATTGGCTTTGAAACTTCATCTTCCAGTTCTCACCTCTTGAGTAGCTGGGATTACAGATGTGAGCCACTGGGATGCCTATGGATGAATTGGAATTTGTTTGGTGTATTCTTTCTGTTTTTCTAAGCATGGGATCATCTACTATAGAATTTCTGTGAATATCCTGGGTCTGAAGTAAGATATATAATACATATGCTAATCTGTATAGTTCTCATAAGATGTAATCCATTTATACATGTTATAAGTGTAATAATAGTCAATGTAAATAATGAATGGATAACTAGTGTAAAAATAAAATAAATACACAGGCAAATAATATGCAGTAAATATAAGTATGTAGATATTAATCATTATTTCAAATGTGGATGAATATTACTTTAACAGGGCTGGGGATTGAATTCAGGCCTAGGGAACAGGACTGAATGGCTTGTCTTCAAAGACGGTGAGTTTCCCCATCCTCCATAGTGCATTAGAGTTACCCAGACTCTGAGTTCAAATTCCAGGCCTGACTGGAAAAAAAAGGCACGAATGTCAAGCTGGGGAGCTTCATTAGTATTTTTACAATTTTTTTTTTCCGTGGGGCTTGAGCTCTGGCCTTGGGCGCTGTCCCTGCGCTCTTCAGCTGAAGGCGAGCACACTAACACTTGAGCCACAGCACCACTTCTGGTTTTCTAGTGCTTTATTGGAGATAAGAGTCTCATGGGCTTTACAGCCTGTGTTGGATAAAACCACAATACTCAGCCTCTTGAGTAGCTAGGATTACAGGTGTGAGCCACCGGCGTCCAGCTATTTTTAATATTTTAATTTTTTTGATTGATTGATTGCCAATTACGGGGATTGAACTGAGGTTGTGCCAAGACTGCCTGAGATTCCATCAACCTAGGCTGGGATGGTGCAGCCTCTGGACCCACAGCCGATCATGGGTTGGTATGCCTCGGGGGCTGACAGGAAAACAAAATGAAAACAGCACCGAAGAAAACGGCGATCTGTGGAGGGTAGGTGGTTTCTTGGTTTTCCTTCCTTGAATGGTGACCATCCCAGGTCCAAATGACACGGCTGCAACCTGTAGGTCACTTGACACTGCTGAAGGCTGGCAGGCTGGCAGCGAAGCCATAGGCCAACCTGAACACCTAGGTCCTTAGTTTGAATCCGGGTCATGCCACTTACAAAGGGCTGCGGAGCCTAAGAAACTATTGCCTATCCATAGGAGCACCAGAGGAATATGAACAATGTCATGGTTGGATGAGTAGTTCATCAATCAGTCTAGCAGAAAATTAGACCCAATAATCACAGGACACTGACTAATTTTAATTCATAATTTATTATGCACTAAAAGAATACTATTGATTAAATGGAGTCCTCACTAAAGACCTGAGAATCCGTAGGAGCATAGTATGTGTCATTGAATACTGAATAGACATTTCTGGCAGTATATAAATATCTAAATTTATATTTATTTGTATACCGTCATCTACCTATAACATTTTTGCTATTTTGGCCAAACCTGAAACTTGTTCCCAGGTCTTGGGATCCACTTGGCACCTGCATGAGCTTGATGCTGCCGTGCTGACACTCATCCCTTCATGAATTGGGCCTCCTAGTCCCTCAGTCAAGGTCCCATCATTGCCAAAAGCTTCTTTCTGGTGTAAAATTCCATGTGTGACACCTGTTTTCCTTTTCTGTGCAAGTGTTGGGTGTCAGGAATGATGCACATGTTATGTCTGCAAAGCTACATGCTATGGAATAGATTGGAACAAATGTAATAAACATTATAGGTATACTCACAGTCCATAAAATAAATGCTAAATCAATCAGTCAATCAATAATAATAAAATATAATGAATCACTCCAACAAACACGATTTAAAATGAATATAGAGATATAACTCAAATATTTAAAATGTCTATAAATGTTACATTTTTCAGTACTGGTACTTGAATTCAGGCCTAGGGAAGAGTTGAGAAGTTCATGCAAGATTCACATAGGAAATGATCTTAAGAGTACCTGAAGTGTGACAATAATAATTATCTTCAGGAAATTTAGGCATTGGGAAAGATCCAAGAATCAGTAGTCCCATGGAAGATAGGATATAGGATTCCAACACAGCTCACCACATTTCTAACTCTATACAAACAGGCCTTTATTAGGATATTAATTTCAGCTTATGAATGGATGAATATGGTGTTCCACCCCCATCCTGGGGCTACATCTAAGGTCCTGGGTATGGTCTATCTCCTCAGTGGCTCACAGGCTTGTGTGCTCATGTGGACCCATTTGGCAGTTGGTTCTGCTAGGCCCTGAGTTCAAGTTCCAGCACTGCCAAAAGGTTCATCCTGATGTGAGATGCCAAACCTTGCAGATGTTTTCCTATCCTGTGCAAGTCCTGGGTCACAGCTAGGATCTAGAAAGTATAGGCAACTCTATACCCATGGGAAAAGGTTGTCATCCATGTGAGCACAGTTATATATGTCATCCTATACTCAATAAAATACACAATACATAGATGAATAAGACACAAAATAAAAAGATTAACTACACTGAAAACAAGGTGCATACCACACCTGTATGTAAATAGAGATCCTATGTTTAAAAGAGGTGGGCTTGTCCAGTGCTGGGGCTTCAAATCAGGCCCAGTACCATGTCTGACCTTTTAGTCTTCAAGGACAGTGAGCTTCACCTTCCCCCACAGTGCAATAGAGTTACCCAAACCTGTGTTCAAATCTAAGCTCTCGCAGTAAACTGGCACAAATTCTCAGCTAGGGTTCTTCATTCATAGTTTTTTCATTTTTTTTTTTTTACCAGATCTGGGGCTTGAACTCAAGTCGTGGCAACTCTGCCTCAGCTCTGATCCTCCTAGGCTGCAGCCTCTGGACCCACAGCCCATCCTCGAACCCTTGGACTCTGGGGTTTGCTGGAAAAAAAAAACCTTCGAGGGGAAAAAAAGCGGAGGAAATTCCACCTGGCTCTTTTATGTTTATTTTCCTTTGCATGGTGACCATTCTGGGTCAGAACATGGCTGCCTGCAGAGTGAAGGTGACCTGGCATGGCTGAAGGCCTGCTGATTTTCCATGGAGCCACAGGCTAACCAGAGAGTGAAGGCCCTGAGGACGAATCCCAGTCAGCCCTGTTACGATGAGGGAATGTCTGGAGATCCTGGGACACTCGTTTCCAGACCTAGGAAGAGTCGTGGAATGCAATCAATCTCATCCTTTAATGAGTAGTTCCTGCTTGATGCGAGTAAGAAATGATGGTCAAGACTCATGGGGTATCGATTATTTTTAATGAAGAGTTGATGAAACATGAGCATAATCATCACAGTCATGAAATGGAGGCATTGAGGAAGATCCAAGAATCGTTAGTCACAAGGTAGATTGGATTGCATCACTGGTCGCCATCACTGCGGGGCTCAATCTCAGGTCTTGGGAATGGCCATAGCTCCTTAGTGGCTCAAAGATTGGTGTGCTTACCTGAACCTATTCGCCTATTGGGCCTGGCAGTCCCCATGTCAGATCCCAGTACTGCCAATAGATGAATCCTGATGTGAGAAGCCAATCGTTGCACCTGTTTTTCTGTCCTGTGAAAGTCCTGGGTCTCAGCTAGGATGCAGTATGCTATATAGGCAACTCTATATTCATGGGAATCAGTTGCCATCCATGTCAGCACAGTTATAGCTGCCATCATATGCAATAAAATACAAAATGCATCCATGACTAAGACACACAATATAAAGAATAACAACACTGAATGCATGATGCATTCTACATCTCTATGTAAAGAGAAATCTTATGTGTAAAGCAGGTGAGCATATGATTTTTGCCAGTACTGGGGCTTTAGTTCAGGCCCTAGGACTAGGTCTGACCTTGTAGTCTTCAAGAATGGTGAGCTTCACCTTCCCCCACAGTGCAACAAAGTTACCCAGACCTGAGTTGGAATCTCAGAGGTGACAGAAAAAGGTGAGAATTCTGAGCCAGGGTGTGTTATTATTATTATTATTATTATTATTATTATTATTATTATTATTATTATTGCCAAGCATGGGATTTGAACTCAGTTCATGACAACTCTGCCTCAGCTTCAATCACCTTAGGCTGATAGGCTCCCATGGGCCCGTAGCCAATTGTGAGATCCTAGGCTCTGAAGTTTGCAGGAACAAATGACAGAAAAATGACAGAAAAAATGTAGCAGGATGGATTTTTTAATATTTTCTTCTTTTGCACGGTGACCATCCTGGGTCTGAATTACACGGCTGCAAAGGGTACTTCACCTTGCATTGGTGAAGGCTAATGTGCTATCACGGAAGAAGTAGGCCCAGGTGGCAACATAGGCCCTGAGCTTGAATACTGGTACTTACACCTACCAGTGGGGGGAGATTCCAAGATACTTGTTCCTATGCATGGGAATAACAGTGAAATATTAGCAAACTCATGATTGAATGAAAAGTTTCTGCTTGTATTGCTCAAGTCCAAAATAAGTTTCCTTGATCCTAGGAGGATGTTTCATCTTAATGAATGATTTATTAAGCATGAAAAGAATACTGGTCCTTCAATGGTGGCATAATAAATACCTAAGATGTAGTAGGAATGTAGTTGATGTCATTGAATCCTAGGTAGATGTCTCTGGCACTCTGTACAAATATATATTTATTGGTGTTCTACCACCTGTCTACCCCTGTATGGCTATTTTGTCTAGCCCGATGGCGCAATCTCAGGGTCTGCAAATTCCCTGGCAGCTTCATTGGCCATGTTGACACACCGATTCAGGGTCTGAATTGGGTCTGCCAGGCCCTGAGTTCAGATCCCAGCACTGGCAATAATTGGATCATGGAGTAAGAAGCTGAGCGTGATACATGTTTTCCTTTTCTCTGAGAGTCCTGGGTGTCAAAGATGATGGAGAACACATCTACAAATCTGGATACTATGTGAGGGTTATCATCAATATCATAAATGGAATGTGTGTCATCACAGTCAATAAAAAATCTCATATCTAAAATATACTTGGAACTCAAAAAATTAAATCCCCCAACAACAAATCCTCAAAGAAACAACTGCCCAATAAATAAGTGGGTAACAATTTAAAGAGAAACTTCTCTGAAGAGGACAGAAGGATGGCCAATAGACACATGAAGAAATGCTCAACCTCCCTAGCCATAAAAGAAATGCAAATCAAAACAACATTGAGATACCACCTCACCCCAGTTAGAATGGCTAGAATCAAGAACTCTAATAACAACAGATGCTGGAGGGGATGTGGACAGAAGGGAATTTTACTGCATTGTTGATGGGAGTGTAAACTTGTTCAAACACTTTGGAAAGTAATATGCAGGTTCCTCAAAAGACCCTACATACATCTCCCCGATGACCCAGCAATCCCACTTTTGGACATTTACCCAAATGTTTACAAACAAGACCACACTAAAGCTACCAGCACGACTATCTTTATTGCAGCACTATTTACTATAGCTAAGATATGGAACCAACCCAGATGCCCCTCAGTAGATGAATGCATCAGGAAAATGTGGTATATATACACAATAGAATTCTATGCCTCCATCAGAAAGAATGACATTGCCCCATTTATTAGGAAATGGAAAGATTTGGAAAAAAAATTATATTAAGTGAAGTAAGCCAGGTCCAAAGAAATATAGGTCCCATTTTTTCCCTTATTTGCAATATCTAGAATATGTCTGAGTCAAGCAGAAAAGGTCAGATAAGGTGATGATAGGGAAATGAACCCTAAGATATGTACTCAAATGTTTTTTTTTCTTTCTTGGGATTGTTTCTAACACATTTATAAGTTTATTTTTTGTTGCTTTGTATGTCCCTTCCCCACAGTATAACCCCTGCTTTCACTGTATTTGATGTAGGGATAATTTGTGGAGGGGAAGGGGAAAAACAAATCATTTAAATAGGGATAGAGATGGACCCATTGCAACAATGAGATGTACAAGTCGTTATGTGGAAAATGAACTTTACAACTTTGGTGCAGTGGGGTGGGGGCAGAGTGGGGAAGATTGTGGGGGGGGGCTGGGAGGAAGATGGGAAGGGATGGGAAGGGGAAACAAAGGAGGAGGCTACAATGCTTGATAACACATGTACTCATTATCTTGACCATGTAGTTGTAACCCCTATGTACAGTATTTTCAAAATAAAAAAATAGAATATAAATGAATAAAACAAAAATACAATAAATAACCACAACAAACAGGATATAGACTGACCATCTATATGTAAGTACAAATCCTACCTTTACAATGTATATAAATAGAATGTTTCGGGTTGGGTACTTGAATTCAGGCCTAAGGACCAGGCCTTACTTTCTTGTCTTCAAGCATGGTGAGCTTCCTCTTCATCCACAGTGCTTCAGAGTTACCCAGGCATTAAGTTCAAATTCAAAGGTAGGAGAAACGGCGTGAATTGCAAGCCAGGGAGCTACTTTTTTTTTTTTTTTTTTTTTTTTGCTTTTTTTTTGCCAAACAAAGAATTGAACTCAGGTCATGGTAACCGTGCCTCAACTTTCATCACCATAGGCTGGGGTGCAGCCCCTGGAAACACAGCCTATCCTGAGATCCTAGAACTTCAGGCCTTGTGCCGGGCAGGGGGGTGGGGATAGGAATGGGGGGGATGCACAGAAAAAAAATGGTGGGATGATGTTTTTTCCTTTTCTTCTTTTGCACCGTGGCCATCTCGGTCTGAGTGATCCGGCTCCAAAGGATACTTCACCTTGTATTGCTGAAGGCCTGCAGGCTACCTGGGAAGCCATAATCCCGAACAATGGCACCAGTGGCTCTCACCAGTCCTCCTTCATACTTACAAGGCTGTGATAGCAGGATCATGGTCAAAGTCACCCTAGGCAGGAAAGTCCTTGAGACCCCTGTCCAACCTCAATGCCAACAAAGCCAGAAGTAGAGTTGTGTGGCTCCAGTGGTAGAGGGCTAATCTTGAGCAAGAACAGCTCATGGACTGTGCCCAGATCCTGAGTTCAAGTTTCAGGACGGGCAAAAAACAGACATAAAAAACAATCTGTGCAGCCATCTGGATAAAGCAGGTCTCACTCTTGTCCCCAACTGGATTGGACAGAGTTTCCTGGTAAAGGGGCAGCTGTCATCTTGACTCCATCCATTCTGTCTGTATCAAAGCATTCCGGGCACACCCCCATTCTTTCATGGTTCTTTTTGACCAATGGGATACAAGAATAGTGGCCATGCCCACATTCCATGCTTCCCAGTAGCACCTGGATTCCCTCTGTTGGGTGACACCACTACCAGCAGTTGAGGAAGGTAGAGGTGGCTGAGTGGTGAGCACGAGACTCCATGTGACTTTGAGGTAGAGTAGGAAATGACATTCTAGTCGGTGAGTGGGAGAAAAGAGGATTTCCTAGAGACTGGGAACATAGCCAGCCCAACTTTCCCATTCCGGCTCTCAGATGTCTGAAACAGTAAGACTCAATGAGAGAACTGTGGGCAAGAAACTTCCCCAAGAACACCAGCAGTATCCTCCCGACAGACCTGACATTCAAGATAACAAAGAACACGAAAAAGGGAGGGATCCCCAAGACAAACACCACTGGGGAGCCGGATTGAATGGAGAGTCTGGCCAAAGGTGATGCCAACCATGGGCCTCCCCTGCCTTTGCACTCAGTCACAGCCACCAGGATCCAGACTGTCAAGGGTCCCAATACCACCAAGGATCCACAGAGTTGCTACCCGCATGTAGTGCCCACCCTGGACCACAGAAAAGAAGAAACCAGGTACTCTGTGCCAAGATCCAACAACTGAATCAGGGAAAGACAGACCCACAGGATCAATGGGAGTAAGATAGGGAGAAGATAGCCCAGATACATGCAGCACCAAAAATGGAGGTAGAGATCCACAAGGCACCCATATAATGGTTGGTTTCAGCAGAAAGCGATTTACAATGTGCACTGGCCCAAGTGCAGCTGGCCACTGATGACAGATAAAGGGAGCAGGAAGCTCTCACCAGCTGCCTGCAAGCTACAGAGTTGCCCATGGAAGAGCTGGAGATAGAGGCTTCTGTGGTCACTGCTGCAAAGAAGGAGATCAAAATGTTCTTCGAACAGCTGAATGATGTGACCCTTCAGCTCTAGGAAAAGACCAGAAGCTGAAATGTCCTGGAGCAAGTGAACACAGAGTTGCAGGAGAAGGTGGAAGTGCTGTGGATACAGAGGAGCAACGTGAAGAAGAGAATATGCAAGTTCCAACAAGCGCTGGAGGGGCGTGCAGTACTAAAGAGACTACTGGACAACCTGAGCTGGCTGGTGACCACAGCTTATATGGAGAGAGACACCTTCATGGAGGACTGAGCATTGAGAGGTCCGCACGAAAGGAGGAGGCATGTTGGCTGACCCAATGGCTGAACCAACTGACAGAGGAGAAGGAATGAGGGCCAAGGCATGTGTTGGATCTAGGGAATGAGCTGCGGAAACTGAGAAGGAAGCTGATAAAGCCACAGCCCCCCGCGGGACCATCTCAGGCCAAGTGGCATCTGCAAGCCCAGGCCTACAGCAAGGAGATGGAGTTGAAAAACCTGGAGGAACAACTTCACATCCAGGTCGAGGAAAGCCAGTCTCAGTCTTCAGAACATGGAGCAGCAGGAGCAACTGCAGAGACTGGAGGAGAAAGCCTAGGATCAGCAGGAGATCCCTGAGACGCCACATGAGCATGTGTGTGGGATGGACAACCAGAGGAAAAACTGGCCCTGCTGTGGGAAGCTCTCCACAGGGTGAGCAGTGAGAAGGAGAAGCTCGCCAGCATCCTGGACTCAGAACAGCAGATGAAGAAACATCTGTGGGAACAGTAGGACTGCTCAGAGGAGAAGATAGGCAAATCTGTAGTAGTGGCTGAGAGAGACAGCCAAGCAGCTCACGAGCAGCAGGAGCAGTCCCTGGGCCAGTGCAGGAGTTCAGAGCCTCCTGTGAATGGCACCTTGTCTCCAATGAGTGAATGTGCTCTGAGAAGGAGGCCCTGCAGCAGCACATAGAGAGGCAGACCCAGCTTCTGGAGCAGCTGAAGCAAGTGCAGGGCTCACCAAACTGGAGGGACCAGGTGATGTCCCCAAAGTGGCAGGACACTCTCAAGTGCCTGGAAGCCACCAGATCACAGGAGGAGTGCCTGCAAGCCCAGCTGAGCTTCTTGGCTTTCCCTGGGGAAGGGGAAGGCATAAGCCCTGCAGAAACAAAAGATAAGGAGGTGATTCATTGCCTCCCGCCCCAAACTTGATGTGACCATCACAGAGGATGGAGATGTCCCCCAGACCAAGAGTGACATGGCTCTGAGAGCGCTCTTGGAGGATGAGATCCACAGGGGGAAACTCCTGCCACAAGAATGGCGGGCCAGCTGCAGGCACCCTCTGGCCAACCCAGCAGCTCAGTACTAGACTGAGCTGGAGCCACAGGACCTCAGCCCCATGAGCTGCCACCACAGCATGCATGGGGATGGGAAGCGGGATACATGGGCATCTGAAAAAAAAATCTGCTTTGTCCATGACCTGCCTGATGAGGTGCACTTCCAGAGTCCAGCAGGTGAGCTCCCATTTGATGCAGCCAGCTGTCAGCACACATCCGAACTATCGAGGAGTCCCTCATGGTGTGCAAAGAGCAGATGTTGGTCCTGAATGAGCTGTGTTGGGAGAAAGCCCAGTGCTTGCACAAGCTGTCCTAGGAGATGCTGGAGAAGAGGAGAGTGCTGCAGGACCTGCTGTCACTCCTCGCAAGGGAAGGCACAGACAGCAGTCTCCAGATGCCAGCACAAGCTGAGCCCCCCACCACCAACACTGCTTCAGAAGCCTCAGTGCCTGTGGTGGTTGAAATGAGGGAGGAGCAGAAAGGTTTTGAAGAATTGCAACTTGAAGACAGCATGGAAACTGCCAGAGGAGAGGTAAGAGTTCCTGACCCCTTAGTGGACTCCCCCAAGGACCATGTCCTGCCCTAGATGCCCCACACCTAGATCAGCCCACAGCTCCCAGGCTCAGGAGAGGAGTGCTCTCTCACTTTCTCCTGTAGACTGATGCAGATGATGACTCTCTATGTGACATACTGACTCTCAAAATCCTTGGCAGCCACCAGAAGTAGGTGGCCAAGTGGCTTTCTCTCAGGCCTCCATCTGCCGGGCAACAGGAAGGATAAACTGAGGGTAGGGTAGGGCAGAGGCTGCAGGGAGTTGGCCCAAACTCAAGGGACATCTAATGGCCAATTGGTGGCCAGGAAAGAGACCCATGTTATCACAAAGAATAAATTGTTTTCAAAGCAAAAAAAAGGCCTAAAAACCAAGATTTGTTCTTCCAGCCTTGGGGCTTGAACCCATGCCTAGCCACTGTCCCTGAGCTCTTTCTGATCAAGGCTGGTCCCACCTCCCCTTCCACTTTTTCTGTGTGGAATAGAACCCAGAGCTTCAGGCATGCTAGGTGAACACTCTACCACTAAGCCATATTCTCAGCTACGATGATTCTCCCCCTTCCCAAACCCATATGGCCATTCCTCAGATAAATAGGAAGTAAGGGATAAGATGAATATGAAACACGAGTCTGGTTCACCCCAAAATATTCCCCTTAACACTCTTCCCACACCCTTAGTTGAAGTTTCTCTTCTACCATTGAGGGATGAGAGAGGGAGAGGGGAGTCCCAAGAGAGTACCAAAAACTGGCCCCCTGAGTCCCACATCCTTCCCCACACAAGTAGTCCTCCAGATTCCGATCTTACCTGCCTCAAAGTGAAGTCTGCACTTGTCTCCCCACCACTGTAAGGCTCAGGAAGAAATAAAGGTCAGCCATGGCCTCAGCCGACACCCAAGGTGGAAGTTCTAGTCCCAGACCTACTTCCACCTCTGACTGCCCCTAGTTAGGCCAGACTCACCACTCACCACTATGTTGGTGGTGATGACCTCATGGATGGATTCCAGGAAGAAGGTCTATGGCAGAGCAGAAGCAGCAGAGTGAGCAGGGCAGAAGGAGGTGGGGTGATTGCTCTGGGATCTTCCTTGGTGCCCTCCCATCCAGCCAGACCCCATGGTGACCCAAAGCAAAGACAAGGCCAGGGGGTGAGACAAGATAGAGGAGCACAGGACTAAAGGAGGTACTGCTTTGTCTTAGAGAACTTGATTAATTCCAATTATAATTAATTCCAATTATATTTGGCCCATGCCAATCACAAAGACAGCATGCAATGCCTCCCTTGTTGTTGTTGGCTGTGAGCACTGTCCCTGAGCTCTTTTTCTCAAGGCTGGCACTCTACCACTTAAGCCACAATGCCACTTTTGTTTTCTGATGGTTCGTCGATAAGAGTCTCATACACTGTCCTGCCCAGACTGGTTTGGCACCATGATCCTCCAGATCTCAGCTTCTTGAGTAGCTAGGATGACACGCATGAGCCACCAGTGCCCAGTATGTGATGCCTTTTGAAGGCATCTTGGAGAGACTGTAAAGGAGCCCCACAGAGCCTGGATAGACCATGACCCAATGAAGGAGCTGGGATGGGGAAAGGTTAACTTTCTAGCCATTCTGTTCCCCCAAAATTGAAGATGCCAAGTGATGTTGTTTGTACTAAACACCTGGGCCAGCAGCCACCAGGCTTATTGTGGAAAAAGTAGAGAATACCCAAAGACTGCAGTGTAGAAATCTCTGATTTTGCATGCATATGGTGTGTGTGTGTGTGTGTGTGTGTGTGTGTGTGTGTGTGTGTGTGTGTGTGTGAACTCAGGGCCTAGGCTCTATCCCTGAGTTTTCTTGCTAAAGGCTAGTGCTTTGCCACTTGAGCCACAGCCCCACTTGCTTTTTGATGGTTAATTGTAGGTAAAAGTCTCAAGGACTTTCCTCTCCAGGGTGGCTTTGAATCATAATGGGGGCCCCAGGGAAGCAAGAGTAAACACAACTCCCAAGCACTATCCCTATGGTGGGCTACTCCTGCCCCCTGGTGGCTACACGCAGAACATGCGGCCCCATGATATTATCCTCTAGAGTTCAATTTGGGGAAGTGAGCAGAGCCAAGCTGACTTTTGCTCACCCTGATTGCTGATGCCAGAGCAGGTCTGTTCAACACGAGGCCAAGAGAGCTCCAGGAAGCCCAGCTTTCCAGGGACACAAGGAAGGGAGAGGTCAGCTCCAGGTTGACTAAGAGCTTTTGCCCACAGATACCCCAACTTGTCCTTACTTATCACCATAAAACCTGTGAAAGAAAAACCCAAAAAACAAAATTGGATTTGTGCCTCCATGTGGTAGAGCTCTAGCATTGAACCAAAGAGCTCAGAGACAGGGCCCCCAAGCTTTCAATTCAAGACCCCCAGCTGACCTTCCCCCATAAAACACAGGCTGTCTAAATGTGATCTAGTAGGATTTGTGCAATGTTTCTGAAGAATGGTGATACTGAAGAAAGCACCTTAATTCTAATGACAGCTGAACTTGTGACATACAGCTATGTTCTGAGTCCTTCACAGGGCGCTATTTGCTGGGTCCTTCCCACCTGGGGGTTTTGTGTTGAGTCCTCAAAAAGGTGCTGTTTGGTGAGCCATCACAAAGGGTGCTATGTGCTGAGTCCCTGAGAACAGTGGGCCGTCCTGGGTTTTTCAAAGGGTGTTGTATGCTGATTCCATTACACAACATACTGTATGCTGAATCCTTCAAAAGGTGTGGTGTGGTAATGCATCCCTAAGGGTCCTGCTATGTGCTGAGCCCTTGAGGAGAGAGGGATGAGGTGTTTTTTGAGTGCCATGTGCCGAGTCCTTTACACAGGGGGCTCTGTACTGTCCTTCAAATGGTGCTGAGTGCTGAGTGCTTCCACAGTGTGGTATGTGCTGAGTCCTTCAAAATTTTTCTGTGTGCTGAGTTTTTTGAAGGATGTTGTGTACTGGGTGTTTTACACAGTGTGCTTCAACACAGAGTGTGATGAGTCCCTGGGAAAGAGTGCTATGTGCTGAGTTTTTCAAAGCATGCCATGCACTGAGTCCTTTAAACTGGGAGCTATGGACTCCCTCCTTCAAAGTGTGCTGTGTGCTGAGTACTCTACCCAGCATACTACATGCTGAGTCCTTCAAAGGGAGCTGTGTGCTGAGTCATTTACACAGGGTGCTTTGTGCTGATTTTGGAAGAGTGCTGTGCGCTGAGTCATTCCAAAGGGTGCTATGTTCTGAGTTCTTGAGAGATGGTTAAACCCAACACACACACACATACACAAACACACATACACACACGAGTGTCACCATGCACCTGCTTGGTGTGTGGAGTGGAGGGTGATGGAGGAGAGTCTCCTCCAGTGGTGGGGCTGAGGGGAGATTCGATCCCTGGGCCGGTACTGGGGGTGGGGGTTTGGTGCTGAGCTGAGGTAATGCTGCAATTGCCATGGTCTAGAAGCCTCAGGGCCCAGTCAGGGCTGCAATTGTGGCCAGGGGTGGGGGCGGGCCCAGGGAAGAAGGGGCGGGGCCCAGGAGGACACTTTGGTGGCAGCAATGGCCAGGAGCCCATGGGGGCAGGGGTGTGTGTGCAGCAGGGGCGGGGTGGCCCAGTAGAGGAGTGTGGGGCCCAGAGAGAGCTGGGAGAAGAGCGAGCACAAGTACTAGCGCCCATGGAAACGGCTTCAGTGGCTGGAGGCTGCTCTGATCATAGTGTGGGTCCTGGCCGGGAGCGCAGAGCATGCAGAGCCTGCAAGGCAGGCACATCGCCACATGCAGCCCCTCGGAGGCGCCCAGCCATGGTGGCCCTGAGTCTGAGGTCCTGGTGCAGGGAGCACGGCAGAGGCAGTGGTTGCTGAGGCGGCAGCCACAGGTTAGGAGGCCGCTGAGGCTGCGGTGGTGGCTGAGGAGGAGCAGAGGCTGTGTGCAGCTCCACCACGTGCCCATGCTCCTTTTCAAACATGGTGCTGCTGGCTCAGACCCAAGGAGCCTCTAGCAGTCACCTGGCGTAGCTGTTGTGCCCACAGACTCAGGGCACGCACCCGGAGTCTCAGCCTACAGCTTCTCCCAGCAGTTCACGTGAGTTGCCGACCTGCGCTCCCGCACTCCATGAACTCCCCCCCTAAACCCGTCCCCCACTCTACCCTTCCTCCCCACCCTCGCGAACCCCGACCTTTGCCTCTTGCCTCCCCCTTCCTTTCTGCCTGTGCCTCCTCCTGTGCCCCACAGTCTGTCCTGGCTGTGCCACAAATGCACCCCAGGGGTCGGGGGTGGAGGTGGGTGTCCACCCGGGGATCCCCCCCTCATCCCTAGTGGCCAGTGTTCCAGGAAAAATGGAGCTGCAGGGATGGGGAGGTGGGGGTAAAACAGAGCCCCTGGCCTGGAGCAGTGGGAGCCACACAGCTGTGCATCTGCACCCTTCCTCTCCCTGGTCGGTACCTTGTGGCTTTAGTCAGAGGTGGGGAGCTGCACCTCCACACCTGCCTTCTCAGTTCTTTTCCCTTTTGCTGGGCAGGGGGGTGTTGGATGTAGAAGATAGACCCCGTTGTTGTGTGAGCCCTGTCTTCTGTGCTCAGTCACCCTTTCACCTGAGGACATTCCTAGAAGAGCCCACTAGAGAGGTGAGGGCACTGGGGTCAGATAGAAGGTGGGTATTTGGGAGGGAAACACACCCCCTCTGACACACATACAAACGGCCTGTACCCCCAAACCCAGCATTCAACAGTTCTGACTGGGTAATCACATTTCCCAGTTCTGCCAGCTTCTTCTAGTGCTCCCAGTCTATCCATGAAAGAATGGTTTTGGATGCTGGTGACAAAGTCTGACGTGTAGGGTTACATTTGGTTTGTGTTTTGATGAGTTGGGTTTTCCCTTGGTATAAGAAGGTGGCTGCATGAGGAGGCTACAATGCTTGATAAGAAATGTACTCCTTATCTTGCCCATGTAATTGTAACCCCTCTGTACAGTATTTTCACAATTAAAAAAGAAAGAAAGAAAACAGCTGACAAAAAAATAAAGGTTGGGTGTAGCCGGGCGCTGCCAGTGGCTCATAACTGTCATCCTAGCTACTCAGGAGGCTGAGATCTTAGGATCACTGTTCAAAGCCAGCTTGGGCAGGAAAGTCTGTGAGACTTTATCTCCAATTATCTCCAATGAACCACCAGAAAATTGGATGTGGAGCTGTGGCTCCAGTAGTAGTGTGCACACCTTCATCTGAAGAGCTGAGACCCTGCTGGCAGGCTCAAAGTTCAAACCCCATAACCTACAATCAAATAAAAGGTAGCTGAATTTTCTGCATAACAGTGTGTACAGTAGAAATGCCATGATGTGTTGTAAACCATTCCAGACATGTGAGAAGCTCTGAGTTTTGTCTACAGTTGGTCTGATGATGGTAGTGCCATCATCTCTGGGGTGGAATATTCAGGGTGCTCAGGGACTGCTGAGGCTTTGGGCTACCACTGTCTGTGTATCTGTGTGTTCATGTGTCTTTTGTCTGTGTGTGTCTGTGTCTGTGTGTTTGGATGTAGAAGACCTGGGCCTTGAACTCAGGGTCTAGGTGAAGTTTCTATGCTTCTGTGCTCAAAGCTAGAGCTCTAACACTTGAGCTGCAGCTCCATTTCTGGCTGTTTGGTGGTTCATTGGAGATAAGAGCCTCACAGACATTTCTGTGCTGGCTGGCTTTGACCTCAGCCTCCTGAGTAGCTAGGATGAAAGAACCAGTGACATATTTGTGTGTGTGTGTGTGTTTTCCTCATCTTTCTCTCTCCCCTTCCTGGGTGCCTGTCTGCCTCTTTCTGACCTCGGATGGTGCCCATCCTCCACACCGACCTTGCCTTTAGCCTCCTATCTGGGTCTACAATGAGTCCTAAATTGCCAGAGACTTGAGTTCAAGTTTTTCTTGGGGGCTCAAGTCCAGCTGTCCAAATCTTTGGCTGCCTGCAGGGGATTCTGGGTCAACCGGGCCAGCTGCAATTGTCTTCCTGTCTCTGGGTGGGGAACTCAGACATGGATGTCCTGCACTTTTCCTCAGCTAGACCTCTGGCTGCATGTCCCTCTCAGCAGGCTGGCTTTGGAGTGGGGGCAGGGGGTTGCTGGTGGCTCTGGCCAACTCCAGCTTGATAGCGGACTGAAGGCAGCCCAAGCAAGGAGGATTTCGGGCTGCATTGGAGTTGAGGCCAAGGTGGCTTGGAAGTGTCTGTTGGTGTCTAGGAAATGTCAACATACTTTATTGCAGGTAAGTCTATCTTCTAGTCCCCGCTGGGCCTCGCAAATCCTTCTAGAGAATTATGGATGCCCAGAATACAGAGGCACAGACTTTAGATTCCTGGGCCAGGGAATTGGGGGAGGAGAGACTGGTATGGCCAATACCTCAATGTTCTGGGGCATTAGCCTTGACCTGGGTATGCCCCCCTTCTGTACATTCACTTCTTAACCCAGAGCTGGCCAGAAACAGGCCATTTGTGGTGGTGCTGTAGAAGTGGCAGGAGTGGAATTGAGATCTAGGATGACCAAAATCTCCATTGATGGCCTGAGGGAGGGGCGGGGGGGAAGGTATCTTTAAAAAAAAACCTCTTAGAGCTGGAACTCAGGGCCTAGGCACCGAGCTTCCTTTGCTCAAATGTAACACTCTACCACTTGAACCACAGCTCACATTTCATCTTTTTCAGTAGTTTAGTGGAGAGAAGTGTCTCATGAACTTTCCTGCCTGGGCTGGCTTCAAGCTGCCATCTTAAGAGCTCAGCCTCTTGAGTAGCTAGGATTGCTGGTATGAGGCACTGGCACCTGCTAAAGATGTTTGTGTGTGTGTGTGTGTGTGTGTGTGTGTGTGTGTGTGTGTGTGTGTGTGTGTGTGTTTGTGTGTGTGTGTGTGCGTGTGTGTGTGTGTGTGTGTGTGTGTGTGTGTGTTTGTGTGTGCGTGTGTTTACCAGGGCTTGAACTCAGATCCTTGGTGTTATCCTTTTTCTTGTTTGCTCAAGGCTCTTGCTCTACCACTTGCACTACAGTAGCTCTGCTTCCCAGCTTTTTGGTCATTCATTGGAGATAAGAGTCGGCCAGGGCTTGAACTCAGAGTCTGGGCATGTTCCTGAGTTTCTTTTGGTCAAAGCTAGCACTCTTATCACTTAAGCCACAGTGCCACTTTTGGCTTTTTCTGTTTCTGTGATACTGAGTAATCAAACCCAAGGCTTCCTGCGTGCTAGGTAAGCACTCTACCACTAAGCCACATTCACAGCCCAAGGCTCACTTTTGACAGGAACTATGAGGGTGGGATTTATTGGTTTACCCCTTTTGGTGCAGAAATCGCTGGCTATTTCATACCTTTGCCAAGATTTGGGACCAGCCTGTGACTCGACAATGAGGAATGGTGAATGAGGGATAGCCACCAGCCTCCAGCAGAGTAGGCTCACATATCCTACAGAGGGATAGAGAATATGGAGCCAGAACTTTGACAACTCCTACAGCGTAGGAACTGTGGTCTCCCTGGAGGCAGTGGCTGGCTGCTAGGTGTCCTGATGGGACATCTCAGCCAGAACATAAGGCACTTGTTGCACAGGCAACGCCGGCGGGGCTTCAGTTATTAAATGGCAGAGAAGGATGCTTTGTTTAAGCTGCTGGCTCAGACTTAGGATTCTCTGAGGACTTGCCCAAGTTGGGGGGATGGACATGGGCAACCTGCTGAATGCCCATCATCCATACATCATCCATCCATACACAGAGACATGGAGGTATTTCCTCCTTTTTGGGGGGGGAGCGTGAGGCAGGTCCAGGGTTGTACTATGAACCTAGGCCTGTCCTTGAGCTCCTTTTGCTCAAGGATAGCACTCTGCCCTTGAGCCACTGCCCCACTCATGGTTTTTTTCCCCCTGTGATCTCTTAGAAAAAAGAGTGTTGTGGACTTTCCTGCCCTGGATGAATTCAAATTGGCATTCTCTACATCTCAGCCTCCGGAGGAGTTAGGGTTATAGTCAGGAGCCACTGACACCTGGCTTTCTTTTCTTCTTGTTGTTCTCTTTTTTAATCGTGACAATCTGAAATCTTCACGGTGTCATTCAAGTGGTTTGCATTCAAAGTAATCTACCTAGGCCTAGAATTCGAATGTTATGACTACCACCCACAAATGGAGGGAGATCTTGATGAACTAATTCCTGTTCATGTGAATGCTAATGGAATGTTTAAAAAGTAATAATTAAATTTGCAGTTAATTCATGATTCTATTTTAGAGTGCCACACAAAAATTACTGGATTTATATTTTCATTCTAGCACCATGGTATAATTAAGGATATTGACTAATTTTTAATTAATGCTTTTATAAGTATTCAACCATGATTCTTCATTAAATGGAGTCATAATTTAGTGACTAATAATTGGTAAGAACATATATATAATTTAATAATATCCTCACATTCTCTCTTTTTATATGTGTGTATATATATACATATATATGCAGGTATATATGTATGTATATATAATATACATATATATGTATATAATATCAATCTACACATCTATCTATTGGGCACTACTGTGGCTTGATTACAGGTCCTCAGAATTTCCTGGATGCTCAATTTGCCAGAGGCCGGTGTGCTAAGACTGACTCCATTTATGGATTGGGCATTGTAGGTAAGTTGAAATACCAGCATGGCCAAAAATTTATTTGTGGAGTAAGAAGCCAATTTGATACCATTTTTTCCTTCTCTGTGAAAATCCTGGGTCAATACAACGTATAATCCATATGCAAATATATCCTATGTGATACGTATAATAAAGGAAATGTTATATGTGTAATAATAATAAATAAATAAGGGTAATAAATGTCATATGCAGTAGAACCCATATATGTAAATACATCTCATATATATGAAGAGATTATGTTTTCCAGTGCTGGGGCTTCAATTCAGGCCCTGGGAACTGGTCTCAATTTCTTTTTTTCTTTCTTTTCTTTCTTTCTTTCTTTCTTTCTTTCTTTCTTTCTTTTCTTTCTTTCTTTCTTTCTTTCTTTCTTTCTTGCTTTCTTTCTTTCTTCCTTTCTTTCCTTCTTTCTTTCTTTCTTTCTTTCTTTCTTTCTTTCTTTCTTTCTTTCTTTCTTTCTTTCTTTCTTTCTTTCTTTCTTTCTTTCTTTCTTTCTTGCTTTCTTTCTTTCTTGCTTTCTTTCTTTCTTTCTTTTGCCAGTCATGGTGCCTGAAATCTGGGCCAGGGCACTGTCCCTCAGCTCTTCAGCTCAAGGTTAATGCTCTACCACTTGAACCACTTCTAGCTTTTTCTGCTTATGTGGTGCTGAGTTATTGAGCCCAGGGCCTCATGCATGCAAGGCAAGGATTCTACCACTGAGCCACCTTCCCAACCCCATGAATTTCTTGTCTTCAAGGACGGTGAGCTTTCCCCTTCACACACAGTGTCACAGAGTTACCCAGACCCTGAGTTCAAATCCCAGGCCTGATAGAAAAATGGTGCAATTTTCTAGCCAGGGTCTCATTGTTATTATTACTTTTTTTGGCCTAGCACAGGGCTTGAACTCAGGTCTTCGCATCTCTGCCACAGCTGATCATTGGATCCTACCACCCTACTTCAAATTTCGGAGCTGGCAAAAAAATATAAATAAATAAAAAGGAGAACGATAAAACTGAGAAGTTCAAGAAGGTGGTTTTACTTTTTTTTCCTTTGTATTGTGACCATCCTTGGTCTAAATGACAAGCCCCAGAATGTGTACATGACATTGCATTGCTAATGTTTCGTGGGCTATTAGGGAAGCCTTAGCTGAAACCAGCAACTTAGGCCTGGAAGAATCTTAGAACTGCCACTAATGAATGGTGGGAGGTTCTAAGAAACGCATTCTGATATACATCTGTACAAATGGAATGTTATAAAAGTAACATTTAAATTAGTAGTTAGTGTATGATTATATTCTAAAATTATACACAACAATTATTCTTTTTTTTAATTTAATTTTATTTTATTTGAGAATATACTGTACAGAGGGGCTACAATTACATGGGCAGGATAATGCATACATTTCTTACCAAGCATTGCAGCCTCCTCCTTTATTTACCCTTCACCTGCCTTCCCCGCCTCCCCCCTCCCCCCACCCAATTATACCCCCCTCCCCCCCCCACACCGACATTGTAAAGCTGGTTTTGACATGACATTTTGTACTTCTCATTGTTGCAACAGGTCCACCTGAATCCTTAAACGACTTGTTTGTCCCCATCTCCTCCACATGTTATACTGATATCAAATATAGTGAAAGCGGGGGTTACACTGTGGGGGAGGGACATACAAAGCAACAAAGAAATAATCTTATAAATGCGTTAGAAACACATGCATGAAAGAAACGAAAACATTAAAATACATATTTAAGGGTTCATTTTCCTAACATCACATTATCTGACCTTTTCCGCTTGACTCATACCTATACTATATATTGCAAATAACGGAAACCATGGGACCTATGCTTCTTTGGGCCTGGCTTACTTCACTTAATATAATTTTTTCCAAGCCTTTCCATTTCCTAACAAATGGGGAAATGTCATTCTTTCTGATGGAGGCATAGAATTCCATTGTGTATATATACCACATTTTCTTGATCCATTCATCTACTGAGGGGCATCTGGGTTGGTTCCATATCTTACCTATGGTAAATAATGCTGCAATAAACATAGTTGTGCTCGTAGCTTTAGTGTGGTCTTGTTTGTAAACATTTGGGTAAATGCCCAAAAGTGGGATTGCTGGATCATAGGGGAGATCTATGTGAAGTCTTTTGAGGGACTTCCATACTGCTTTCCAAAGTGGTTGAACAAGTTTACATTCCCACCAACAATGAAGTAAGGTTCCTTTCTGTCCACATCCCCTCCAGCATCTGTTGTTGTTAGAGTTCTTGATTTTTGCCTTTCTAACTGGAGTTAGGTGAAATCTCAATGTTGTTTTGATTTGCATTTCTTTTATGGCTAGGGATGTTGAACATTTCTTCATGTGTCTATTGGCCATCCTTCTTTCTTCTTCAGAGAAGCTTCTCTTTAAATCTTTCACCCACTTATTTATTGGGAAGTTGTTTCTTTGAGGATTTGTTGTTGGGGGGTTTAATTTTTTGAGTTCCAAGTATATTTTAGATATGAGACCCTTGTCCGTTGTATGGCTAGTAAAGATCTTCTCCCAATCGGTGGGCTTTCTATTGATCTTGCCAGCTATGTCATTTGCCCTGCAGAAGCTCTGCAATCTTATGCAATCCCATTTGTCCAACCTTTCTTTGATTTGTTGTGCTTCCAGGTCTCTATTCAGAAAATTTCGGCCTGAGCCAAGGAGACCTAATGTTTCTCCTATTCCATCCTGTAATGTTTTCAGAGTGTCTGCTTTGAGTTCAAGGTCTTTGATCCATTTGGAGTTGATTTTGGTGCAGGGTGATATATAAGGATCTAGCTTTAGTTTTCTACATGTAGTTAACCAATTTTGCCAGCACCATTTACTGAAGAGGCTGTCTTTCTTCCATTCTATTGTTTTAGCTTCCTTATCGAAGATTAGATGGCTATAGGTCTGTAGGTTCATTTCTGGGTTTTCAATTCTATTCCATTGGTCCTGAGGTCTGTTCTTATGCCAATACCAAGCTGTTTTGATTACTATGGCTTTATAGTAGAGTTTGAAATTTGGTATTGATATTCCTCCAGCAGTGTTCTTTCCGTTGAGGAGCGTTTTTGCTATTCGGGGTCTTTTATTGTTCCATATGAATTTTTGGATTGCCTCTTCTATTTCCTTGAAGAATGAGGGTGGAATTTTGATAGGTATCGCGTTGAATTTGTAGATAGCCTTGGGAAATATTGCCATTTTCACGATGTTAATCTTGCCAATCCAGGAGCATGGGAGGTTTTGCCATTTTTTAAGTTCTGTGTTGATTTCCTTTTTCAAGATTTTAAAGTTTTCATCATAGAGGTCCTTCACTTCTTTGGTTAAGTTAATTCCTAGGTATTTTATTTTTTGTGGTGCTATTACAAATGGAGTTGCTTTCCTAATTTCAGCCACACTTTTCTCATTGTTGGCATATAGAAAAGCCATTGATTTTTGGGGGTTAATTTTATAACCTGCTACTTTACCAAAGTTTTGAATCAGCTTGAGTAATTTGGGAGTGGAGTCTATGGGATTCTTTAAATACAAGATCATGTCATCTGCAAAGAGGGAGAGTTTTATTTCTTCTTTCCCTATTTGGATCCCCTTTATGTCTGCATCTTGTCTTATTGCTGTAACTAGGCATACAAATACTAGATTGAAGAGAAGTGGAGAGAGTGGGCATCCTTGTCTTGTTCCTGAGTTAAGAGGAAATGGCTTTAGTTTTTCACCATTGAGTATAATGCTGGCTGTAGGTTTGTCATATACAGCCTTTATTGTATTGAGGAATGTTCCATGGATTCCTAATTTTTCCAGAACCATCATCATAAAGGGGTGTTGGATCTTGTCAAATGCTTTTTCTGCATCTATTGAGATAACCATGTGGTTCTTATTCTTGCTCCTGTTGATGTGATGAATAATATTAATTGATTTGCGTATATTGAACCAGCTTTGCATCCCTGAAATGAATCCTGTTTGATCATGGTGTATGATTTTTTGGATGAATTGTTGAAGTCGATTGGCCAAAATTTTGTTGAGAAGTTTTGCATCAATGTTCATCAAAGAAATGGGTGTATAGTTCTCTTTCTTTGATGAGTCCCTGCCTCTTTTTGGGATAAGGGTTATGATGGCTTCATAGAATGTGTTCGGTTGTGAGCTTTCTCTTTCAATTTCATTGAAGAGTTGGAGGAGTATTGGTGTGAGCTCTGCTTTGAAGGCCTTGTAAAATTCCGCTGTAAAACCATCTGGTCCTGGACTTTTCTTAGCTGGGAGGTCTCTTATTGCTGTTTCTATTTCAATGCCTGATATGGGCCTGTTAAGCTGGTTTAACTCATCTTGGTTTAGTTTTGGCATGTCAATATTTGCTAGGAAAAGGTCCATTTCTGTCAAGTTCTCAAACTTATTAGCATAAAGTTTTGAGAAGTATTCCCTTATAATGTTCTGAATCTTGGTTGTTTCCGTCGTGATGTTTCCATTCTCATCTCTGAGTTTATTAATTTGGGTGTGTTCTCTCCTTTTTCTGATAAGGTTTGCTAAGGGTCTGTCAATTTTGTTAAGTTTTTCGAAGAACCAACCCTTTGTTTTGTTGATTCTTTCTATAGTTTTTTTGGATTCTAATTCATTTAATTCTGATTTAATTTTTATTATTTCTTTCCGTCTATTGGATTGGGGTTTATCTTGCTGCTCTTTTTCAAGGAGGTTTAGATGTGTCATTAAATTGTTAGTTTCAGATCTCTCCAATTTGTTGATGTAGGAGCTCAGAGCTATAAACTTACCTCTGAGTACTGCCTTTGCTGTGTCCCAGAGGAGCTGGTAATTTGTGTGTTCATTTTTGTTGAATAGCATGAACATTTGAATTTCCTTTCTAATCTCTTCCATGACCCACTCATGATTCAGCAGTGTGTTGTTCAGCCTCTATGTGATACCGGACTTTCTTTGGTGGCTTTTGGTGTTGAGTTCTAATTTTATTCCCTTGTGGTCAGAGAGAATGCAAGGTATAACTTCAATGTTTCTGAATTTAGACAAGTTTGCTTTGTGGCCTAAAATGTGGTCTAATTTAGAAAACGTTCCATGTGCTGCTGAGAACAACGTGTATTCTGATGCTGCTGGGTGAAATGTTCGGTAAATATCTGTTAAGTCTAGTTGATCTATGCATCTGTTTAGATCTGCGGTTTCTCTGTTGAGTTTTTGCCGAGTTGATCTATCTAGTGGGGAGAGTGGTGTGTTAAAATCCCCAACAATTAATGTCTTTGGATCTATATGGGATTTGAGGGAAAGTAGTGTTTCTTTGATAAATTTGGGTGCTCCATTGTTTGGTGAATAGACATTTAGAATTGTAATATCCTCCTGAAGCAGAGATCCTTTAATTAGTATGTAGCGACCTTCTTTATCTCTTCTCACGAATTTTCATTTGAAGTCTATTTTATCTGATATTAGGATTGCAACTCCCGCCTGTTTATGAGGGCAGTTTGCTTGGTAGATTTTGTTCCAGCCTTTAACCTTGAAAATGTGTTTGTTTTTATGGGCAAGATGTGACTCCTGCAGGCAGCAGATAGAAGGGTCTTGTTTTTTAATCCAACTAGACAGTCTATGTCGCTTAATTGGAGAGTTCAGTCCGTTAACGTTAAGAGATAGGACTGAGAGGTATTTGGGAGTTCCTGCCATGTTATCCACCTTCTTGGGGGCTGTGAAAACTGGGTTCTTCCTAAGGTTCTTGGATTCTCAGTTTGTGTGCAGTTTCTTGGCCTTTGTTGCGTTCTTGTTGGTTTTCTATGTGTAGGACATCTTTAAGAATCTTTTGCAGGGCTGGTTTGGTGGAGATTTATTGTTTCAATTTTTCTTTGCTATGGAAGGTTTTTATTTGGCCTTCAGTTATGAAGGAGAGTTTAGCTGGGTACAGTATTCTTGGTTGATAGTTGTTTGTTTTTAGGGCATGGCATACGTCATTCCAGGCTCTTCTTGTTTGATTGTCTCTGCTGAGAAATCTGAGGTGATTCTAATTGGTTTCCCTTTATAGGTGATTAGCCTTTTCTCCTTGACAGCTTTAAGGATCTTTTCCTTGGTCTGGGTTGATCCTGTGTGGATTATAATGTGACGGTGGGATGTCCTATTCTGGTCTGGTCTATTTGGGGTTCTAAAAGCTTCTTGTATCTGAATAGGCCTATCTTTTTGTATGTTTGGGAAGTTCTCTGCTAGGATCCTGTTAAACAAATTTCCTAGACCATTAACTTCTGTTTCTAGGTGCTCCTCTACACCCATTATCCTTAGATTGGGCCTTCTGATGGTGTCTTCCAGGTGTTGGATAGACCTATCATATTTCTTGGACTTGTCTTGGATGGTTGTATGTTCTTTCTCTATAATATCTAGGCTGTCTTCAATCCCTGAGATTCGATCTTCTGCATGGTCTAACCTGCTGTCAAGACTCTCTACTTTGTTTTTTATCTCTTTTCCTTCTAATTGGTCAGCTTTGATGGCTTCAAGTTCTTTGTTGAAGCTCTGTTTTAGGTCTTGTATGAATTTCTTTACTTCCTTAATTTGGTGTTCAGTGTTTGTTCTCAAATCACTTAGTTGATTGGTTATGGTTTCTTTGGACTCCCATTCCTTCTGTTGGGTTCCATTCAGCATTCCGTTTGTGGTCTCCCTGACTTCCTTCAGCTCTTGTTAATGGATTCCATGAATGCCTTTAGTGATCTTTGTGTATTCTCTACCTGGTCTCTCAATTCCTGAATTACTCTTTGATTAGCTTCCTCCCGTCTGTGGGATTCCTGCAGTTCTCTTTCTTGCCGTTCGTGGGATTCCTGCATTTCTCTTTGAGTGTTCTCAGCCTGCTCACGCCATTCCTCCCTTTCTCTTTGAGTATTCTCAAGTTGTTCACGCAAATCCTGTATCAGTTTTTGAGTAGCTTCCTCACGCTTATGATATTCCTGTATAAACTTCTGGGATGCCTCCTCTCTCTCCCTATCATGCTCATACAGAGTCCTTTGTACATTGTCAAACTTCTCATTTATCATGTTTGCTATTAGTGTTTGTAGAGCTATTTGGGAACTCTCCTCTGGATTATTCTTTGTCTGTTCTAATCCCTGATTATCAAGATTGGGAATTGAGATACCTGAATTTGCCATTTTTCTTGTGTTTTTCCAGCTTACTCGGCCCATTTGAGATGAAGATTGCACCAGTTTTGTGCTAGAACACTCTCTTAAGGCAACCATCAACCAAAGTTTGCATTTGTACAGTCAATAGTCTACAGATACAATCTAGTTCAACAGATACATCTATTCAACATCAAACAACTATATGTTAAAGGACTTCGAACCGCAGAAAAGAATTTGGAAAACCAGAAATTATTAGGATTAGGGAGAGATGTGGGTAAAAAATAGGAATAGATTGGTGTGGGGAGGCACAGGGAGAGTTAACTATGTCCTAATCACAATGCAGGAAATGGGTTGGATAGGATGCAATTAGAGAGAGAGAGAAAAAGAAGAGACGGAAAGGGGAATAAAGAGAGACCAGAGAAAAAATAGAAACGTAAAAATTAATGTTATTATAGAGGTTAAAAGACCGTCTATTTAGAGAGGAATGTGAATATGTTCAGAGAAGGGGAGGGACATAGAGGAGATGTGAAAAACTTTAAGGATGGGAAAGGGAGAAGAAAAGATCAGAAGTTCAGTAGAGCTAGATAAAAAACAAAAAGATAATTAAGAAAGAAAGAAAAAGAAAAAGAAGACAAGAAAAGAAGGGAAAACGCTCATTCACGTATTCCTAAATTAAAAATTATAAGATGAGGAAAAAAAAAAGTTACTGGAAAACGATTTTTTTTCAGAAGAGGCAAAAATTAAAGATTAATAAAAGTTTTAGAAGGGAAAAAAAATTTATATATATATATATATATATATATATATATATATATATATATATATATATATATATATATATATATGGTAACAAAAAACAAAAAAACAACCAAAAAAAAAGAAAAGAAGAAGAAGAAGAAAAAAAAAGAAAAAAAAGAAAAAAAAAAGTCTTTTGATTTTTTTTTTTTTGGGGGGGAGGAGTGGGAAGAATCCTGTATCTCCCTTTTGTCTGTAACCAGTCTCTTGTTGGAGTCTCTGGTCAGCTTGAGGTCCTGTGGCTTGATTGGTTTCTTAAGTCAGTTGGTTGGAAGAGGCAGAAAAATGCTCTGCTTTACCCAAGATTTTGAGATCCCCCTCCCAGGTTAGTTTTCTGGGAGGGTGATCTGCTTTGAGAATCACAAAAGAGGGGGATGTGGTGGTGAGGCTAGGTTCTGGGTAGAGTTGAGGCCTTTCAACAAACAGTAGCTTTTCCCTGGGGCTATTTTGTGATAAAGCTCACAGCGCCCAGCCTGGAGCCATTCTCAGGGTTTCTGTTTTTCAATTGATTGTGGTGGCTGCTAGAGGGAGGGGCAGCCTCTGGCTCTGGTTACCCAGTGAGGCAAGGCACTCCAATGGCTGGCGCCTGAGCTGGGTGACTTTTCCCTGGATGGAGCTGAGTCTGGCAGGTCACTTCGCCGTTAAGTTCTTGTGACCTGCTAAATGACTCGTTTTATTCCAAGGCCTGAGCTGGAGCTAGCATCTCCTCCGAGCTTTGTCGGTATCCAAGATGGAGATCACCGGTGCTGGGGGGGGAGGGGTAGCCTTCCCTCCTCTGCTTCCTGAGAAGGAGTGAGGATGTCGGGCTTGTACTCACGCCGAGTCTTGGATCCTGGGTCGTCTCTGGTCTGCAAACAGCAGGATGAAGATTTCCGCTCCTTGTCGGTTCTTGTTGGTGTTGAGTAGAATCCGCTCATCCGCTGCGTCTGGCTCCTTCGTCCCGGACTCTCTATGTCTCAGGTATGACCCCGCGGCGGTGGTCGCCGCCGCGACCCTGCCGCCGTAGCGGCAGCTGCTGTGTTTCCTTGGCTTCCCCTCTCTTGTCTAACTCTCTGTCCTGTGATGGCACACTTGGTGTGATTCTCTGGCTTAGGACTGTTCACTGGAACTCTATAACTGCTTTCTATGCGAGAGCTTGTTCAGATTCCAGCTTCTCCTCCGCCATCTTCCTGGAACTACACACAACAATTATTCTACATTAACTAATTTTCAATTAATGTTTTATTATGTATTCAATCATGATACTTAAAAAAGGAAGGAATAATTTAATTGCCAATAATTGATAGTAATATCATATATGCAGTTTCACAATATACAGATATCTCTTGTTTTATACATATACATCTATGTATGTATGTATGTATGTATGTATGTATGTATGTATGTATGTATGTATGTATGTATGTATGTATCTATCTATCTATCTATCTATCTATCTATCTATCTATCTATCTATCTATCTATCTATCTATCTATCTATCTATCTATCTCTGTCTACCAATCTACACATTTATCTGTTTATACACTTGTCACTCCTGGGTCTCAGTGTTAGAGTACTCACCGAGTATGTGCAAAGTCCTGGGTTCCATTCCTCACTACCACTTGCACAGAAAAATCCAGGAGTCATGCTGTTACTCAAGCAGTAGAGTACTAGCTTTGAGCATAAAAGTTTAGGGACTGTGTCTGGACACTTACTCAAGCTGCGGAACTAGCACCAAAACAAAACGATAGAATGTTCTGACTACGAAGATATAAGGATAGGACTGCAAATACATCATCGTAGAGCAAGCTAGGAGTCTGGTGCTGAGAGCTGCCATCTAACATGACTTAGCCAGAGGTAAACTGCTGCAACTCAGCTACATGGAACCGGATGCTTGTGGCTCAATCAGCCCTGTCATCCAAGATACTGGGAGCTGAGATCAGACACTGGTGGTTTTAAAATCCAGCCCTGACAGGAAGTCTGCAAAACTCTGAGCTGTGGCTCAAAGTGGTAGAGCTCTAGCCTTGAGCAAATGATCTTAGGACAGTACCCCCAAACTTTCAGTGGAATCTCCGTGGCTGAGTCCCCGCCCCCTCCAAAAAAACCCACCCCTCTAAATCATTACATGTGAACTTTGTGTAGTTTTTGACACTGATGAAAGCACCCTAATTATAATGACAGCGTGTGAGATACAGCTATGTCATGAGTCTTATATGAGGAATGGTGTACATTCTTGCATTCTTGCATCTGGTCCTTGTAAGAGCTACACAGATTATTGTGCAGATGAGAACCTTGAGGCTCAGATATGTCCCGATGTCAGGGCCAAAATGATGTATGTACTGAAATCTAGTGAGTTTTCTCCTGCAGACAATTTTTTTGGTTTAATTTTCTTGGTCATGAACCTTGAACTCAGGGCCTATCCACTGACTCTTCACTGTTGGGCTCATGGCTAGCACCCTACCAAGGGCACCCAAGGACACCCGTAAAAAAGTGTTACAGTCTAGGCATCTGTGGCTGATATTTGTCATCCTGCCTACTTTGACACATTTTTTTCCTGCTCTGTAAAAATCCTGGGTCTCAGTATGAAGTATAATCCATATGCAAATATATCCGTGTGATAAGATGCAATAAATGAAATAAATGTTATATATGTAATAATAATAAATAAAATAAATAATGAATAAATAAGGGAAATAAATGTCATATGGAGTAAGCCCATGTATGTAAAAAGATCACATCTATGAATATCAATTTTTCCAGTGTTGTTGCTTAAGTTCAGGCCTGGAAACTCGTCTGAAATTCTTGTCTTCAACAACAGTGAGCTTCCACTCTTCCGCAGTGTCACAGAGTTACCCAGACCCTGAGTTCAAATCCCAGGCCTGCCAGAAAAATGGAGCAAATTCCAAGTCACAGCCTTAATTTATTTTGTCCAGTCCCTGGGCTTGAACTCATCTTGTTGCAATTCTGCCTCAGGTTCGATCACCCTAGGTTGGGGTGCAGCCAATGGACCCACAGCACATCCTGAGATCCTAGGACCCGAGTTCAAATCTCGGGACTGATAAAAAAAGGAGAAGGTCAGGGAAGGTGGCTCAGTAGTAGAGTGCTTGCCTTGAATGCATAAGGCCCTGGGCTTGATTCCTCAGCACCACATAAGCAGAAAAAGCTGTAAGTGGTGCTATTGCTCGTGGTAGAACACTATTCTTGAGTGAATAGTTGAGGAACAGTGTCCAGACCCACATTTCTGGCCCCACACCCAACAAAAAATAAAAAAAAAAAAAAGAAAGAGAGGGGGGAAAAAGTAGAATAAGGCTAAAACTGGGAAGTTCCAGAAGGCGGTTTTACTTTGTTTTTTCCTTTGCATTGTGACCATCCTGGGTCTAAATGAAAGGGCCCGGAAAGAGTATGTGAGCTTACACTGCTGAAGTTTGGTGGGCTATCAGGCAAGCCATAGCCAAAACCAGCAACGTATGCCCAGGGTTCAAATCCCGGGACCGCCAACTACAAATGGCGGGAGAGCCTAAGAATCGCATTCTGACATACATCCATATTAATGGAATGTTGTAAAAGTAACAATTACATTAGTAGCTAGTATATGATTATATTTTAAAATTGTAAACAATAATCATAGTACATTGACTATTTTTCAATTAATACTTTATTATATTTTCAACAATGAGAAATAAAGGAAGGAATAATTTAATTATGGATAATTGGTAGTAATATAGTATATGTAATTTAATAATATAGATATCTTTCTTATTTTATACATATATATGTATATATATAAGCTATGTATATATCTATTTCTACACTTGTCACTCCTGGGGCTCAGTGATAGAGTGCTTGCCTAGTATGTATGATGCCCTGGGTTCGTTTCCACACTATCACATGCACAGAAAAAGCCAGAAGTGGTGCTGTTACTCAAGCACCAAAGAAAAGTTAGAATGTTCTAACTGCAACTATACAAGACCAGGACTTTAAATACTTCATGACAGAGCAAGCTGGGAATCTGAATATGACAGCTGCCATCTATCCAGACCGCCAGAGGTTAACAGCTGCAACCCAACTCCATCCAACCAGATGCTGCTGGCTCATCTCTAGCTGCTCAGGGGATGAGATCTAACACTGGTGGGTTGAAAACTCAGCCCTGGCAGGAAGTCTGTGAGACTCTGAGCTGTGGCTGAAAGTGGTATAGCTCTAGCCTTGAGGAAAAGATCTTAGGACAGTACCCACAACCTATGAGTGCAATCCCTGGGTCTGATGATCCTTCCTCCCCTTCCCGCCCCCCCCCCCCCCGACTAACGACCCATCTAAACTATTAGATGTGAACTTGTGTGGTTCGTGACATGTTTCTGAAGGAATGGTGATACTGATGAAAGCATCCTAATTCTAATGACAGCTTGTGGGATATAGCTATATGAAGAGTCCTTCCTGGGGTGCTAGGTCCTTCAAGGAGTGCTGTGTTCTGAGTCGTTCACTGGGTGCTATGTGCTGAGTCCTTCACGGGGTGTATTCTTTCATATGATCCTTGTTTGAGCTCCAAAAGTAAGATGATTGTGCAGATGAGAAACTTGAGGCACAGATATTTCCTAAGGCAGTTCCAAATTTATGAATGTACTGAACTCTATTGACTTGTCTTCTGCATACAATTGTTTTGGTTTAGTGTTCTCCATCATGAACCTTGAACTCAGAGCCTAGACTCTGATTTTCCTCTTATGCTCAAGGGTAGTACTCTACCACGTGGAGCCAAGGACCCCCTTGTAGCAAAGTGTCATGTGTTAGGTGTCTTTACTTGAGTTCTATCATCCTGCCTGCTAAAGAACCTGAGGATCTGGGTTCAAAACTATCCCACACAAAAGGTCCCATGACACTATCATCTCCTATTCACCACTTAGAAACTTGAAGTGGAAGCTGGGTGCTGGTGACTCATGCCTGTCATGCTAGCTACTTACTCAGCAGGCTGAGAGCTCAGGATCATGGTCCAAAGCCAGCCTGAGCAGGAGATTCCTTGAGATGTTATCTCCAATGAACCACCAGAAAACCTGAATGTGCTGTGTAGCTCAAGTGGTAGAGCTCTCCACTTGAGCTGAAGAGCTGAGTGACAGCACCCAGGCCCAGACTTGAACTCCTCCAACTTACAAGAAAAGAAAGAATGAAACCTGAAGTGCTGTGCTGGGAATGGGTCTTAGGGTTAGAGTGCTTTGCATGTATGAAACCCTGGCTTTGAATTCTCAGTGGCACCTCACTAGAAAAAAAGTCTAAAATGGTTCTGTGGCTCAAGTGGTAGAGTGCTATCCCTGTACAGGAGAAACTCGGGTACAGTGCTCAGGTCCTGAGTTCAAGCTCCAGGACTGGTATATGCACACAAATTACCTCCCCCTGCCCCAGATACCAGAAGTGAAACTGTGACATCAAAGGGTAAAGCACTGGGAAATAGGCCCTGAGAGGAGACTTGAGCTGATACAGCTTCTTTCCAGGCTTTGCCTTTGTTGGGGGATTTTAGAAAAAAAACTTTTTTTTTTTTTTTTGTCAGTCGTGGGGCCTGAACTCTGGGCCTAGGCGCTATCCCTCAGCTCTTCAGTTCAAGGCTAGTGCTCTACCACTCCAGCCACAGCAACACTTCCGGCCTTTTTTTTTTCTTTATGTGGTGCTGAGGAATCAAACCCAGGGCCTCATGCGTGAAAGGCAAGGACTCTACCACTGAGCCACCTCCCCAGCCCAGAAAAAAAAACTTTAAACAAGGTAAACTAGACCTTGGCTCCAACCAGCCCTGTTCCTGGAATGGAAAGAATGCCTCTAGGTCCCCCTCTCCTTAACAACCTAACTCACCTTGATTGTTGAGTGAAAGACTGACCCATAAAACAGATGGTTGTAATCTGACTCCAACTACCGGACACCACCTGCTTACTGTGGTAAACCCTGCCTTTCACACATGCTTACAGTAAACTCTGCCTATTAGCCACCTGTGTGTGGTCTGGTATGACCATGCAATCCTTTCGTTTGGTATGATCCCATTGGTCACCTGTGCATGACCAGGCTCGACCTCATGGATTTTGCCTTTAAAAACCAAAGAATGGGGGCTGCTCAGGGTGGCAGTATCAGACCCTGAGCCTGTGCTGTGGCCCTGGCCAGTCAGTGTAGAAAACTTCTCAATACAGTTGCTTCTTTGTTAACAACTTAGTTGCGGTGGGATCTGTCACTCCAGATGACTAGGTGGGTTTGCCTGTCTGAGTAGGGGACTTCCTATTACACATTGAGCTTCTGTTCTGAGCTCATGGTCAGTACTCAAGCCCTGTGTTCAACCTGTAAACCTATCCACCCAAGGACCAACTAGGAGAGGTCAAAGGTTTCCAAACCTGATGAGCTCCACCAGCCCTACATAACGGAACATTGTGATTTTGCAAATATGCTTAGATGTGATTTTGCAAATGTGCTTAGATGTAGCAAGCTTCCAAAAACCGAGGTACGCATCGTTGCCAATAATGAATCACTGCATTAGGTTCAGCTCCCTAGTTGTTGTCTGCCAGAAGAAATCTTGAATTAATTGTAGCAGTTTGTTTCAACACTGGAATATAGTCTAACAAGACAGGATAAGTGCAGGGAACATGCCCTGCCATGGGAGGTGGCACAAATGAAGGTTTCCTGTCAAAACAGAGCACTGGGGAGAGAGATATCTTGGGGTACAAAGAGGCTTTTTTCTCCTGGTCTTCAGAGCCTGCCCACACTCACCATCACTAGTTGGCCTGGATAGAGTTGTTACAGAGCTGTACAGGAGTTAGACCTTTTGTCTGCCTGTTCCAACAATGAGGCAGACTTCCTCCAGCAACCTGGGTGTGGAGAAACCCTCAGGATACACTGGGAACAGGGAGGGGTGTCCTGGAACATGCACTGTCTTGAAAGCACCCTCTGTGCTATGAAATCATTCTATGCAAAGAAAATTTCCTAGCTGGGTGCCTTTCTTCACAGCGACTCTGGATGTTCACCAATAGAAATACATTCACGTATACACAGACACAAGGAGTTACTGGCTCTATTTTTTTGGGGGGGTCAGGTCCTGTGGTTTGAACTGTGAGCTTAGACATTGTCCCTGAGCTCCTTTTGCACAAGGAAGCACTTTATTGTGCCTTAAACCATGATACATCATTAATTGAAGGCATAATTTAATGTCTAATAATTATTAGTAATATATTACATGTAATTTCATGATATATAGACATTTCACTTTCTATACAAATATATTTATATATTTAAATATACACTGGAATATACATATACATCTTTCTCTCTCACTCTCTATGCCTATATATGTATTTGCAGCAATTATGCATCTATCTATTCATATATTGGCCACTCCTGGAGGTTAAACTTAGGTCCTGGGAACTCCCTGGCAGTGAATTTGTTTGAGGCTGCTGTGCTTACATTGATCCCTTGATGCATTGGCATTCCAGGCCCTAAGTTCAAATCCTAGAAGTGTCAAAGACAATAGGTGGATTAAGAAACCAATGTTGACCTGTTCTGCTGTCTGTGGAAATATGGTTTCCTAAGTACAATATATAATACCTATGTAAATACATATATATGATGTACATTATAAATGTATATAAATATTTTGCCAGTCCTGGGGCTAGAATTCATGCCCTGGGAAATGCTCTTGACTTTCTTTTATTTAAGGAGGGTAAGCTTCCACTTCACCACAGCAAAATAGAGTTACCCAGGCCCTGATTTCAAATCCAAGGTATGGCAGATAAAATGTCCCAAATTCCAAGCTAGGACCTTAACTTTTTTGGGGGGGGCAGGCACGGGGCTTGAACTCAGGTCTTCACAACTCTGCCTCAGCCTAGATTACCCTAGGCTGGGGTGCAGCTTTTACACCCACAGATGATCCAAGAATCGTAGGACCCAATTTCAACTCCCAGCACTGGCCAACAAACAAACAAACAAACCAAAATGGAAGAGGAAAAACCAGAATGTTTTACACAACAGTTTTACCTTTGCTTCTTTTCACAGTGACCATCCTGGGTCTCACTGACTTGGCTTGAAAATTGTACATGACTTTGCATGGCTGAGGCTGGTGGGCTGTCAGTGAAGCCTGAGGTTAATGCAGACAACTGGGCCCTGAGTTGGATCCTGGGACTCCCACATACACATGGTTGAAGATCCTAGGAAACTGGTTCCTATCTTTAGGAACACTAATAGAATGTTTCAAATGTGCTAATTGAATTACTAATTAACTAGTCTTTCTAATATAAGATTGTATACATTAAATATAGGTCATTTATTAATTTAATTAATACTTTATTAAGTCTTCTACTGTGATTAATTAATGGAGGAATAATTTTGGACCAAATAATTAGTAGCAATAGAATATACAAAAGTAAGATATAGACATCACTCTTTATATACATTTATGCACTAGTATCTACATAAATGTCTGTCTGTCTCTCTTTGTATATGTTTACAGATGCATATACATATGTAAATACACACACACTGCATTTTACACATCTATGTGTTTATATATTGCCCACTCCTAGGGCCAAATTTGACCGAAAACTCCATTTGCATCAGACTGGTGTGCTAACATTGACCCACCCCCCATTCATGAAGTGGGCTTTCTAGGCCCTGAGTTCAAATCACAGAACTGCCAAAACTTAAGTAATCCTGGTGGAAGAAGCCAAATGTCCCACTTGTCTTCCTTATCGGTGAAAGTCCTGGGTCTCAGGAATGAGGTAAAGTACATTGGCAAATCTATATCCTATGTAATAAGATGTAAAAAAGGTTACGTGTGTAATCATACTCACTAAAATACATAAGAAATAAATAAAACACAAAATAAAATGAATAACCACACTAACTGCAATATGCAGTAAACATGTGTATGTAAATATGAATCCTGTATTTAAAATACATACGAATATTATTTTTGCAAGAGCTAGGACTTGAATTCAGGCCCTGGGACAGGCCTGACTTTCTTATCTACCATCACAGTGAGCTTCCCCTTCTCCCACAGTGCTGTAGATGTACCTAGGCCCTGAGTTCAAATCCCAGGACTGGCAGAAAAAATGGCATGACTCCCAAGCCAAGCAGCCTCATAATTTTTAAAATATTTTAATGTATTTATTTATTTATTTATATTTATTTTGTCAAGCACAGAGCTTGAACTCAGGGCATGGCAACTCTGCCTCAGCATCGATCACTCCAGGATGGTGTGCAGCCACTGGACCCACAACCTGAGTTCCCGGGGCCCAAATGCTGACAGGAATAATAAATACATAAAACAACACAGAAACAAAGAAGAAAAACATGAAACTGGCAGATGGCTGCCAGTTTTACATTTGTTTTCGTTGCAAGGTTACCTTCCTGTGTCTGAATGACATGGCTCAAAGTGTTGGAAACCTGGCATTGCTGAAGGCTGAAGGGCTACCAGGGAAGCCATAGGCCAACATGGCAACATAGGCCCTGGGTTCAAAGCTTGGTCCTGACTCGTACAAATGGTAGGAAATCCTAATAGTCTCATTCCTATTCATAGGAATACCAATGGATGGTTATGAATGTCAAGGTTGAATAAGTTGTTCCTGAATGATACCGATGGATTTTCATGAATATTTTTGACACATTAAAAGAATACTATTAATTACATGGACTCAATAGTTTTAATTAACAAATTAATTAACAATTCATTAAGGATGAAAACAATAATATAAATTACATAGAGGCATTAAAAATACCCAAATATTGGTAGGAATGTAGCCTATTTAACTGAATAATGTATAGACATCTCTGGCACTCTATAAAGATCTATATTTATTTGTGTACTACCATCTGCATATCAATCTGTTCTTATTTTGTCAACCCCTGTGGCTCCATCTCAGGTGCTGGAAACTGCTTTTCAGCTCCATATGCCCCAGGCTGGCATACTGACAATCACCCATTCATGAATTGGGCCTTGTAGGTTGTGCGTTCAGATGCCAGCACTCACAACAATTGATTCATAGAGTAAGAAACTCTTGGTGACACAGGTTTTCCTTTGCTGTGAAAGTCCTGGATGTCAGGTTTGAAGTTTCATACATAGACAAATCTATCCTATGTAATAAACGTAATAAATAGTCCATGTGTAAGAGCAGTCAATAAAATAAATGGTAAATAAATGAATAAAACAAAAAAAATGAATAGATACACTAAGTACAATATGGAGTCAATATATGGGGCTGAATCTCAGGGCCTGGGAATAACCTGGCAGCTGAATTGGCTAGAGGCTGCTGTGCTAGCAGCCACCCATAAATGACTTGAGCCTTCTCGGCCCTGAGTTTAGATCCCAGCACTGCCAAAAATGTAATCATAGAGTGGGAAGCCGAATGTGACACATGATTTTCTTTTCTTTGAAAGTGCTCAGTGTCAGGTAGGTTGTATAATTTGGATGCAAATCAATATGTTGAGTAAGTAGAATGTCACAAAGGTAAAAGAAGTCATAGGTGGAAGAATTGTCACTACAATAAATGGTAAACAGATTGAATTAGTAATGAATCATTCTACGATAAAATTAGATGCGGTAATTATAGGATGTGGATTAAGTTTAATTAATATTTTATTAAGTATTAACAGAATAAAAGTTTCATGGAGACATAAATACCTAATAATTGGTAGTAGCACATGATTCATAATTTAATAATATATAGACACCTGGCTCATTCTATAAAATATTTAATTATATGTATGGATGTATGTACATATATGATAAACAATAACAGGATATTGAGTATTAATTAATGCTTTATTAATTGTTAGCTGGGACACATCATTAAATGGAGTTATAATTTAATACCTAATAATTGATAACAATATTATCTATAATGTAATAATATAGACATCTCTATTTTGTCTATATAATATTTATATACAACAATCTATTTATACCTCCTTTACTCCTGGGGCTCAGTGATTGAGTGCTCCTCTAGGAAGGACAAAGCCCTGGATGCGATTCCTCAGTGCCACATAAGCAGAAAACCTGGAAGTTCTGCTGTCTTTCAATCAATTGAGTGCTAGCCTTGAGAACAAATGCTTAGGGAGAGTGTCTAAGCCCTTACTCAAGCCCCACCACTGCCACCAAAAAATGGTAGAATGTTCTAACTGCAATTATAGAAGAACAGGACTTCAAATACCACATCACAGAACAAGCTAGGAGTCTGGCACTGACAGTTGCTACCTACCTGACTTAGGCATATGTAAACAGCTGCAACCCAGCTCCACAGAAGCAGATGCTGCTGGCTTACCCCCATCATCCTGGCTGCTTGGGAGCTTTAAAACAAAGCTCTGGTAGGAAGTACGTGAGACTCTTGGAGATGTGGCTCTAAGTAGTAGAGCCTTAGCCTTGAGCAAATGTTATTAGAACAGTATCCCCATGCGTTGAGTTCAAGCCCTATGGGTAGCCTGCTCCCCCCAAAAAAACACCCCACTAAACCATTACATGTGAACTTGTGTGATTTGGGAAATGTTTCTCAAAGAATGGTGACACTGATGAAAGCAACCTAATTCTAATGACAGCTTGTAGAATAGAGATATGTGCTGAGTCCTTCATAGGGTGCTCTGTGCTGAGTCTGGCATAGGGTGCTGTGTGGTGAGTTCTTCACAGGGTGCAGTGTGCTGAGTCCTGCATTGGGTGCTGGGTGCTGAGTCTTCACAGTATGTTGTGGGCTGAGTCCTTCAAAGAGTGCCATCTGCTGTGTCCTTCACAGTGTGCATTCTTTCATATGGTCCTTGTAAGAGCTACACAACTGAGATGATTATGCAGACAAGAATATGGAGATGCAGATATGTCCCCATGGCAGGGACAAAATTATATATTACTGAAGAGTGGGTGAGTTGTTTACTGCAGACAATTGTTTTGTTTTGTTTTTTCTCAGTCATGAACCTTGAACTCGCGGCATAGGCACTGACCCTTACCTCTTGGGCACATGGCTAGCACTCCACCATGTAGAGCCAAGGACCCCCTTGCAGTAGAGTGCCACAGCCTAGGGGTCTATAGCTGAGGTCTGTCAGACTGCCTTCTCAGGAAGCTGAGATCTGAGGATCTGGCTTCCAAACTATGCCAGTCACAAAAGATCCCATGAAACTATTATCTCCAATTCACCACTAAGAAACCTGAAGTGGAAGGTGGATGCTTGTCACTCATGCTTGTCATCCTAGCTCCTCAGGAGGATGAGATCTGAGAATCATGGTTCAAAGCTAGCCTGGGCAGTGAAGTCCTCGAGACATTTAATTCCAATGAACAATGAGAAAACCTGAAATGGTGCTTTGGCTCAAGTGGTAGAGCACAAGACTTGAGGGAAAGCACACAGGCCCAGACTTCAACTCCTACAAACAAGAACAACAAAAAAGAAAGAAAATAACAGACCTGAAGTAGAGGGCTGGGAATGTGCCTAGATGCTTTGCATCTATGAAACTCTGGATTTGATTTCTCAGGTACACATCACTAGAAAAAAGCATGAAGTGTCTCTGTGGCTCAAGTTGGAGAGGGCTATTCTTGTGCAAGAGAAGTTAGGTACAGTGCTCAGGTCCTGAGTTTAAGCTCCAGGACTGGTGTATGTGTGCACGCTCGAACACACACACACCCACACACAGACCAGAAGTAAAAGCTGTGACACAAAACGGTAATGCACTGGTCTCCTGCACTGAGCTCATGGTCAGCACCCAGGTCCTGTGTTCAACCCCAAAATTTGCCATCCAGGGCTCAACTAGTAGAGGTCAAAGGTTTCAAAACCTAATGTGCTTCAGCAGTCCTAGATGACAGGAAGCATGGTGAGATCAAACATGTGCTTGGATTTTCAAAACTTCCGAAAAACAAGAAGAGGCATCATAGTCCCATCATTACCCACAATGAAACATTTCTTGAGGTTAAGTGGCCTAGTTGTCTGCCAGAAGGACTCCTGAATTATATTGAGCACTGTATCTGAACACCAGAATATAGTCTTACAAAGGCAGGATTAGTGCTGAGAACTTGGCCTGCCAAAGGAGGTGGCACAAATGAAGGCGTCCTCTCACAAGGAGCACTGGGGAGAGAGATAGCTTGGGTTACAAAGAGGACTTTTTGTCCTGACCTTCAGAGCCCATCCAAACTCATCCTCACTAATTGGCCCATATGGAGTTGTTTGTTACACAGCTGCACAGGACTGAAGCAGTTTGTCTGCCTGTACAGACAGTGAGACAGACTTCTTCCAGCAGGCCTGGGAGGCAGAGAAACCCTGAGGCTGCACTGGGAACTGTGAGGAGAGCCCAGGGAAATGCACTGACATGAAAGCAGTCTCTGTGTTATGAAATCATTATATTGAAAACAAATTTTCTAGCTTGGTGCCTTTCATAATAGCTACTCTGGAGCTTCACCTATAGGAATACATCCACACATACACAAAGACATGGAACCAGTTCCTGGGGTTGAACTATGAGCATAGGCCTTGTCTCTGAGTTACATTTGCTCAAGAGTAGTGCATTAACCTTGAGCAACAGCCCCACTTCTGGGTTTTCTGTGATCTCTTAGAAATAACAGTGTCATGGACTTTCCTATGCTGGTTGGATTCAAACTCAGATTCTCTACATCTCAGCCTCCTGACGAGCTGGGATTACAGTCAGCAGCCACTGGCACCTGCCTTTCTTTTCTTCTTCATATTTTAATCTGGACAATTTGACTACTTATCAGCATCATTCCAATGCCTTGAATTTATAAGTAAACTACTCAATGTTCTTTATAGGTGCTTTCTCTGAGAAGGATTTTCTCTCTTCCTCTTCTCTGTACACAGGTTTGAAGCCAAGAGTGAGAAATGATTGTGACATGATTTTAGGAGCAAATGTCCACAGGACATGCCAGTTCATTCACTTATCATTGAGCTACAGTGAATTTAATGTCTCAGGATGAGAGGTCCAAAAACTGGAGCGATCCTCATACTGTCTGAATTGCTCCTTAGGCTTATAAAATTATCTAATACTTATGAGTGTTTTGTGTCTCCAACCTGAAGTATCTAGAACATACTAGAAGCATCTTCATGTTTCCTTTTTTCTCTAGTACATCTCGAGATTTAGACTAAGGGTTTGTATGGAGCAGATCCTCGGCGAATCCCTGAGAAAAGCCACTTGAATTCTCAGGAGATCTCTGTTCAAAGCCAGCCCGAGCAGGAACATCTGGGAGACTCTTATTTCCATTAAACCACCAGAAAACCAGAAGTGAATCAGTGGCCCAGAGGGTAGAGCTGCAGCTTTGAGAAAGAAAGCCGAGCAGGAGATACAAGCCAGACCAGACAGGAAAACCTGTTAGGCGCTTATGTCCAATTAAGCCAGATGGCTAGAAGTGGAGCTGTGGCAGTGGTAGAGTCTCAGCCTTGAGCAAAACAGCTGAGGAACACATAGGGCCCTGAGTTTAAGCCCTGATAGGGCCACCAAAAAAATTCAAAAAGAGAAGGCCAAGTTTATGTATCAGGGTCCTACTTACTTATGTGTGTATATTACCTCCCTGAGTGCAAACAGATTGTATGTATTGCTTCTCCTTTTATGTACAGATTTATTTTTCAGATAGGCTTGTTGCACATACTGCATCATTCTCTTCTTTTCAGGCCCATGGCTTTTTTTCTTCCAGAGTTCCAGGCCTGAGTCCTTATATGATGCAAACATAAGATCTCAGCTGCCTTTATTTACATATTATTATGAGGCCAAGGCAGGAACAGTCACAAATCAGCCAGGGGAAGAGAAGATCAGGGTTTTTCAAATAACGGGTATTCAGAAAATTAAACTTGGGGAATGTAAAATGGTAGCATACTTATGTATAAACTACCATTAAGAAAAACATGAGAGGGCTGGGAATGTTGATTAGTGAGAGAGTGCTTTTCCCTGCCATGCAAGAAGCCCTACAGAGGGTTTGATCCCTCCTCTGTAGCACAAGCATAGAAAAAGCCAGAATGGGTGCTGTGGCTCAAGTAGTAGAGTGCTAGAGACAGTGCCCAAGTCTTGAGTTCAACTCAAGCACAAGTAACTTCTCATCACCAAGGGAACCCCAGGAAGTTTTTGAACAGATGCCCTTTCAGAAGTGGAAGTCAGAGTGTCATAGGCTTTCCTGCCCTGGCTGGCTTCACCCTGTGATCCTCAGACCTCACCCGATGAGCAAGGGTGATAGGCCTTAGCTACTGGTGCTCTGCTAGGTCAGAACTGTAATGACATTGACAATACAAGTGAACTGCTTATCACAAAGGTCTTGGGGAGCATATTAAGCCTTTCTACAATGGACCTTTCAGAACTCTGTAGGACACAAGGTTATAATGCTAGAGTCTGAGAGGCTGGGCATATGGATCTGCTAAACTGGAACCTTGAGCTCTGATTCCAATTCTGGTGTACATCAGCGTCAGCGATCATTTTCCAGAGAATGTTCTCCTAATTAGCAAATAGGAAAAGTACTTTGATTAATGCTCACTTTTTTCCCATTGTGTATCTCCAACTCAAGCCTGGGCACTGTTCCTAAGCTCTTCATCTCAAGGCGAACAATCTACCGCTTGAGCCACAGCACCACATGGGGTCTTTTGCTGGTTCATTGGTGATAAGAGTCTAACAGGCTTTCCTTGCCTAGGCTGTCTTTGAACTGTGGTCTTCAGATCTCAGCCTCCTGAGAAGATAGGGTTCCAGGTGTGAGCCACTGGCATCTGGTCTATTGTTTTGCCAGTGCTCGGGCTTGAACTTAGGGCCTGGGTACTGTCTCCATGCTTCTTTTTCTCAAGGCTAGTGTTCTACAACTTGAGCACTCCACAGCTTCTGGCTTTTTCTGAGTATGTGACACTGAGGATTCAAACCCTGGCATTAATGCATGTTGAGCAAGCTCTCTACCACTAAGCCACATTCCCAGTCCCACCCTTAAAATATTATCCCTCAACTTGCCTATCCTCAAGGAAAGGCTTCTGAGTATAAATCATCAAAGAAATCCCTATAGGAAGGTGTTAAAGATAAACAAGATAAAGCTCATATTTGGGAGAGTCTGAACATGTGAAGACTGTGACAAATGACTCCATTTAACTATGTATCATGTTTCAACAGTTAATAAAGTATTAATGAAAAATGAGTCAATGTCCTAAATTATTGTGTATAATTCTATAATAGATGTGCAAAATGTAATAAATATTATGTGAATAATAATATTAATACAATAAACAATAAGTAAATGAATAAAATATAGAAATACAGAAATACAAAATCAATAATAAAAAAACATAGCTTGTATTAAATATACACATATAATACATAACATATATTACACATGTACATAAATATTATTTCCATTATAGGGACTTAATTCAGGCCCTGGGAACTCTACCCTGAATTTCTTTTCCTCAAGGACACTGAGCTTCCCCTTCACCTACGAGGCAAAAGAGTTACCCGGATGGTGAGATCTAATCCCAGCAGTGGCAGAAATACTAGCCCCAGTTCCAAGACAGTGACTTAATTATTTTTAATGGAAGCAGTTATGTTTATTCAGTTCCATACTGAACATTTTAAAAACAGCAGTGTATAATTTTGTATATCTATTCAGACATGCTTCCCTTACCTGCAAAGTGCTTCTCCGAGTTCTAAATTGTTTCCTTTTTTGTGCATTTTTTGTTGTAAAAATTTTGTATAGAGGGGTTAAAGTTACATGAGCAAAGTAATGAGTACATTTACTATTGAGCATTGTTGCCTCCTCCTTTGTTTTCCCTTTGCCATTCCTTCCCTCCCTCCTCCACAGCTATGCCCCCACCCCCCAGCTGAGGTCAGTGAATTAATTTTTGTTTTTTGTTTTGGGATTGGCACAGGATTTGAACTCACGTAGTAGAAACTCTGCACCTTCCCTCACATAGCTACAGATTTACCAAGATCCTGAGTTCAAATCCCAGGTTAGGAAAGAAAACTGGCAGAAATTCCAAACCAGGGGATTTTTTTCAATTTAGTTAAATAAATAATTTATTTAATTATTCTTTTTTTTTTTTTTTGCCAACCATGGAGATTGAACTCAGGTCGCGGCAACTCTACCTCAGCTTCAATTGCTTTAGACTGGGCTGCAGCCTCTCACCCATCGTCGATCCTGGGATCCTAGGCTCAGAGCTCGCAGGAAGAAAAAAAAAGTGGGACAGCAAAAAAAGTGGTGAGCTGCAGGGGACTGGGGGTTTTACGTTATTTTTTTCTTTGCAGGGTGACCATCCTGAGTCTGAATGACATGGCTGCAAAGTGGAGCTGAATTGCTACACTGCTATTCCTGAAGGCTGGTGGGCCATCAGGGAAGCCACAGGCCAACGTGTCAACATAGGCCCTGGGTTAAAAATCTAAGTCCTGACACCTACCAATGGCTGGACAGCACAAGAGACTCATTCCTATGCATAGGAATACTGATTGAAAGAGTAGTTCATGCATCAGTCGAGTCTAAAAGTGGATGTAATAATCTTAGGATTCTGATTGATTTTAATTGATATTTTACTAAGGATGGAAAGAATAATATCACTTCAAATACAGTATAATAAATACCTAAGAGTTGGTAGGAATGTAGTAGGTGTCATTCAGTCAGATAGATGGCTCTGGCACTCTTTACCAATATGTATTAATTGTTTACCACCATTTGCCAATCCATGTATCACTGTTTTGGCCAAACCTGGGGCTCCATCACAGTGCCTGGGAACCACCTCACAGCTTCATTGGCTAGAGGCTGCCGTGCTCACCCTTACCCATTCATGAATTGGGCCTGCTAGGCCCCACGTTCGGATCCCAGCACTGCCAAAATTTATTCTTGGAGTAAGAAGCCGAGTGTGACACATGTTTTCCTTTTCTGAGAGAGTCCTGTGTGTCAGGTATGATAGTGAACACATCTACAAATCTAGATGCTATGTGATAGGAAGTAAACAATGTAATAAACGGGATAGGGGTCAAAAGAGTCAATAAAATAAATGGTAAATGAATGAATAAAACAAGAAATGAAATGAATAACCATACCAAATATGATATTGTCTGACTATATGGAAGTATAAATCCTGTCTTTAAAATGTAAATAAAATGTAAATAAAATGTATACAAGGAGTATGTTTTCCAGGACTGAGGCTTGAATTCAGGCCTAGGGAACAGGACTGACTTTTTCGGCTTCAGATATGACATGATTTCCCCTACCCTGACAGTGCTGCTATTTACCCAGACCTTGAGTTCAAATCCCAGGCCTGGCAGAAAAAATTGCATGAATTGCAAAACAGAGAGATAAATAATTGTTTTTGAATTTTTAAATTGTTTTAATTTTTTTAATTTAATTTTTTTGTTTATTTTTGACCATGCACATGGCTTGAACTCAGATCGTGACAGCTCTGTTGCAGCCTCCAGAACCAAAGCCAATCCTGGAATCCTAAGACCTGATGTCTGACAGGAAAACAAAATGAAAATGACACTAACACAAGCCGTGAGCTGCCCATGGTAGGCAGTTTCTTGGCTTTGATTCCTTGCACGGTGACCATCCTAGGTCTGAATGACATGAATGCCACCCACAGCTGACCTGTTATTGCTGAAGACTGGCAGACTGTCAGGAAAGCCATAGGCCAACCCCGCAACACAGTCCCTGAGTTCAAATCCTGGTCCTGGCACCTACCATTGGCAAGGGATCCCAAGAGACTCCTGCTTGTGCTTAGAAATTCCGATGGAATGGTATCCAACTCATGATTGAATAGTTCGTGCTGCGTTCTAGACTCAAATTAGACGCAATAATCCTAGGATGCTGATTGAACTTAATTAATGGTTAATTAGGCATGAAAAGAATAATACTCCTTCAATGAAGGCATAATAACTACCTAAGACTTGGTAGGAATGTAGCAGATGTCATTGAATACTAGATACACGGCTCTGGCACTCTGTACTAATATGTATTTATTGGTGTACTACCACCTGCCTATCCATGTATGGCTATTTTGGGCACGCCTGGGGCTCTATCTCAGAGCCTGCCAAAAATTTCCTCCTGGAGTAAGAAGCCAAGTGTGACACCTGTTTTCCTTTTCTGTGAGAGTGCGGGGTGTCAGGCATGATGGAGAACAAGTCTACAAATTTAAATGCTATGTGATAGTGTGTATATAATGTAATACATTGTTAGGTGTCATCACAGTTAATAAAATAAACTGTAAATAAATGAATAAAATAAAAAGTACAAGGAATAACCACACCAAACATGATATAGACTGAGCACCTGTCTGGAAGTTCAATCCTATCTATAAAATACATGTAAGGACTATGTTTTCCAGGGTTGGGGCCTGAATTCAGGCCAGGGAAGAGGCCTGACTTTCTGATCTTCAAGCATAGAGAGCTTCCCCTTCCCCCAGAGTGCAACAGAGTTACCCAGACCGCGAGTTCAAATCCCAGGCCTTTCAGACGAAAAATAGCACACATTCCAAGCCAGGGAGCTTCATTAGGTTTTTTCATATTTTTTAAAGTTCACTTTAAGGTTCACCTTTATTTCATACATTTTGATTTTACAACATGAGAGATTTTCAAAAAGGGGTTTAAACACTTATATTTCAGCATAGCACATTGATGTTTCCCTTTTGACCATCTGCCATGAAGAGTGAGAATGAAAATGAGTACATCATTCCTCCCTAGAGGGACAGTTGATGTTATTTCTATTTAGAGTCATTTCTATAACTATAAACTCTCTGCAATTGTATCATGTGAGTTTTCCTCATACCTGCCACAAAATACACTAGGGAAGTCCTCATACCACAAAAGGTTGGGTTTCTGAATAAAAATTCACTTCTTTGAGGACAGTAGGTACTTGTAAGCATTTTGGGAATAAAGTGAATTGTAAAATGAAAAACAAAAACATTGGGACTGGGATGTAGCTCAGTAGTGGAGTACTTGCCTAAAGAGCCTAATACCCTGGAACTAAAGGAAGGCAAGTTTCCTGAAGCTCAGAAGGTTAGAATTTTATGATCTGTATGAACAAACTTCTTTCTTCTTTTTTTTTTTTGTCGGTGGTGGGGCATGAACTCTGAGCTTGGCTGCCCACCTTCAACTCTTCAACTCATGGCAAGTGCTCTACCGCTTGAGCCACAGTGCCGTTTTTGGTTTTTTGGAGATAAGGGTCTCACGGACTTTCCTGCCCAGCCTGGCTTTGAACCACCATCCTCAGATCTCAGCCTCCTCAGGAGCTAGGATTATAGGCATGAGCCACTGTTGCCTGGTGCATGAACAAACTTCTTAAAGATTGATTCTGAGTTAAGAAACTTGGAAAACACTTTTAGTAGAAATAATTTATAATGCCATGGTTAAGACACTAATTCAGAAGTATTTATTCATTGGCTGCTTTCTTAGTTTATTTATATATATATATATATATATATATATATATATATATATATATACTTTTTAATATATCTACATATATATTGTTAAAACATAGCTTTGAAGTGTACCTAAAAGCATATGTGCTCATGTAAAGTTATACAACTACACAAGCTTGATTTTTTATTTTCAGTTTGTTGGTACCATAAATTAGGTGGGATGTGTATACTGTTATTTTGTTCTCTGTTTCTGGAGGATTTCTCTCTGCTTTCTTCCCCTACTCCCCTCTCTCTGCACTTGAATTGACCTTGCTCTTTCTTGGCTTGACTGTTCATAGCTGATTTTCTACCACTTCAGTCATACCTGTAGCCTGGATTTTTGCCAGTTAATTGGAGATGTCATCTCTCAGGCTTATCTGCCTGGATTGGCTTTGAAACTTCATCTTCCAGTTCTCACCTCTTGAGTGGCTGGGATTAAAGATGTGAGCCACTGGGGTGCGTAGGGATGAATTCCACTTTAGTTGATGGATTCTTTCTGTTTTTCTAAGCATGGGATCATCTACTATAGAATTTCTGTGAATGTCCTGGGTCTGAAATAAGATATATAATACATATGCTAATCTGTATACTTCTCAAAAGATGTAATCCATTTAATACAAGTTATAAGTGTAATAATAGTCAACATAAATAATGAATGAATGAATAGTGCAAAAATAAAATAAATACACACTAAAATAATATGCGGTAAACATAAATATGTAGATATTAATCATTATTTCAAATGTGGATGAATATTAATTTAACAGGACTGGGTATTGAATTCAGGCCTAGGGAACAGGCCTGAATTGCTTGTCTTCAAAGATGGTGAGTTTCCCCATCCCCCACAGTGCATTAGAGTTACCCAGACTCTGAGTTCAAATCCCAGGCCTTACAGGAAAAATAAAAAGTATGAATGCAAAGCTGGGGAACTTCATTAGTATTTTTACAATTTTTTTTCATGGGGCTTGAACTCTGGCCTTGGGCTCTGTCCATGCACTTTTCAGCTCAAAGCGAGTGCACTACCGCATGAGCCACAGCACCTCTTCTGGGTTTCTAGTGCTTTATTGGAGATAAGAGTCTCATGGGCTTTACAGCCTGGGTTGGATTTGAACCACAATCCTCAGCCTCTTGAGTAGCTAGAATTACAGGTGTGAGACACTGGCCCCCAGCTATTTTTAATATTTTAATATTTTATTGATAGATTGATTGCCAATCACAGGGCTTGAACTGAGGTTGTGGCAACACTGCCTGAGATTCCATCACCCTACGCTGGGATCATGCAGCTTCTGGACCCACAGCCGATTATGGGATGGTACGCCTCCGGGGCTGACAGGAAAACAAAATGAAAACAGCAAAGAAAAAAATGGCCATCTGTGCATGGTTGGCCGTTTCTTGGTTTTTCCTTCCTTGCATGGTGACCATCCCGGTTCCAAATGACATGGCTACATCCTGTAGGTTACCTGGCACTGCAGAAGGCAGGTAGGCTGGCAGCGAAGCCATAGGCCCACCTGGACAACTAGGTCCTGAGTTTGAATCCCGGTCACGCCACTTACAAAGGGCTGGGGAGCCTAAGAAACTATTGCCTATCCATAGGAGCACCAGAGGAACGTGAACAATATCATGGTTTGATGAGTAGTTCATCAATCAGTCTAGCAGAAAATTAGACCCAATGATCACAGGACATAGACTGATTTTAATTCATAGTTTATTATGCACTAAAAGAATACTATTGCTTAAATGGAGTCCTCACTAAAGACCTGAGAATCTGTAGGAGTGTAGAATGCATCATTGAACACTAAATAGACATTTCTGGCCATATGTAAATATCTAAATTAATATTTATTTGTATATCATCATCTGCATAGAACATTTTTGCTATTTTGGCCAAACCTGGAACTTGATCCCAGGTCTTCAGATCCACTTGACACCTGCATGGGCTACATGCTGCCGTGCTGACACTCACCCCTTCATGAATTGGGCCTCCTAGTCCCTCAGTCAAGGTCCCATCATTTCCAAAAGTTTCTTCCTGGTGTAAGATTCCATGTGTGACACCTGTTTTCCTTTTCTGTGCAAGTGCTGGCTGTCAGGTATGATGTAAATATTATGTATGCAAAGCTATATGCTATGGAATAGATTGGGACAAATGTAATAAATATTATAGGTGTACTCACAGTCCATAATATAAATGCTAAATCAATCAATCAATCAATAATAAAATATAATGAATCACTCCAACAAACACGATTTAAAAAGAATATAGAGATATAACTCAAATATTTAAAATGTCTATAAATGTTATGTTTTTCAGTACTGGTCCTTGAATTCAGGCCTAGGGAAGAGTTGAGAAGTTCATGCATGATTCGCATAGGAAATGACAGGCAAGATCTTAATTAAGACTGCATGAAGTGTGACAATAATTACATTCAGGAAATCAAAGCATTGGGAAAGAACCAAGAGTCACATGGAAGATAGGATTCCAACACAGTTGGCCACATCTCCTATGCTATACAAACAGGCCTTTATTGGCATACTAATTTCATCTTATGAATGGAATGAATATGGTGCCCCACCCCCACCCCGGGGCTAGATCTCAGGTCCTGGGTATGGCCTAGATCCTTAGTGGCTCACAAGAGGTTGTGCTCATGTGGACCCATTTAGCAGTTGGTTCTGCTAGGCCCTGAGTTCAACTTCCAGCATTGCCAAAAGATTCATCCTGATGTGAGATGCCAAACCTTGCAGATATTTTCCTATCCTATGCAAGTCCTGGGTCACAGCTAGGATCTAGAAAGCATAGGCAACTCTATACCCATGGGAATAAGTTGTCATCCATGTGAGCACAGTTATATATGTCATCCTATCTTCAATAAAATACACAATACATAGATGAATAAGACACACACAAAAAAAGATTTACTACACTGAAAACAAGGTGCATACCACAACTCTATGTAAACAGAGATCCTATCCTTTCAGTCTTTAAAGACGGTGATCTTACCCTACCCCCACAGTGCAACAGAGTTACCCAAACCTGAGTTCAAATCCCAGCTCTCACAGTAAAATGGCACAAATTCTGAGCTAGGGTTCTTCATTCATAGTTTTTCAATTTTTTTTTTTTTTACTAGACTCGGGGCTTGAACTCAAGTCATGGCAACTCTGCCTCAGCTCTGATCATCCTAGGGTGCAGCCTCTGGATCCACAGCCCGTCCTCGGACCCTAGGACCTGGGGCTTATTGGAAAAAAAAAAAGAAGCCGGGAGGGGAAATAAAGCTGTGGGAAGTTCCACCTGGCGCTCTTATGTTTATTTTCCTTTGCATGTTGACCATTCTGGGTCAGAACATGGCTGCCTGCAGAGTGAAGTTGACCTGGCATGGCTGAAGGCCTGCTGGTTTTCAGGGGAGCCACAGGCTAACCAGACAATGGAGGCCCCAAGGACGAATCCCAGTCAGCCCTGTTACAATGAGGGAATGGCCAGAGACCCTGGGACACTCGTTTCCAGAACTAGGAAGAGTTGTGGAATGCAATCAATCTCATCCTTGAATGAGTAGTTCCTGCTTGATGTGAGTAGGAAATGATAGGCAAGACTCATGGGGTATCAATTATTTTTCATGAAGAATTGATGAAGCATGACCATAATCAACACAGTCATTAAATGGTGGCATCAGGGAAGATCCAAGAATTGGTAGTCACAGGTAGATTTCATCACAGGTTGCCATCTCTCCTACACTATAAAAATATGTACTTATTTGCATACAAACTTGCACTTAAAAATGCATGACTATTTCCCACCCCTCCCAATCCCCTCCTCCTAGGGTTGTATCTCAGGTCCTGGGACTGCCCTACTTCCTTAGTGGCTCACAGGCTAATGTGCTCACTTTTACCCATCCACCAATTGGGCCTGCTAGGCCCTGAGTTTGAATCCCAGCACTGTCAAAAGATTATCCTGATGTGAGAAGCCCATCAATCCATCTGTTTTCCTGTCCTGAGAAATACCTGGGTCTCAGGGAGGACAGAGATTACTACATAGGCAACCCTATACCCAAGGGAATGGGTTGCCATCCATGTCAGCACAGTTATATCTGTCATCATAATCAATAAAACACACATTGCATCCATGAATAAGACACAAAATAAAGAGAACAAATACACTGAATGCAAGATGTCACCCATCCATATATGATAATATAGATCCTGTATTTAAATTATGAATTCATGACTATATTGATCCCTGCTTCCTGTGCTCAGTCTCAGGACCTGGGTACATCCTAGCTCCGTACTGGCTTGCAGGCTGGTGTGCTCAAATTGACCCATTCACCAATTGGGCCTGCTAGGCCCTGAGTTCAAATCCCAGCACTGCCAAAAGCTTCACCCTGATGTGAGAAGCACATGGATCCACCTGTTTTCCTGTCCTGTGAAAGTCCTGGGCCTCAGCGAGGATGGCAACTCTATAGCCATGGGAATAATTGTCATCCATGTCAGCACAGATATACCTGTCAGCATACTCAATAAAATACACAATACATCCATGAATAACACCCAAAATAAAAAAAAGATAACCACATTGAAAGCAAGATGCATACCACACCTGTATGTAAATAGAGATCCTGTGTGTTAAAGAGGTGGGCTTGTTATTTTGTCCAGTGCTTGGGCTTCAAATCAAGCCCTGGACCAGGCCTGACATTCTAGTCTTCAAGGATGGTGAGCTTCCCCTTTTCCCACAGTGCAATGGGGTTCCCCAGACCTGAGTTCAAATCCCAGCTCTAGCAGTATAACACTGTGAGTTCTTAGATAGAGTGCTTCATTCGTAACTTTTCATTTTTTTTTTTTTGCCAGACCCAGGACTTGAAGTCAAGTCATGGCAAATCTGCCTCAGCCCTGGTCATCCTAGGCTGCAGCCTCTGGAACCACAGACCTCGGACCCTAGGTTCCCAGGGGTTCCTGGGGAAAAAAAAAAGCCTCGAGGGGGAATAAAAGCAGAGGGAAGTTCCACCTGGCACTTTTACATTTATTTTCCTTTGCATGCTGACCATGCTGGGACCAAACACGGTGGCCGGCAGAGTGAAGGTGACCTGGTGTGGCTGATGGTCTGTTGGCTATCAGAAGATCCAGAGGCCAACCCAGCAATGTAGGCCCCAAGTTCAATTCCTGGTCAGCACCCATACATTGAGGGAATGGCAGGAGATCCTGAGATACTCATTTGCAGACCTAGGAAGAGTCATGGAATTCAATGGATCTCATCTTTGAATGAGTAGTTCCTGCTTGATGCGAGTAGGAAATGATAGGCAAGACTCATGGGGTATCGATTATTTCTTAATGAAGAGTTGATGAAACATGGCCATAATCATCAGAGTCATGAAATGGAGGAATAGGGGAAGATCCGAAAATCGTTAGTCACAAGGTAGATTGGATTCCATCACTGGTAGCCATCTCTCCTACTCTATACAAATATGTACTTATTTACATTCTACTTTTAGATTTTGAATGGATGACTATTGTCCTCCCCACTATCCCCCCCTTGCGGGGCTCAATCTCAGGTCCTGGGAACGGCCTAGCTCCTCAGTGGCTCACATGCTGGTGTGCTTACCTGGACCCATATTCGCGTATTGGGCCTGCCAGTCCCCATGTCAGATCCCAGCACTGCCAAAAGATGAATTCTGATGTGAGAAGCCAATCCTTGAAACTCTTTCTGTGTCCTGTGAAAGTCCTGGGTCTCAGCTAGGATGCAGTATGCTATATAGGCAACTCTATATTCATGGGAATCAGTTGCCATCCATGTCAGCACAGTTATAGCTGTCATCATATGCAATAAATTACAAAATGCATCCATGACTAAGACACACAATAAAAAGAATAACTACATTGGATGCATCATGCATTCCACATCTATATGTAAAGAGAGATCCTATGTGTAAAATAGGTGAGAATATGATTTTTGCCAGTGCTGGGGCTTCAGTTCAGGCCCTGGTACTAGGCCTGACCTTGTAGTTTCAAGGATGGTGAGGTTCACCTTCGCCCACAGTGCAACAAAGTTACCCAGCCCTGAGTTGGAATCTCAGAGGTGGCAGAAAAATGGTGAGAATTCTGAGCCAGGGTGTGTTATTATCATTATCATTATTATTATTAATATTAATATTGCCAAGCATGGGATTTGAACTCAGTTCATGACAACTCTGCCTCAGCTTTGATCACCTCAGGCTGGCGGGCTCCCATGGGCCTATAGCTGATCCTGGGATCCTAGGCTCTGAAACTTTGCAGGAAAAAATGTCAGAAAAATGACAGAAAAAAATGACAGAAAAATGATGGAAAAAATGTCACAGGATGGATTTTTTAATATTTTCTTTTGCACGGTGACCACCCTGGGTCTGAATTACATGGCTGCAAAGGGTACTTCACCTTGCATTGGTGAAGGCTAATGGGCTATCAGGGAAGGCATAGGCCTATGCGGCAAAATAGACCCTGAGCTTGAATCCTGGTCCTGATACCTACCAATGGGGGGAAATCCGACGATACTTGTTCCTATGCATGGGAATAACAATGATATGTTAGCAAACTCATGATTGAATGAGAAGTTTCTGCATGTATTGGTGTAGTCCAAAATTAGATGCAATGATGCTAGGATGATAATTCATCTTAATGAATGGTTTATTAAGCATGAAAAGAATACTATTCCTTCAATGGTGGCATAATGAAGACCTAAGAGTTAGTAGGAACGTAGTTGATGTCATTGAATCCTAGGTAGATGTCTCTGGTACTCTGTACAAATAAATATTTATTGGTTTTCTACCACCTGTTTTTCCATGTATGGCTATTTTGTCCACTCCTGCAGCTCAATCTCAGGGTCTGGAAATGCCCTGGGGCTTCATTGGCTAGAGGTTGCCATGTTGACATACCCATTCAGGGTCGGAATTGGGTCTGCCAGGCCCTGAGTTCAGATCCCAGCACTGCCAACAATTGGATCATGGAGTAAGAAGCTGAGTGTGATATCTGTTTTCCTTTTCTTTGAGAGTCCTGGGTGTCACACATGATGAAGAACACATGTACAAATCTAGAAATTATGTGATGTGTTGTCATCAATATCATAAATGGAATGTGTGTCATCACAGTCAATAAAAAATCTCATATCTAAAATATACTTGGAACTCAAAAAATTAAATCCCCCAACAATAAATCCTCAAAGAAACAATTGCCCAATAAATAAGTGGGCAAAAGACTTAAGGAGAAGCTTCTCTGAAGAGGACAGAAGGATGGCCAATAGACACATGAAGAAATGCTCAACATCCCTAGCCATAGAAGAAATGCAAATCAAAACAACATTGAGATACCACCTCACCCCAACTAGAATGGCTAGAATCAAGAACTCTAATAACAACAGATGCTGGAGGGGATGTGGACAAAAGGGAACATTACTGCATTGTTGGTGGGAGTGTAAACATTTTCAACCACTTTGGAAAGTAGTCTGGAGGTTCCTCAAAAGACTCCATATAGAGCCCCCCTATGACCCAGCAATCCCACTTTTGAGCATTTACCCAAATGTTTACAGACAAGACCACACTAAAGCTACCAGCACGACTATGTTTATTGCAGCACTATTTACTAGAGCTAAGATATGGAACCAGCCCAGATGCCCCTCAGTAGATGAATGGATCAAGAAAATGTGGTATATATGCACAATGGAATTGTATGCCTCCATCAGAAAGAATGACATAGCCCCATGTGTGAAGAAATGGAAAGACTTGAAAAAAATTATATTAAGTGAAGTAAGCCAGGCCCAAAGAAACATAGGTCCGATGGTTTCCCTTATTTGCAATATCTAATAAATGTCAGAGTCAAGCAGAAAAGTTCAGATAAGGTGATGCTAGGGATATGAACCCTAAGATATGTGCTCAAATGTGTATTTCTTTCTTGTAATTGTTTCTAACACATTTATAAGATTATTTCTTTGTTACTTTGAATGTCCCTCCCCCACAGTATAATCCCTGCTTTCACTGTATATGATGTCTGTATAATTTGTGGAGGGGAAGGGGAAAAACAATTCATTTTAACAGGGATACAGGTGGTCCCATTTCAACAATGAGATGTACAAGTTGTTATGTCGAAAATTAACTTTACAACTTTGGTGTGGGATGGCAGGGGGGAGTGGGGAGTATTGGGTGGGGGTGGAGGGAAGGATGGGAACGGACGGGAAGGGGAAACAAAGGAGGAAGCTACAATGCTTGATAAGAAATGTACTCATTATCTTGACCATGTAATTGTAACCCCTCTGTACAACATTTTCACAATACAAAAATGGAAAATAAATGAAGAAAACAAAAATACAATAAATAAACACAACAAACAGGTCATAGACTGAACATTTATGTGTAAGTACAAATCATACCTTTACAATGTACATAAAGAGAATGTTTCCAGGGCTGGGACTTGAATTCAGGCCAAGGGACCAGGACTTACTTTCTTGTCTTCAAGCATGGTGAGCTTCCCCTTCATCAACAGTGCTTCAGTTTTACCCAGGTCTTAAGTTCAAATTCAAAGGTAGGAAAAACTGCGTTAATTGCAAGCTAGGGAGCCTTTTTTTTTTTTTTTTTGCCTTTTTTGCCAAGCACGGTCTTGAACTCAGGTCATGGCAACCTTGCCTCAGCTTTCATCACCATAGGCTGGGGTGCAGCTGCTGGAAACACAGCCTATCCTGGGATCCTAGAAGTTCAGGCCTTGTGCAGGGAGGTGGGGGAATGCACAGAAAAAAAGTGGCGAGATGGCGTTTTTACATTTTCTTCCTTTGCACTACGGCCATCTGGATCTGAGTGATCTGGCTCCAAAGGATATTTCACCTTGCATTGCTGAAGGCTTGCAGACTACTGGGGAAGCCATAATACCGAACAATGATTAGTCAGGCACCAGTGGCTCTCACCAGGCCTCCTTGATACTTACAAGGCTGTGATAGGAGGATCATGGTCAAAGTCAGCCTAGGCAGGAAAGTCCTTGAGACCCCTGTCCAACCTCAATGCCAACAAAGCAAAAGTAGAGCTGTGTGGCTCCAGTGGTAGAGGGCTAATCTTGATCAAGATCAGCTCAAGGACTGTGCCCAGAGACTGAGTTCAAGGTCCAGGATTGGCAACAAACAGACATACATCACCATCTGTGAAGCCATCTGGCTAAAGCAGGTCTCACTCTTGTCCCCAACTGGATTGGACAGAGTTTCCAGATAAAGGAGCTGCTGTCATCTTGACTCTGTCCATTCTGTATGCATCCCAGGATTCCAGGCACACCCCCATTCTTTCATGGTTCTTTTTGGCCAATGGGATACAAGAATAGTGGCCATGCCCACATTCCATGCTTCCCAGTAGCACCAGGGTTTCACTCTGTTGGTTGACACCACTACCAGCAGTTGAGGAAGGTAGAGGTGGCTGAGTGGTGAGCAAGAGACTCCAGGTGACTTTGAGGTAGAATAGGAAATGATGTCCAAGTCGGTGAGTGGGAGAATAGAGGATTTCCTAGAGCCTGGGAATGTGGACAGCCCAACTTTCCCGTCCCATTGCTCAGATGTCTGAAACAATAAGAATCAATGAGAGAACTGTGGGCAAGAAACTGCCACAAGAAAACCAGTAGTATCCTCCCAACAGACCTGAAACATTGAAGAAAACAAAGAACACGAAAAAGCCCAAGACAAACACCACTGGGGACCCGGATTGAATGGAGAGTCCGTCGAAAGGTGATGCCGACCATGGGCCTCCCCTGCCTTTGGACACAGTCACAGCCACCAGGGTCCAGAGTGTCAAGGGTCCCAATACCACCAAGGATCCACAGAGGTGCTACCTGCATGTGGTGCCAACCATGGACCACAGAAAAGAAGAAACCAGGCACTCTGTGACAAGATCCAACAACTGAAGCAGGGAAAGACAGACCCACAGGGTCAATGGGAGTGAGAGAGGGAGAAGATAGACCAGATACATGCAGCACCAAAAATGGAGGTAGAGATCCACAGGCACCCATACAGTGGTTGGTTTTAGCAGAAAGCGATTTACAATGTGCACTGGCCCAAGTGCAGCGGGTCACTGATGACAGAGAAAGGGAGCATGAAGCTGTCACCAGCTGCCTGCAAGCTACAGAGTGGCCCGTGGCAGAGCTGGAGATAGCAGCTTCTGTGGTCACTGCTGCAAAGGAGACCAAAATATTCTTCATACAGCTGAATGATGTAACCTTTCAGGTTGAGGAAAAGACCAGAAACTTTGATGACCTGGAGCAAGTGAACACAGAGTTGCAGGAGAAGATGGAAGCGCTGTAGACACAGGGGAGCAACATGAAGAAGAGAATATGCAAGTTCCAACAAGCACTGGAGGGCGTGAGGTAGTGAAGATGGAGTTGAAAAATCTGGACAACTACCCTATGACCCAGCAAGTCCACTTTTGGGCATTTACCCAAATGTTTACAAGAAAGACCACACTAAAGCTACCAGCACAACTATGTTTAATGCTGCATTATTTACCATAGCTAAGATATGGAACCAACCCAGATGCCCCTCAGTAGATGAATGGATCAAGAAAATGTGGTATATATACACAATGGAATTCTATGCCTCCATCAGAAAGAATGACATAGCCCCATTTGTTAGGAAATGGAAAAACTTGGAAAAAATTATATTAAGTGAAATAAACCAGGCACAAAGAAACACAGGTCCCATGGTTTCCCTTATTTGCAATATCTAGTACATGTATGAGTCAAGTGGAAAAAGTCAGATAATGTGATGTTAGGAAAATGATTCCTTAGAAAGGTATTTTAATGTTTTTTTTTCTTTCATGCATGTGTTTCAAACGCATTTATAAGATTATTTCTTTGTTGCTTTGTATGTCCCTCCCCCACAGTATAACCCCCGCTTTCAATATATTTGATGTCAGTATAACTTGTGGAGGAGATGGGAAAAAACAAGTTGTTTAAGGATTTAGGTTGACCTGTTGCAACAATGAGAAGTACAAATTGTCATGTCAAAAATGAGCTTTACAATGTCGGTACGGGGGAAGGGGGGAAGGATTGGGTGGGCGGGAGGGGAGAGGCTGGGAAGGGAGGTGAAGGGTAAACAAAGGAGGAGGCTGCAATCCTTGGTAAGAAATGTATTTATTATCTTGCCCATGTAATTGTAACCCCTCTGTACAGTATGTTCACAAATAAAAGAAAATTAAAAAAAAAAGAAAAACCTGGAGGAACAACTTCACATCCAGGTCCAGGAAAACCAGTCTCCGTCTTCAGAACGTGGAGCAGCAGGAGCAACTGCAGAGACTGGAGGAGAAAGCCTAGGATCAGCAGGAGATCCCTGAGACCCCACAATGTGCATGTGTGTGGGATGGACAACTGGAGGAAAAGCTGGCCCTGCTGTGGGATGCTCTCCACAGGGTGAGCAGTGAGAAGGAGGAGCTTGCCAGCATCCTGGACACAAAGCAGCAGATGAAGAAACATCTGCGGGAACAGTAGGACTGCTCAGAGGAGAAGATAGAGAAATGGATAGTGGTGGCTGAGAGAGAGAGAGTCAAGCAGCTCAGGAGCAGCAGGAGCAGTCCCTGGGCCAGTGCAGGAGTTCAGAGCCTCCTGTGAATGGCACATTGTCTCTAATGAGTGACTGTGCTCTGAGAAGGAGGCCCTGCAGCAGCACTTAGAGAGGCAGACCCAGCTTCTGGAGCAGCTGAAGCAAGTGCAGGGCTCAACAAACTGGAAGGACCAGGTGATGTCCTCAAAGTGGCAGGACACTCTCAACTTCCTGGAAGCCACCAGATTACAGGAGGAGTGCCTGCAGGCCCAGCTGAGCTTCCTGGCTTTCCCTGTGAAAGGGGAAGGCATGAGCCCTGGAGAAGCAAAAGGTAAGGAGGTGAAACCCCCCGACCCTTGTGACCATCAGAGAGGATGGAGATGTCCCCCAGACCAAGAGTGACATGGCTCTGAGAGCGCTCTTGGAGGATGAGATACACAGGGGGAAACTCCTGACACAAGAATGGCGGGCCAGCTGCAGGCACCCCCTGGCCAACCCAGCAGCTCAGTGCCAGACTGAGCTGGAGCCACAGGCCCTCAAGCCCATGAGCTGCCACCACAGCATGCGTGGGATTGGAAAGTGGGTAACGAGCATCTGAGAAGAAAATCTGCTTTGTCCATGACCTGCCTGATGAGGTGGACTTCCAGAGTCCAGCAGGTGAGCTTCACCATTGATGCAGCCAGCTGACGGCACACATCTAAACTATCAAGGAGTCCCTCATGGTGTGTAAAGAGCAGATGGTGGTCCTGAATGAGCTGTGTTGGGGGAAAGCCCAGTGCACGCACTGGCTGTCCCAGGAGAAGATCAAGAAGAGGAGAGTGTTGCGGAGCTGCTGTCACTCCTAGCCAGGGAAGGCAAAGACAGCAGTCTCCAGATGCCAGCACAGGCTGAGCCTCCCACCCTCCTCCCCAACACTGCTTCAGAAGCAACTTGAAGACAGCATGGAGACTGCCAGAGGAGAGGTCAGGGTTGCCGACCCAATACTGGACTCCCTCAAGTAGTATGTCCTGCCCCGATGCCCCACATCCAGATCTGCTCACAACTACCAGACTCAGGGGAGGAGTGCTCTCTCACTTTCTCCTGTAGATTGATGTGGATGATGACTCTCTATGTGACATACTGACTCTCAAAAGCCTTGGCAGCCACCAGAAGTAGGTGACCAAGTGGCTTTCTCTCAGGCCTCCATCTGCTGCGCAACGGGAAGGTTAAACTGGGGGTAGGGTAGGGCAGAGGCTGAAGGGAGCTGGCCCAAACTCAAGGGACATCTAATGGCCCATTGGTGGCCAGGAAAGAGGTCTATGTTTTGCTTATCACAAAGAGTAAATTGTTTGAAAAAAAAAGCCTAAAAACAAAGATTTGTTCTTCCAGCCCTGGGGCTTGAACTCAGGGCCTGGCCACTGTCCCTTAGCTCTTTTTGATCAAGGCTGGCCCCAATTCCCCTTCCAGCTTTTTCTGTGTGGAATAGAACCAAGGGCTTCAGGCAAGCTAGGTGAACACTCTACCACTGAGCCACATTTTCAGGTAGGATGATTTTTCCCCCTCCCAAACCCATATGTCCATTCCTCAGATAAATAGGAAGTAGGGCTTAGGATGAATATGAAGCATAACTCTGGTTCCCCCCAAAATATTCCCCTGCCCCCTCTTCCCACACCCTGAGTTGAACCTTCTCTTCTAACATTGAGGGATGAGAGAGGGAGAGGGGAGTCCCAAGAGAGTACCAAAAACCGTGGAACCCTGAGTCCCACATCCTCCCCCCACACAAGTGGTGCTCCAGATTCTGATCTTACCTGACTCATTGTAAAGTCTACACTGTCTCCCCACCACTGCAAGGCTCAGGATGAAATAAGGGTCAGCCCAGGCCTCAGTCCACACCCAAAGTGGAAGCTCCTAGTCCCAGACCTACTTCCACCTCTGACTGCCCCTAGTTAGGCCAGACCCACCACTCACCACTATGTTGGTGCTGATGACCTCATGGATGGATTCCCGGAAGAAGGTCTATGGAAAACAGCAGGAACAGCAGGGTGAGCAGGGCAGAAGAAAGTGGGGTTATTGCTCTGGGATCTTCCTTGGAGCCCTCCCGTCAAGCCAGACCCATTCTGACCCAAAGCATAGACAAGGCCAGGGGGTGAGTCCAGATGGAGGAGTGCAGGACTAAAGGAGGTACTGCTTTGTCTTGGAGGACTTGATTAATTCCAATTATAATTAATTCCAATTATATTTGGCCCATGCCAATCTCAAAGGCATCATGCAATACCTCTCCTTGTTGGCCGTGAGCACTGTCCCTGAGCTCTTTTTCTCAAGGCTGGCACTCTACCACTTGAGCCACAATGCCACTTTTATTTCTGACGGTTCATCGATAAGAGTCTCATACACTGTCCTGCCCAGACTGGCTTGGCACTGTGATCCTCCAGATCTCAGCTTCCTGAGTAGCTAGAATGACATGCATGAGCCACCAGTGCCCAGTATGTGATGCCTTTTGAAGGCATCTTGGCGAGTCTGTAAATGAGCCCCAAAGAGCCTGGATAGACCATGACCCAATCAAGGAGCTGGGATGGGGGAAGGTTGACCTTCTAGCCATTCTGTTCCCCCAAAATTGAAGATGCCAGGTGATGTTGTATGCACCAAACACCTAGGCCAGCAGCCACCAGGCTTAGTGGGGGAAAAACTAGAGAATACTCAAAGACTGCAGTGTAGAAATCTCTGATTTTGCATGTATGTGGTGTGTGTGTGTGTGTGTGTGTGTGTGTGTGTGTGTGTGTGAGTGTGTGTGTGTGTGTGTGTGTGTGTGTGTTTCTGTGTGAACTCAGGGCCAAAGCTCTATCCCTGAGTTTTCTCACTCAAAACTCATGCTGTGCCACTTGAGCCACAGCCCCACTTGCTTTTCGAAGGTTAATGTAGGTAAGAGTCTCAAGGTCTTTCCTGTCCAGGGTGGCTTTGAATCATGATGGGTGCCCAAGAGAAGCAAGAGTAAACCCAACTCTCAAGTACAATCCCTACGGTGGGCCACTCCTGCTCCCTGTTGGACACATGCGGAACATGCGGTTCCATGCCATTATCCTCTAGAGTTCAATTTGGGCAAGTTACTAGGGACAAGCTGACTTTTGCTCACCCCCATTTCTGATGCCAGAGCAGGTCTGTTTTCCACCCTAGGCCATGAGATCTCCAGGAGGCCCAGCATTCAGGGACACAGGGAAGGGAGAGGTCAGCTCCAGGCTGAGCTAAGAGCCTTTGCCCACAGATACCCCAACTTGGCCTTACTTATCACCATAAGACCTGTCAAGGAACAACCCAAAAAAACAAAATTGGAGCTGTGCCTCCAAGTGGTAGAGCTCTAGCATTGAACCAAAGAGCTCAGGGACAGGGCCCCCAAGCTTTGAGTTCAAGACCCCCAGCTGACTTCCCCCATAAAACACAGCTTCTCTAAATGTGAACTAGTAGGATTTGTGAAGTGCTTCTGAAGAATGGTGATACTGAAGAAATCACCTTAATTCTAATGACAGCTGAACTTGTGACATAAAGCTATGTGCTGAGTCCTTCCCAGGGTGCTATTTACTGGGTCCTTCCCTCATGGGAGTTATGTGCTGAGTCCTCAAAAAGGTGCTGTTTGCTGAGTCATCCCAAAGGGTGCTATGTGCTGAGTCCCTGAGAAGAGTGGGCCATCCTGGGATTTTTAATGGGGGCTTAGTGCTGAGTCCATTACACAACGTGCTGAGTCCTTCAAAAGGTGTGGTGTGCTAATGCATCCTAAAGGGTCTTGCGATGTGTGAGCCCTTGAGAAGAGAGGGATGAGGTGTATTTTGAGTGCTGTGTGCTAAGTCCTTTACAAAGGGTGCTCTGTACTGTCCTTAAAATGGTGCTGTCTGCTAAGAGCTTCCACAGTGTGATATGTGCTGAGCCCTTCAAAATTGTTCTCTGTGCTGAGTTTATCGAAGGAAGCTGTGCACTGGGTGTTTTACACAGCGTGCTTCAACACAGAGTGTGATGAGTCTCTGGAAAAGTATGCTATGTGCTGAGAGTTTCAAAGTGGCCATGCACTGAGTCCTTTAAACTGTGGGCTATAGACCTCCCTCCTTCAAAGAGTGCTGTGTGCTGAGTACTCTACCCAGCATACTACATGCTGAGTCCTTCAAAGGGAGCTGTGTGCTGAGTCATTTACACAGGGTGCTTTGTGCTGATTTTGGAAGTGTGCTGTGTGCTGAATCATCCCAAAGGGTGCTATGTTCTGGGTCCTTGAGAGTTGGTTATCCCCAACAATAACACAGACACAAACACAAACAAACATACACACACGAGTGTTACCATGCACCTACTTGGTGTATGGAGTGGAGGAGGATGGAGGAGAGTCTTCCCCAGTGGTGGAGCTGAGGGGAGATTCGATCCTCTGGGCCTGTACTGTGGGTAGAGGGTCGTGCTAAGCTGAGGTAAGGCTGCAATTGCCATGGTCTAGAAGCCTCAGGTCCCAGTCAGGGCTGCAATTGTTTCTAAGAGTTGGGGGCGGGGCCCAGTGAAGGAGGGGGCGGGGCTCAGGAGCGCACTTTTGTGGCAGCAATGGCCAGGAGCACAAGGGGCCAGGGGTGTGTGTGCAGCAGGGGCAGGGTGGCCCAGGAGAGGAGTGTGGGGCCGAGAGAGAGCTGGGAGAAGACCGAGCACGAGCACTAGCAGCCGTGTAAATGGCTTCAGTGGCTGGCGGCTGCTCTGATCATAGTGTGGGTCCTGGCCGGGAGAGCAGAGCAAGCAGAGCTTGCATGGCAGGCACATCGCCACATGCAGCCCCTCGGAGGCGCCCAGCCATGGTGGCCCTGAGTCTGAGGTCCCGGTGCTGGGAGCACGGTGATGGCAGTGGCTGCTGAGGCGGCGGCGGCCTCAGGTTAGGAGGCCGCTGAGGCTGAGGTGGTGGCTGAGGAGCAGCAGAGGCTGTGCACAGCTCCACCATGTGCCTGTGCTGCGTTTCAAACATGGCTGCTGCCTCTAGCAGTCACCTGGTGGAGCTGTTGCGCCTCTGGCCTGCTTGTGGCCCTGACTTGGTTCTGGCCCTTGGTCCTCAGACTCCCGGCCTGCACCCGGAGTCGCAGCCTACAGCTTCTACCAGCAGCACACGTGAGTGGCCGACCTGCACCCTGCACCTCACAACCTCCCCTGTATATCCCGTCCCCCACTCTACCCTTTCTCCCCACCCTCGCAGACCCGGACCTTTGCCTCTTGCCTCCCCCTCCCTTCCTGCCTGCGCCTCCACCATGCCCAAAAGTCTGTCCTGGCTCTGCCGCAAATGCACCCCAATGGTGGGGGTTGGAGGTGGGTGTCCACCCGGGGATCCCACCCTCATCCCTAGTGGCCAATGTTTAAGGAAAAGGGGAGCTTCAGGGATGGGGAGGTGGGGGCACCATAGAGCCCCTGGCCTGGAGCAGTGGGAGCCACACAGCTGTGCATCTGCATCCTTCCTCTCCCTGGTGGGAACCTGGTGGATTTAGTCAGAGGTGGGGAGCAGCACCCCACACCTGCCTTCTGGGTTCTTTTCCCTTTTGCTTGGCACGGGGGTGTTGGATGCAGAAGATAGAACCCGTTTTGTGTGAGCCCTTTTCTTCTGTGCTCAGTCATCCATTCACCTGAGGACATTCCCAGAAGAGCCCACTAGAGAGGTGAGGGCACTGTGGTCAGATAGAAGGTGGGTATTTGGGAGAAAAACACACCCCCTCTGACACACATACAACCGGCCTGTACCCCCAACCTCAGCTGTCAACAGTTCTGACTGGGTGATCACATTTCCCAGTTCTGCCAGCTTCTTCTAGTGCTCCCAGTCCATCTGGTCTCCTTGTCCTGCCCAAGGATTTGCCAAGTTGCCCAGAAGTATGTAGGAGGGACGTAGGGAGTCCAACCATGTATATAGCCTTTAGGACCCCATCAAAGTCCCCAACAACTCCCCCACCCCAGGTCAGACACCTTTCTGGAGGCACCTGCTTTTTTGTTTTCTGTCCAGGCTCTGAGAAGCCACGTGTCTCCGGACTCCTTCACCCTGTATCCTGGCCTAGGGTTTTGGTGAATGGGGAGTCCAGGCTGGTTGTTTCCAATGGGAAGGATCTGGCCCTGGTACTAGGGAGAGTCAGGATGGTTCTGCATTATGAGAGCATTGTGCCCCTTTGGTGAGATCTCCTGGTTCTGACAAGGGAACCTCTGTGCTCCAGCTAGTACATTGCCCAGATGAGAAACCAACAAACTCAGGAGAGACACTGCTCTAAATCTGTGTGTGTGTGTGAGAGAGAGAGAGAGAGAGAGAGAGAGAGAGAGAGAGAGAGAGAGAGAGAGAGAGAGAGAGAGAGAGAGAGAGAGAGAGAGAGAGAGAGAGAGAGAGAGAGCGACAGAGACAGAGACAGAGACAGAGACAGAGACAGAGACAGAGACAGAGAGACAGAGAGACAGAGAGACAGAGAGAGAGAGAGATCATCTTTCTCATTGTACAGTCACCATGTCTAAAAAGAGCAAAAGCATTTTTAAAAATTTTATTTTATTTTATTTGTGAACATACTGTACAGAGGAGTTACAGTTACATGGGCAGGATAATGCGTACATTTCTTACCAAGCATTGCAGCCTCCTCCTTTGTTTACCCTTCACATCCCTTCCAGGCCTCCCCCCACCCCCCCAATCCCAATCCTTCTCCTTCCCCCCCTTCCCCCCCCCCACCGACGTTGTAAAGCTCGTTTTGGACATGACAACTTGTACTTCTCATTGTTGCAACAGGTCCACCTGTATCCTTAAACAACTGGTTTTTCCCCATCTCCTCCACAAGTTATACTGACATCAAATATAGTGAAAGCAGGGGTTATACTCTGGGGGAGGGACATACAAAGCAACAAAGAGATAATCTTATAAATGCATTACAAACACATGCATGAAAGAAAAAAAACATTAAAATACACATCTAAGGGTTCATTTTCCTGACATCACATTATCTGACCTTTTCCGCTTGACTCATACATATACTAGATATTACAAATAAGGGAAACCATGGGACCTACGTTTCTTTGGGCCTGGCTTACTTCACTTAATAAAATTTTTTCCAAGTTTTTCCATTTCCTAACAAATGGGGCAATGTCATTCTTTCTGATGGAGGCATAGAATTCCATTGTGTATATATACCACATTTTCTTGATCCATTCATCTACTGAGGGGCATCTGGGTTGGTTCCATATCTTAGCTATGGTAAATAATGCTGCAATAAACATAGTTGTGCTGGTAGCTTTAGTGTGGTCTTTCTTGTAAACATTTGGGTAAATGCCCAAAAGTGGGATTGCTGGGTCATAGGGGAGTTCTATGTGAAGTCTTTTGAGGAACCTCCATACTGCTTTCCAAAGTGGATGAACAAGTTTACATTCCCACCAACAATGAAGTAAGGTTCCTTTCTGTCCACATCCCCTCCAGCATCTGTTGTTGTTAGAGTTCTTGATTTTTGCCTTTCTAACTGGAGTGAGGTGATATCTCAATGTTGTTTTGATTTGCATTTCTTTTATGGCTAGGGATGTTGAACATTTCTTCATGTGTCTATTGGCCATCCTTCTTTCTTCTTCAGAGAAGTTTCTCTTTAAGTCTTTCGCCCACTTATTTATTGGGCAGTTGTTTCTTTGAGGATTTGTTGTAGGGGGGTTTAATTTTTTGAGTTCCAAGTATATTTTAGATATGAGACCCTTGTCCATTGTATGGCTAGTAAAGATCTTCTCCCAATCCATGGGCTTTCTATTGATCTTGCTAGCTATGTCATTTACCCTGCGGAACCTCTGAAACTTTAGAGCAAAAGCATTTTATTTGTGTGTATGTGTGTATTTATTATTCTTTTTCAATTAATGCCCAGTATGAGCCCAGCCATAATTTTTGTTTTCTCTTTCACCGTTTCATGGCTCCTTTAGAGAAGGTTTTAGTAGATATTCCTTTCCACCTCTTTCTTCCCCTTCTCTGCAGCCCACAATAGCTGCTGGACCTGCGTGGGTCTCCTCTAGGAGGCCTGTGTGAACCACAGACCAGAGTGGACACCTGCTCTTCTGTCTTCAGCCAAAAGGCTCATGAGGCTACTGTGATCACAGCCGCACTCTTCAAGCCAGACAGTCTGCTCTGGTGTGTATGGAGCTAATTCAAGGTTGGGAATGAGTCTGCCAAACATAAATAGGGAATGAGATGGGAGGTAGTAGGGCAGCGGCTGTGAACCTAGGAGGGTCTGGGAAGTGACAAAAGGTGTGACATAGCAGATGGTTCACCACGATTGAGGATGAAAGGGGAATATTACCCAGGGTATTGACGGTGTAAATGGGCATCTGGGCAGGGGGCTCCGGGCCCCCAATGGTGGCGTGGATTCCCTCTAGGAGCAGTGCACTGGTGGCTAGTCCTCCCCGGAGTCCTTCAGACTCCAATCTGTGTTGCTCCTGGGCTGTTTCCAGCTGGGCAATGGTAGGCAAGTGTGTTCCCCCTGCTGGAGCCTACTTGGGATCAGGACATGGCAGTTACCTAGGGCTCTCTGAATGTCATTTTCTGTAACCTGCTGTAGGCTGTCTGGAAGGAAAAGGAGACCACTGACTTTGGAACCCTTTAAGTTTGATTGGGACAAGTTGAAATGCCAGCTTTTCCAGGTTTTTTTCCTTGAAGCTGGCAATTTCTACTAATGCTTGGGATACTGGGTCAAATGAGAAGGACCATTTCAGCCACCAAACAATGACATTCAAGCAGCACAAGCAGAGTTGCCGAGCCAAATGGTCTCCTGCTATGAACGTTGTGCCTTGACTGCCTTTGTCCGGCAGCTGCCGATTCTCCTCCAGCTCTCTCTCGGGTGATCACTACAGTCGAGGATGTTGTGGGTAGCAGAGATTGTGATGTTGCCATCTGCTGCCTGATCGCTGTGAGCAGAGACAATTCCCAGGACCTGTACTGGACTCTGGGAGATTCAGAGACCCAGGATGCCTCATGGATCCTTTTCTACAACATGAAAATTGGGGGCCGAATATGGTGGACCATCCTGTCTGGCCCTATGGAGTGCAGAGGAGACCCCTTGAACCAGGCTTTCACCTCACAGCAACCTTGTTCACAGTTGAGTGGGGAATTGAGTGCCATACAGCTGGTCAGAGTGGCTGGACAGAGATCTTTGAGAAGATAGGCATTTCAGAGACCCCAGAATACAGTGAGTACATCATGGCTCATGTCCTTGGAACCAAAACAGTTAAGTGCGGTGGAACCAGGAGGGTGGGAAGAGGGAGGAGGGAGAACTGTGGGAGAGCTACATCAGGCTTTACCCCCACCCAGGATGCTTACCTGAGTTGGATGGGACTGTTCTGTAGTATTGTCATAGACAGATGCTCAACTATTTATCTAACAAAACATTACAGTGTGTGCCAGTTTCTGGGGGCGGTGACAGAGGGGGGGCATACATGATAAAAGTTTCCAGATCTGGTTCCACAGCACATGAAGAAATCTTGGTTTGAGCTGGATGCTGGTGCCTGACACCTGTCATCCTAGCTGCTTAGGAGGCTGAGATAGGAGGATTGAGGCTTAAGGCCCAGGCAAAAAAGCCTGTAAGACTATTATCTCCAACTTACTACCAAAAAGAAAATGCCAGAAGTGGATGAGTAGCTCAAGCTGTAAACTGTTGGCCTTGAGTAAAAAGGCTCAGGGACAGCACCAAGGCTCTGAGTTCATGGCCAGGAATGACACAAAGAAAGGAAAGAGAAAGAGAGGAGGGAAGGATGGAGGGAGAAAAGGAGGAAAGGAAGGAAGAAGGGAGCATGCAAGCCTTGGTTTGGAGTCCCTGGATCAAGGGAACCAACCATTCACAATCTCTGTGGGGACAGTTTCAGAGCCTAAAGCTATTGTGTAAGACCAAGCCACTGACCCATTCATGACATCAGCAACATCATTATATCCAAATCTGAGTGGTCGCTGACTGCAGAGGGAAACAGCCTCAGGTAGATCCTGGGGCTCAGGGTGGGTCGCAGAGTTTCAATCTCCCCTGGATCACGGAGTTTATTTTCTGGTCAGATAAGAAGAAACTGTCCAAGGGCTAGGGAGTTATAGGGTGAGGGAGTGGCAAGATGGGGCTGGCAAGGGATAAGCAGGAAGATGAAGAGGGAGGATGATCCCAGATCCAGTGTGTCAGGCCATTGGAGCCATGACCTCACCTGACAACCCAGACCATCAGTGATAGACTCTTCAACCCAGCCACATGGCTATTAAAAGTCCTGGCACTCTGGGTTCACCTATGACAACCTGGCTGTCATCCACTGCAGGATGCCTGTGCAGTACATCCTTGTGGACTGGCACTTTTGCTGGCTCAATCTGAAGATGACACCTTCAGTGTTCATTCCTCAACCAGAGACAGATGTAAGCATGCCACTAGAAGAGGACACCCAGGGAATGAGGGCGAGAGTCAGACCCGTGTTGCTCTGAGACTTCCTCTAGGGGACTTTGGGCCCCGTGACTGCCATTCTCAGAGGTAAAGGTGGGTCTCCTTGCTGGCTCAGCCTTTAGTCTAGATGGCAGATGTGGGATTTAAAGAGGGTGGACTGAAGGTCGAGGCTGCTGAGAACACCAGAGGCACTGGGCTCTGAGCAGGGTTGTTTCTTTGAGGATACTCACAACCCAGGAATATTACTGAGATGGATCAGCCCTTTTCTCCTCCCTGAGAGAGAGGGACCTAGAGCCCTCCAGTCTGCATCTCTTGGCTGAGAAATTCATTCATTCCCATATCCTTTGTTTGGATAACTAGATCTCACCTGACTGCCCAGTGTCAAGACAGGACAGTGAGAGATCTTGAGTCCTTCATGAGATCACTGGATCCTCAGTATGAGATTGTACTTGAATATCCTGAGTTGGTGCATGGTCAGTCCCATCTCAGCCTGCCATGACCTAGGACATAGAATCTAGAGAATCAGAGCAGGATGGGGTCTATTCTGTGAGTCTTGAATATTATGTGTGAGCTTTGAGCTCCCATGTGTTCACCTGCTTCCTTTTCTTGGGTGCGTCTATGCTAGAAAAAGTTTAAAACTAGGGCCTGGGTACCATCCCTTGTTTCATGCTCAAAGCTAGCGCTCTACCTTTTGAGCCACAGCTCGACTTGCAAGGTTTTTGGGTGTTTAATTGGAGATAAGAGTTCTGAATGACTATGCTGCCAAGGGTAGCATCCAACTGCAGTCCTCAGAACTCAGTCTCCCGAGAGGATAGGATGACAGGCATGGAAAAGCCTCTTTGGCCGGGTGCCAGTGGCACATGGCTGTCATCCTGAATCTTAGGATCATGGGTGAAAGTCAACTTGGGCAGGAAAGACCCTCAGAGTCTTCTCTCCAATAAAGCACCAGAAAACTGGAAGTGGTGCTGTGGCTCAAGTAGTAGAGTGCTGGACTTGAGCTGAAGAGCTCAAGGATAGCACCCAGGCCCAGAGTTCTAGCCCCACAACCAACAAAAAGAAAGAAAGTAAAACATCTTTGCCTGCAAAGGACGGTAGAGAAGTGTTTGTGTGTATGTGTGTGTGTGGGGTGGTGGTGGTAGACATTTAGCGCCCTGCTCAGTCATCATTTTAGATGGATTGTCCCAAACACTTAGTTCACGGCAGACGATTCTTGACCACTGGTGAAGCTCTGGGTTGGATGTCCACCATTGGACCTAAGTCTCCTCATGGGACAGTTGTGAGTAAATAAGGGATTAATACAGAGGGATCTCTGGAGCAGGGCCAGGCACAGAGGGAGCAGGTGTCAGATACAGTTCTCAACAATTCTGTGAGCATATGACAGGAAGTTGCCAGGAAAGGGCTCAGATGGGGTCTGTTATTAATCATGCAACAGGTGTGGGATTATGAAACAAAACATGGCTGCCTTTCATCATTACCCTGTCCCCATGCGGAAGGGATCTTTCACTCTATTCATTTTTCCAGCTGGGGAAAATGAGTCATGGAGAAGCCAGGTGAGCTACTCATGACCTCCAGCTGACAAGAATCTTGGCCTGATTTCTCTGCCATGCCTCCTAGAACAGTGGGTGTTATTCAGTCCACTTCTTGTGGTGGGATGTCCACTTCTTGTCATTTGTGGGGATTGAATTCTGGGCCTGGATGCAATCCCTGAGCTCCTCAGAACAAGGCTAGTCCTCTACCCCCTGAGCCAAAGCATCACTTCTGGTTTTGTTTTGGTTCTTTGAGGATAAGAGTCTCACAGACATTCCTCCCCAGCCAGCTATGAACCACAATCTTCACATCTCAGCCTCCTGTATAGGTAGGATTATAGGTCTGAGCTGCCAGCACCTGACTTAAGTGTAATTCTGGACCTTTGTCTTTCTCTCTCTCTCTCCCCTGCTCTCTCTCTCCCCCCCCTCTCTCTGTCTCTCTCTGTCTCTCTCTCTCCCTCTCTCTTTCTCTCTCAGTTATTGGTTGAATGAGTGCTGGAGGAGGTGGCCCAGCATCCCCATTTCCTGGAACCCAAGGTGGCCCTCTCATTCTGGAGGTGGGCTGTGGGTCAGGAGCTGTTTTGCTCAGCCTGTTGAAGCAGCTTCATGAGATAAGCCCCTCTGTGCCCTGGCTAGACCATGACAGTTATTCATTGTCCATCCCATGAGTCCTTCCCCACATCCCTCTGCTACACCGTTGAAGAAAAGTGGATGAGGAGGGGTAACCTTGTTCCCCTGCCCAGCACAATCCAGGACCTCTGACCTATACCCCCACCTATCTGACAAGACCCTGGATATAAGACAATAAAAACACTCTGTGTGTACTACCATTTGCTGGGGAGTGTCGTTTTGGTTACGGTGGTGGGGTTCGGAAGAAAGACCCAAGACCTGACACCTCCGGGGGGGGGAGGGCGGGAAATTTGTTCTGGTGACAGAGCCATGTCATTGCTGTGGATAAGGATGAAGCCACCATCAGACTGACCCAGAACAATGCTCAAAGATAGGTAGGCTGTTGAAGTATCAAACCCACTCATGTCTGCTTCCTACTCCCAACAAGGAGGTGTAGTATGGGTGGCCTGGCCCTGGGCTTAAGGGATTATAAATGGATGGTGGCAGTCAGGAGCTCATGGCTCCCACCCATCATCCTGGCTCTTTGGGAGGCTGAGGTCGGATGTCTGTGACTCAGAGCAGCCCGGGCAGGAAAGTCCAGGAGATTCTTATCTCCCATAAACCACCTCCCTCACCAAAACCACAGACAAAAAAGCCAGATGTGGTGCTGTGGCTCAACTCGTAGAGCCTCAGCCTTAACAAAAGAAGCTCAGGGATAACACCCAGGCCCTGAATCCAAGCCCTAGGACTAACACAATCATAAAATAAATGAACACTGTACACCTTTTAGCTGACTACCAAGAAAGATGTATTCAGTTTTCTCGCTGGTACATTCAGCCAAACGTAAGGGGATGCCTTTGATTTTCCCCCAACCCTCTCCTTCTCTCCTTTATCTGTCCAGGCTTAGGTTGCAGGACAGAATTCAGATCATCCCCCTGGATGTAACCTTAGGTACCTTCTCCCATCCACCTCCCTTGGGGTCAAGATCCTGGGTGGACTCCCTGCTGGGAGGATGAGGCACCACAGAGGTGAGGGTAGGGACCCCAACACTCACACACATACACACACACAAACACACAAACATCCCTTAGGCAACCCAGACTAGCCCTTTCCAAAGACCTGTTATCTCCTTGGATTAACTGACCTAGGAGAGGAATTTGATTCCCTCTAACTGATTATTTTAACTTGGGCTTGCTAGTTGATAGGAGTTGAACGTGAGCCAACAAAAACCAAAAAAACTTTGGTGCTCATCACCTCAGTCTCAGGGCCAAGCCTGACATCCTGGCTACTTGGGAGGCTGAGATCTGAGGATCACAGTTTGAAGGCAGCCATAAGCTGGAAAGCCCATGAAAATCTACTCTCCATGGAACCACCAAAAAGCCAGAAGTGGAGCTGTCGCTCAAGTGGTAGAGCCAGCCTTGAGCAATAAAACTCAGAGAGACAGCTCCCAGGTCCTCAGTTCAAGCCCACACAAAGAAATGGTCCTGTCTTGTTGCCCACAGATTGCCCAGGCCTCGAGCCCCTCTCACGGAGTGTGATACAACACCTGCCCCTGGGTGGTGTATCAGGGCCTTCAGAAATCCGGTGGTGGAATCCAGGCCTTCCCCTTTGTGCATTCTCAACTCACACTGGCTGGAAACCAGAGCTTGATAAGTTTGGCAGCCTGCACAGCGGAGAATCTCCAGCTATGCCAAGGTGATCAGAAAGGGCTTCTTGGAGACAACATAGCAGAGCATGTTCATTTCCAGCCAGGGCTTCTGGTGAGAGACTTGGTATAGATGTGCGAGACTGTCCCAAGACAGGCCTGAGGGGTCACAGAAGGACAGCTATCCAGGGCTGGAATTGCGTCTTAGAGGTAGATGGCTCGCCTAGCACACAGGAAAGCATGGGTTCGATTTCTAAGTCCTGCATACACAGAAAAAGCTGGAAGTGGCACTGTGGCTCAGGTGAAAGAGCACTCCTCTGGAGACAAAGAAAGTCAGGGATAGTACCGGTGCCCTGAGGTCAGACCCCAGGGCTGTCACCAAAAATGAGTTCTCCCAGGGACCTTGGTGACAGGTGTATGGCTATGCCCTGAAGCTCTTAGTAGATCCATCCGTGCTTTGTGTCTCCTTTGACAGAGGGGAGCTGGACACTCCTGCCCTTTGCACCCCTGTACCCAGTTTTCAGCAAGCCTCCCAAGGTCTTCCACCAGGACATGGACCAGTTGGCCCCGGAATTCCTCAGGTATCAGTTTGGTGGGGCAGGGGGACATAGGGGAGGCACCAGAACTTCTAGTGGGTCTGATCTGCCCTGGAAGATCAGGCAATCCGGAGGAGGCAGATGGGAGCTTAGAGGAGGTTAGTGATGTGGAGGGGGCCCTTTAATCCCCATGGCCACACCCAGATTCTAGCCTCCCTTTGCTGTGTCTGAGGGAGGTAGAGGGGTGTCTAGGTGGTATCTTCTAGAGGAGCACTAGGTGGAAATTCTGAAGGACTAGACACCTTAAGCCATGAGCCGCTGGCTCACACCTGTCATCCCACACCTGTCATCCTTGCCACTCTGGAGTCTGAGATCCAGAGGATCTTTTTCCCAGCCCTGGCAGGAAAGTCCCTCCAGAGCCTAATCTCCAGTCTCCAATCAGAAGTGGCACTGTGGCTCAAGTGGTAGAGCACTGGCCTTGAGGAAAATTAGACATCAGTGACAGTACCCAAGCCCTGAGTTCAAGGCTCTCAACCAAAACCAAAACAAAAACAAAAACAAAAAACCAAACAAGAAAGAAAGATACCCCTTCCTTGCTTGCAAGAGATAGTGAAGTATTGGGGTGGTTGAGGTTGTGAGAGCAGATGCTGGCCCCACAGTACAGACATTTCTAATAACTCCCCAGGTTTACCACAGTGTGAAGCCAACGCAGGGTGGGTGGTGCCTTACCAAGAACTCCAGAGGTTATGGCTATGGCATGCAGGGAGTGGGTGAATGGGAGCAGGGGTGGAATGGTAGTGTCAATTATATGCTCTCTATCCATGGAAGAAGGTTTTGAATGCTGGTGACCAAGTCTGAAGTGTAGGGTTACATTTGGTTTGTGTCTTGATGAGTTGGGTTTTTCCTTGGAATAAGAAGGTGGCTGCTGAGGAGGCTACAATGCCTGATTAGAAATGTACTCCTTATCTTGCCCATGTAATTGTAACCCCTCTTTATAGTATTTTCACAATAAAAAAAGAAAGAAAGAAAAGAGCTGAAGAAAAAAAGAAGTTGGGTGTAGCCGGGCGCTGCCAGTGGCTCATAACTGTCATCCTAGCTACTCAGGAGGCTGAGATCTGAGGATCACCGTTCAAAGCCAGCTTGGGCAGGAAAGTCTTTGAGACTTTATTCCCTTTGAACCACCATAAAATTGGATGTGGTGCTGTGGCACCAGGAGTAGAGAGCACACCTTCACCTGAAGAGCTGAGGGCCTTCTGGCAGGCCCAAAGTTCAAACCCCATAACCTACAACCAAACAAAAGGTAGCTGAATTTTCTGCATAACAATGTCTACAGTAGAAATGCCATGATGTGTTTTGAACCATTCCAGACATGTGAGAGGCTCTGAGTTTTGTCTACAGTTGGTCTGATGATGGTATTGCCATCATCTCTGGCGTGGAATATTCAGGGTGCTCAGGGACTGCTGAGGCTTTTGGCTACCACTGTGTGTGTCTGTGTGTTCATGTGTCTTTTGTCTGCGTGTGTCTGTGTCTGTGTGTTTGGATGTAGAAGACCTGGGCCTTGAACTCAGGGTCTAGGTGAAGTTCCTTTGCTTCTGTGCTCAAAATTAGTGCTCTAACACTTGAGCTGCAGCTCCATTTCTGGCTATTTGGTGGTTCATTGGAGATAGAAGCCTCACAGACATTTCTGTGCTGGCTGGCTTTGACCTCAGCCTCCTGAGTAGCTAGGATGACAGGTGTGAGACACCAGTGCCATATTTGTGTGTGTGTGTGTATGTGTGTGTGTGTGTGTGTGTGTGTGTGTGTGTGTGTGTGTCCCTCATCTTTCTCTGCCCACTTCCTGAGTGCCTGTCTGCCTCTTTCTGACCTTGGATGGTGCTCCTTCTCCACACCGACTTTGTCTTTATCCTCCTATCAGGGTCTACAATGAGTCCTATATTGCCAGAGACCTGAGTTCAAGCTTTTCTTTGGGGCCCAAGTCCATCTGTCCAAATCTTTGGCCTCCTGCAGGGGATTCTGGGTCAGCAGGGCTAGCTGCAATAGAATCTTGCCTGCCTTTAGGTGGGGAACTCAGACATGGGATGTCCTGCCCTTTTCCTCAGCTAGACCTCTGGCTGCATGTCTCTCTCAGCAGGCTGGCAGTGGAGTGGGGGAAGGGTGTTGTCGGTGACTCTGGCCAACTCCAGCTTGATAGTGGACTGAAGGCCGCCGAAGCAAGGAGGATTCTGGGCTGCATTGGAGGTGAGGCCAAGGTGGCTTGGAAATATCTATTGGTGTCTAGGAAATGTCAACATACTTTATCGCAGGCAAGTCTAACTTTCAGCCCCAGCTGGGCCTCTCCAATCCTTCTAGAGAATTCGGGATGCCCAGAATACAGAGGCACAGATTTTAGATTCCAGGGCCAGGGAATTGGGGGAGGAGAGACTGGCACGGCCAACACCTCAATGTTCTGGGGCATTAGCCTTGACCTGGGTATGCCCCCACTTGTGTACGTTCACTTCTTAACCCAGACCTGGCCAGTAACACCCACTTGTGGTTCTGTGGAAGTGGCAGGAGTGGAAGTGAGATTTAGGATGACCAACATCTGGATTTATGGCCTGAGGGAAGGAGGGGGACAAAAGTTGTATTAAAAAAAAACTCTTAGTGCTGGAACTCCGGTCCTAGGCACTGAGCTTCCTTTGCTCAAATCTAACAATCTACCACTTGAATCACAGCTCACATTTCATTTTTTTTAGTAGTTTAGTGGAGATAAGATTCTCATGATCTTCTCCGTCTGGGCTGGCTTCAAGCTGCCATCTTAAGAGCTCAGCCTCTTAAGTAGTTAGGATTGCTGCTATGAGCCACTGGCACCTGCTAAGGATGTTAGTGTGTGTGTCTGTGTGTTTACTAGGGCTTGAACACAGAGCCTTTAGCTTGTTTGCACAAGGTTGGTGCTCTACCACTTGAACTACAGTAGCTCTGCTTCCCAGCTTTTTGGTCATTCGTTGGAGGTAAGAGTCTACCCAGGCTAGCTTTGAATCTTGCTTGATCCTCCTGTGTCAGCCTTGAGTAGCTACGATTATAGGCATGAGCCACTGGCATCCAGCTGCAAGGATGTCTCTTCATACTGTCTTCTGTTCTAACAGCTGTCTACTTGCCCTGGCCTAGATCTCTGATCTCTACATCAGCTCCCAGCAGCCCTTGACTGTGTGGAGAACATAAAGCTCAAACCTGTCAAGTATCCTATTTCTATGTCTTCAGGGGAGGGTACGTTTCCTCTGAAGCCTAGAGGAGTAGAGGGAGGGGAAGGAAGGTTAGCTTTTGATGGTGCTAAACTCGGAGAGAGGTACATTTTCTTAGCCAAGAAGGAAAGTGTGGTCAGATGTTAACAGCTCATGCTCTCTTATTCTTAGCTCCTCAGGAGGCTGAGATCTAAGGATTGGCATTCAGAGGCAGCCCACCTCACTTTTCTTGTTTTTTTTTTTTTTTTGTATCAGTAGGATCTTTTTTTTTTATTGTGAAAATACTGTACAGAAGGGTTACAGTTCCATGGGCAAGATAATGAGTACATTTCTTATCACCAGCTCACTTTTCTAAAGTGTGTGAGACTCTCCTTTCTCAATAACCACCTAAAATTATAAGAACAGCTGTGGCTCAAGTGATAGAATTGCTAGCCTTGAATAAAAAAAGTGGGACAGAGCCCGGGTCCTGAGTTCAAGCCCTAGTACCAAGATGTGCCTTTGCACACACAAACACACACACACACACACACACACACACTCACACACTCACACAGACACACACAGAGGAAGGTAGTAATGATGAGTTGAGCTAGAACTGGGGGCAGTCTAGAGGCACAGTCATAGTGAACTTTCGACACATAAGTTATTTCTCCCCAACTCCTTCTTGGGCTGAGGTGTCTGGGCCATGGCAGTAAGTTCCATGGCACCTGCACCTCCATCCATGCATAGGGTACAGGACCAAGGGAAGAACACGATGGATGCTCGTTTATACTCAGTGCATGATTGCAGATCTTCATCTGCCACTGAGCAATGGTGAGGAAAGCAGGGCTCTGAGCCCTGGGACTCCTGGGATAGCCACTGCTACAAGCAGCAGCCAGCCAGCTGTGGATTCCTGAGCCTACAAGTCTTTCATGAGCCCAACTCAACACCCACCCAAGGTGTGCCTGACAAATTTGTCCCAGTGAGTAGGCATTACCTGCTGTGCCATCTTGCAGCCCTTGCCCCTCCTGGCCCAGAAACTTGGTCTGAAATGCTGATTTACGGCTCAGATCCACACTGCACCCATGACAGATGCCATTCTAATGACCTGACCGATGACTTCTGGTCTCCCTGGAGGGAGTGGCTGGCTGCTAGGTGTCCCAATGGGATATCTCAGCCAGGACATAAGTCACCTGTTGCACAGCCCATGCAAACCTGGCAGGGCTTCACTTATTAAATGGCAGAGAAGGATGCTTTGTTCAAGCTGCTGGTTCAGACTTAGGACTCTCTGAGGATTTGCCCAGGTTGGGCGGATGGACATGGGCAACCTGCTGAATGCCCATCATCCATACATCATCCATCCATACAGAGAGACATGGAGTTATTGCCTCCTTTTTTTTTGGGGGGGGTGAGGCAGGTTCAGGGTTGAACTATGAGTCTAGGCCCTGTCCCTGAGCTCCTTTTGCTCAAGGATAGCACTCTGCTCTTGAGTCACAGCCCCACTCATAGGCTTTTTTTCTTCCTATGATCTCTTAGAAAGAAGATTATTTTGGACTTTCCTGCCTCAGATGAATTCAAATTGGCATTCTATACATATCAGCCTCCGGAGGAGTTAGGGTTATAGGTAGGAGCCACTGACACCTGGCTTTCTTTTCTTCTTGTTGTTCTTTTTTTAAATCATGACAATCTGAAATCTTCATGATGTCATTCCAATGTTTACATTCAAAGTACTCTACCCAGGCCTGGGATTGGAATGCTATGACTACCACCCACAAATGGAGGGAGATCCTGATGAACTAATTCCTGTTCATGTGAATGCTAATGGAATGTTATAAAAGTAATAATTAAATTTGCAGTGAATTCATGATTCTATTTTAGAATGCCACACAAAAATTAATGGATTTATATCTTCCATTCTAGCACCAGGATATGATTAAGGATATTGACTATATTTGTAATTAATGCTTTTATAAGTACTCAACCATGATACCTCATGAAATGCAGTCATAATTTAGTAACTAATAATTGGTAAGAACATATATATAATTTAATAATATCCTCACATTCTCCCTTTGTATGTGTGTGTATATATAAATATATACATATATATGCAGATATATATGTATTTATATATTATATATATAATATCAATATACACATCTATCTATTGGGCACTACTATGGCTTGATTACAGGTCCTCAGAAATTCCTGGATACTCAGTTTGCCAGAGGCTGGTGTGCTAAGACTGTACCCTGTTTATGGATTGGGCATTGTAGGCTGAGTTGAAATTCCAGCATGTCCAAAAATTTATTTGTGGAGTAAGAAGCCAATTTTACACTTTTTTTTCATTCTCTGTGAAAGTCCTGGGTCTCAATACGATGTATAATCCATATGCAAATATATTCTATGAGCTATGATATAATAAAGGAAATGTTATATGTGTAATAATACTAAATAAATAAGGGTAATAAATGTCATATGCAGTAGAACCCATGTATGTAAATAGATATCATATATATGAATATTATTTTTTCCAGTTCTAGGGCTTCAAGTCAGGCCCTTGGAACTGGTCTGAATTTCTTTTTTCTTTATTTCTTTTCTTTTCTTTTCTTTTCTTTTTTTTTTTTTTTTTTTGCCAGTCATGGTGCCTTAACTCTGGGCCTGGACACTGTCCTTCAGCTCTTCGGTTCAAGGTGAGCACTCTACCACTTGAGCCACTTCCAGCTTTTTCTGCTTATGTGGTGCTGAGTTATTGAACCAAGAGCCTCATGCATGCAAGGCAAGCACTCTACCACTGAGCCACCTTCCCAGCCCCATGAATTTCTTGTCTTCAAGGACGGTGAGCTTTCCCCTTCACACACAGTGTCACAGAGTTACCCAGACCCTGAGTTCAAATCCCAGGCCTGCTAGAAAAATGGTGCAATTTCCTAGCCAGGGTCTTACTGTTATTATTACTTGTTTTTTGGCCTAGCACAGGGCTTGAACTCAGGTCATCGCATCTCTGCCACACTGATCATTGGATCCTGCGACCCTACTTCAAATTTCGGAGCTGGCAAAAAATAAAAATAAAAAGGAGAAGGATAAAACTGAGAAGTTCAAGAAGGTGGTTTTATGTTTTTTTTTCTTTGTATTGTGACCATCCTGGGTCTAAATGACAAGACCCAGAATGTGTACATGACACTGCATTGCTAATGTTTAGTGGACTATTAGGGAAGCCATAGCTGAAACCAGCAACTTTGGCCTGGAGGTCGAATCTTGGAACTGCCATTAATGAATGTTGCGAGGTTCTAAGAAATTCATTCTGATATACATCCGTACAAATGGAATGTTATAAAAGTAACATTTAAATTAGTAGTTAGTATATGATTATATTCTAAAATTATACACAATTATTCTACATTGACTAATTTTCAATTCATACTTTATTATGTATTCAATCCTGATACTTAAAAAGGAAGGAATAATTTAATTGCCGATAATTGGTATTAATATCATATATACAGTTTCATAATATACAGACATCTCTTGTTTTATACATATACATCTATCTATCTATCTATATCTATCTATCTATCTATCTATCTATCTTTATCTACCAATTTACACATTTATGTGTTTATACACTTGTCACTCCTGGGTCTCAGTGATAGAGTGCTCACTGAGTATGTACAAAGTCTTAGGTTCCATTCCTCACTACCACTTGCACAGAAAAATCCAGAAGTCATGCTGTTACTCAAGCAGTCCAGTACTAGCTTTGAGCATAAAAGTTTAGGGACTGTGTCTAGACACTTACTCAAGATGCAGGACTAGCACCAAAACAAAACGATAGAAGGTTCTGACTGCAAAGATATAAGAATAGGACTGCAAATACCTCATCTTAAGGCAAGCTAGGAGTCTGGTGCTGAGAGCTGCCATCTAACCTGATGTAGCCAGAGGTAAACTGCTGCAAACCAGCTAAACAGAACCGCATGCTTGTGGCTTCCTCAGCCCTGTCATCCAAGATACTGGGGAGCTGAGATCAGACACTGGTAGTTTTAAAATCCAGCCCTGACAGGAAGTCTGCAGAACTCTGAGCTGTGGCTCAAAGTGGTAGAGCTCTTGCCTTGAGCAAAAGATCTTAGGACAGTACCCCCAAACTTTCAGTGGAATCCCCGTGGCTGACTCACCGCCCCCTCCCTACAAAAAACCCACTCCTGTAAATCATTTGATATGAACTTTGTGTAGTATGGTGACACTGATGAAAGCACCCTAATTCTAATGACAGCATGTGGTATACAGCTATGTCATGAGTCTTATATGAGGAATGGTGTACTGAGTGCATTCTTGCATCTGGTCCTTGTAAGAGCTCCACCGATTATTGTGCAGATGAGAACCTTGAGGCTCAGATATGTCCCCATGTCAAGACCAAAATGATGTATGTACTGAACTCTAGTGAGTTTTCTCCTACAGACAATTGTTTTGGTTTATTTTTCTTGGTCATGAACCTTGAACTCAGGGCCTCGACACTGACTCTTCCCTGTTGGGCTCATGGCTAGCACCCTACCAAGGGGACCCAAGGACACCCATACAAAATGTTACAGTCTAGGCACTTGTGGCTGATATCTGTCATCCTGCCTACTTTGACACATTTTTTTTTCTCTGTAAAAATGCTGGTTCTCAGTATGAAGTATAATCCATATGCAAATATATGCATGTGATAAGATGTAATAAATGAAATAAATGTTATATATGTAATAATACTAAATAAAATAAATAATGAATAAATAAGGGTAATAAATGTCATATGGAGTAAGCCCATGTATGTAAAAAGATCACATATATGAATATCAATTTTTCCAGTGTTGGCGCTTAAATTCAGGCCTGGAAACTGAAATTCTTGTCTTCAACAACAGTGAGCTTCCCTTCCCCCGCAGTGTTACAGAATTAACCAGACCCTGAGTTCAAATCCCAGTCCTACCAGAAAAATGGAGGAAATTCAAAGTCACCGCCTTGGGCCTTGTCCAGGCCCGGGGCTTGAACTCCAATTGTGGCAATTCTGCTTCAGCTTCAATCACCCTAGGATGTGGTGCAGCCAATGGACCCACAGCCCATCCTGAGATCCTAGGTCCCAAGTTCAAATCTCGGGACTGATAAAAGAAAAAGGAGAAGGGCAGGGAAGGTGGCTCAGTAGTAGAGTGCTTGCCTTAGATGTAGCAAGCTTCCAAAAACCTAGGGAGGCACCGTTGCCAATAATGAATCATTGCATTAGGTTCAGCTCCCTAGTTGTTGTCTGCCAGAAGAAATCTTGAATTAATTGTAGCAGTTTGTTTCAACACTGGAACACAGTCTAACAAAGACAGGATAAGTGCAGGGAACTTGGCCTGCCCCGGGAGATAGCACAAATGAAGGCCTCCTGTCAAAACACAGCATTGGGGAGAGGGATATCTTGGGGTACAAAGAGGCCTTTTTCTCCTGGTCTTCAGGGCCTGCCTACACTCATAATCACTAGTTTGCCTGGATAGAGTTGTTTGTTACAGAGCTGTACAGGAGTGAGGCCTTTTGTCTGCTTGTTCCAACAAAGAGGCAGACTTCCTCCAGCAACCTGGGGTGTGGAGAAGCCCTGAGGCTACACTGGGAACAGGGAGGGGAGCCCTGGAACATGCACTGTCTTGAAAGCACTCTCTGTGCTATGAAATCATTCTATTCAAAGCAAATTTCCTAGCTGGGTGCCTTTCTTCATAGCCACTCTGGAGGTTCACTGATAGAAATGCATTCACACATACACAGACACATGGAGTTACTGGCTCTATTTTTTTTTTTTTTTTGGTAAAGATCCTGAGGCTTGAAATGTGAGCTTAGACATTGTCCCTGAGCTCATTTTGCACAAGGAAGTGCTTAATTGTGCCTTAAACCATGATACATCATTAAATGAAGGCATAATTTAATACCTAATAATTATTAGTAATATATTACGTGTAAATTAATGATATATAGACATCTAACATTCTATAAATATATTTATATATTTAAACATATACTGGAATATACATATACATCTCTCTCTCTCACTCCCTATGCATATATATGTATTTGCAGCAATTAGGCATCTATCTATTTATATACTGGTTATTTCTGGAGGTTAAACTTAGGTCCTGGGAACTCCCTGGCAATGTATTTGTTTGAGATTGCTGCGCTTACATTGATCCTTTTATGAATTGGACATTCAAGTCCCTCAGTTCAAATCCCAGCAGTGCCAAAGACAATAGGTGGATTAAGCAGCCAATGTTGACCTGTTCTGCTCTCTGTGAAAATACTGTTACCTAGGTACAAGATGTGATACCTACGCAAATGCATATATATGATGTACATTATAAATGTATATAAATATTATTTTGCCAGTCCTGGGGCTAGAATTCATGCCCTGGGAAATGCTCTTGACTTTCTTTTATTCAAGGAGGGTGAACTTCCACTTCACCCACAGCAAAATAGAGTTACCCAGGCCCTGATTTCAAATCCTAGGTATGGCATATAAAATGTCCCAAATTCCAAGCCAGAACCTTAATTCATTTTGAGGGGGGGCAGGCACAGGGCTTGAACTCAGGTCGTCACAAGTCTGCCTCAGCCTTGATTACCGTAGGCTGGGGTGCAGCTTTTACACCCACAGATGATCCAGGGATCCTAGGACCCAATTTCAACTCCCAGCACTGGCCAACAAACAAACAAACAAACCAAAATGGAAGAGGAAAACCAGAAAGTTTTCCAAAACAGTTTTACCTTTGTTTCTTTTGCACAGTGACCATCCTGGGTCTCACTGATTTTTCTTTAAAATTGTACATGACTTTGCATGGCTGAGGCTGGTGGGCTGTCAGTGAAGCCTGAGGTTAACCCAGACACCTGCGCCCTGAGTTCGATCCTGGGACTGCCACATAGACATGGCTGAAGGTCGTAGGAAACTGGTTCCTATCTCTAGGAACACTAATAGAATGTTTGAAATGTACTAATTGAATTACTAATTAACTAGTCTTTCTAATGTAAGATTGTATGCATTAAATATAGGTCATTGATTAATTTAATTAATACTTGATTAAGTCTTGTACCATGATTAATTAATGGAGGAATAATTTTAGACCAAATAATTAGTAGCAACAGAATATACAAAAGTAAGATATAGACATCACTCTTTATATAGAGTTATACACTAGAATCTACATAAATGTCTATATGTCTCTGTATAAGTTTATAGATTCATATACATATGTAAATACACACACTGCATTTTACAAATCTATGTGTTTATATATGGGCCACTCCTAGGACCAAATTTGCCAGACAACTTCATTTGCATCAGACTGGTGTGCTAACATTGACCCACTCCCCATTCATGAGGTGGGCTTTCTAGGCCCTGAGTTCAAATCACAGAACTGCCAAAAACTTAAGTAATCCTGGTGGAAGAAGCCAAATGTCCCATTTGTCTTCCTTATTGGTGAAAGTCATGGGTCTCAGGAATCAGGTATAGTACATTGGCAAATCTATGTCCTATGTAATAAGATGTAAAAAAGGTTATGTGTGTAATCATACTCACTAAAATACATAAGAAATAAAGAAAACATAAAATAAAATGAATGACTAACTGCAATATGCAGTAAACATGTGTATGTAAATATGAATCCTGTATTTAAAATGCATACGAATATTATTTTTGCAAGAGCTAGGACTTGAATTCAGGCCCTGGGAACAGGCCTGACTTTCTTGTCTACCAGTACAGTGAGCTTCCCCTTCTCGCACAGTACAGTAGATGTACCTAGGACCTGAGTTCAAATCCCAGGACTGGCAGAAAAATATGAGATGAAAAACAAACCTGAAGTAGAGGGGTGGGAATGTGCCTTAGGGATAGAGTGCTTTGCATCTATGAAACCCTGGACTTGACTTCTCAGGAACACATCACTAGAAAAAAGCCTGAAGTGACTCTGTGGCTCAAGTGGGAGAGGGCTATTCTTGTACAAGAGAAATTAGGTACAGTGCTCAGGTCCTGAGTTCAAACTTCAGGACTGGTGTATGTGTGCACACGCACGCTCACGCACACACACACACACACACACACACACACACATGTCCTGAGTTCAAACTCCAGGACTGGTGTATGTGTGCACACGCATGCAAGCACACACACACACACACACACACACACACACACACACACACACACACACACACACACACACACACACACACACCAGAAGTAAAGTGGTGACACAAAATGGTAAAGCGCTGGGCTCCTGCACTGAGCTCATGGTCAGCACCCAGGCCCTGTATTCAACCCCAAAACCTTGCCACCCAGGGCTCAACTAGGAGAGGTCAAAGGTTTCAAAACCTAATGTGCTTCAGCAGTCCTAGATGACCGGAAACAAAATCAGACATGTGCTTGGATTCCCAAAGCTTCCGGACACCTAGCAGAGGCATCATAGGCCCATCATCGCCCTCAATGAAACATTTCTTGAGGTTAAGTGCCCTAGTTGTCTGCCAGAAGGACTCCTGAATTATATTGAGCACTGTATCTGAACACCAGAATATAGTCTCACAAAGGCAGGATTAGTGCTGAGAACTTGGCCTGCCACAGGAGGTGGCCCAAATGAAGGTTGCCTGTCAACACGGAGCACTGGGGATAGAGATAGCTTGGGGTACAAAGAGGCCTTTTTGTCCTGACCTTCAGAGCCTGTCCACACTCATCCTCACTAATTGGCCCAGATGCAGTTTGTTACACAGCTGTGCAGGACGGAGGCCTTTTGTCTGCCTGTTCAGACAATGAGAGAGACTTCTTCCAGCAGGCCTGGGAAGCAGAGAAACCCTCAGGCTGCACTGGGAACTGTGAGGGGAGCCCAGGAACATGCACTGTCATGAAAGCAGTCTCTGTGTTATGAAATCATTGTTTTGAAAACAAATTTTCTAGCTTGGTGCCTTTCATCATAGCTACTCTGGAGCTTCACCTATAGGAATACATCCACACATGCACAATACATGGAAGTAGGTCCTGGGGTTGACCTATGAGCATAGGCGTTGTCCCTCAGTTACTTTTGCTCAAGTGTAGTGCATTAACCTGGAGCCACAGCCCCACTTTTGGGTTTTCTGTGATCTCTTAGAAATAACAGTGTCATGGACTTTGCTATGCTGGCTGGATTCAAACTCAGATTCTCTATATCTCAACCTCCTGAGGAGCTGGGATTACAGTCAGCAGACACTGGCACCTGCCTTTCTTTTCTTCTTCATTTTTAATCTGGACAATCTGACTACTTAACAGCATCATTCCAATGCTCTGAATTTATAAGTAAACTACCCAATGTTCTTTATACGTGTTTTCTCTGAGAAGGATTTTCTCTCCTCATCTTCTCCTCTGGCCACAGGTTTGAAGCCAAAAGTGAGAAATGAGTGTGACATGATTTGGGCAGCAAATGTCCACAGGACATGCCAGTTCAATCACTTAGCATTGAGCTGCAGTGAGTTTACTGTCTCAGGACGAGAGAACCAAAAGCTGGAGCGATCCTCATACTGTCTGAATTGCTCCTTAGGCCTATAAAATTATCTAATATTTATGAATGTTTTGTGTCTCCAACCTTAAGCATCTAGAACACAACAGAAGCATCTTCATGTTTCCTTTTTTCTCTAGTACCTCTAGAGATTTAGACTAAGGTTTTGTGTGGAGCAGATCCTCAGTGAATCCCTCAGGAAAGCCACTTGAAGTCTCCTCAGTAGATCTCTGTTCAAAGCCAGCCTGAGAGGAAAGTCTGTGAGACTCTTATTTCCATTAAACCACCAGAAAACCAGAAGTGAATCAGTGGCCCAGAGAGTAGAGCTCCAGCTTTGAGAAAGAAAGCTGAGCAGGAGATACCCGACAGACGAGGCAGGAAATCCTGGCAGGCGCTTATGTCCAATTAATGACCAGATGTCTGGAAGTGGAGCTGTGGCAGTGGCAGAGTCTCAGCCTTGAGTAAAACAGCTGAGGAACACATAGGGCCCCGAGTTTAAGCCCGGGGATGTCCACCAAAAAAATTCAAAAAGAGAAGGCCAAGTTTATGTACCAGTGTCCTACCTACTTATGTGTGTATATTACCTCTCTGAGTGGAATCAGATTGTATGCAATGCTTCTCCTTTTATGTACAGATTTATTTTTCAGATAGGCTTGTGGCACGTACTGCATCATTCTCTTCTTTTCATGCCCATGGCTTTTCTCTTCCAGACTTCCAGGCCTGTGTCCTCATATGAAACACACTTAAGATCTCAGCAGCCTTTATTTCCTATTATTATTAGGCCAAGGCAGGAACAGTCACAAATCAGGCAAGGGAAGAGAAGATCAGGGTTTTTGAACTAACTTGTATTCAGAAAATTAAACTTGGGGAATGTAAAGTGGTAGCATACTTATGTAGAAACTAACATAAAGAAAAAATGAGAGGGCTGGGAATGTGGATTAGTGCCTAACATGCAAGAAGCCCTGGGTTCGTTCCTCTGTAGCACATGCACAGAAAAAGCCATAATTGGTGCTGTGGCTCCAGTAGTAGAGTGCTAGAGACAGTGCCCAGGCCTTGAGTTCAACTCAAGTACAAGTAACTTCTCATCACCAAGGGAAATCCAGGAAGCTCTTGAACATCAGCCCTTTCAGAAGTGGAAGTCAGAGTGTCATAGACTTTCCTGACCTGGCTGGCTTCACCCTGTGATCCTCAGATTCCAGCCTCCTGAGCTAGGGGATGGGCCTTGGCTACTCGGGCTTGCTAGGTCAGAACTGTAAAAACATTGACAATACAAGTCAACTACTTATGACAACCGACTTGAGGAGCATATTAAGCCTTTCTCCAATGGACCTTTCAGAACTCTAGGACACAAGGTTATAAAGCTAGAGTCTGAGAGGCTGGGCAAATGGATCTGGTAAACATTAACCTTGAGCTCTGACTCCAATTCGGTTGTACATCAGAGTTAATTTTCCAGAGAATGTTCTCCTAATTAGCAAATAGGAAAAGTACTTTGATTAACCCTCACATTTTTCCATTGTGTGTCTCAAACTCAAGCCTGGGCACTGTCCCTGAGCCCTCCATCTCAAGGCGAAACTCTACCACTTGAGCCACAGCACCACATGGGGCCTTTTGGTGGTTCATTGGTGATAAGAGTCTAACAGGCTTTACTTGCCAGGCTGTCTTTGGACTGTGCTCTTCGGATCTCAGCCTCCTGAGAAGATAGGGTTCCAGGTGTGAGCCACTGGCATCTGGCCTATTGTTTTTGCCAGTGCTGGGGCTTGAACTTAGGGCCTGGGTGCTGTCTCCATGCTTCTTTTTCTCAAGGCTAGTGCTCTACCACTTGAGCACTCCACAGCTTCTGGCTTGTTCTGAGTATGTGGCACTGAGGATTCAAACTCTGACATTCATGCAGGTTGAGCGAGCTCTCTACCACTAAGCCACATTCCCAGTCCCACCCTTACAATTTTATCCCTCAACTTGCCTATCCTCAAGGAAAGGCTTCTGAGTATAAATCATCTAAAGAAATTCCTATAGGTAGGTGTTAAGATAAACAAGTCAAATCTCATATTTAAGAAAGACTCTAAACATGTGAAGACTGTGACAAATGCCTCCATTTAATTATGTATCATGTTTCAACACTTTATAATAAAGTATTAATGAAAAATGAGTCAATGTCCTAAATTATTGTGCATAATTCTATAATAGATGTGCAAAATGTAATAAATATCATGTGAATAATAATATTAATACAATAAACAATAAGTAAAAGAATAAAATATAGAAATACAGAAATACAAAATCAATAATAAAAAATCATAGTTTGTATTAAACATACACATGTAATATGTAACATATATTACACATGTACATAAATATTATTTTCCATTATAGGGACTTCATTCAGGCCCTGGGAACTCTACCCTGAATTTCTTTTCCTCAAGGACAGTGAACTTCCCCTTCACCTACGATGCAAAAGAGTTACCCGAATGGTGAGATCAAATCCCAGCAGTGGCAGAAATACTGGCCCCAATTCCAAGACTGTCACTTAATTATTTTAAGTGGAACCAGTTATTTTTATTCAGTTCCATACTGAACATTTTAAAAACAGCAGTTTGCATATCTATTCAGACATCCTTCCCTTACCTGCAAAGTGGTTCTCCAAGCTCTAAATTGTTTCCTTTTTTGTACATTTTTGTTGTAAAAATGTTGTATATAGGGGTTACAGTTACATGAGCAAAGTAATGAGTACATTTACTCTTGAGCATTGTTGCCTCCTCCTTTGTTTTCCCCTTGCCATCCCTTCCCTCCCACCTCCACAGCTATCTCCTGAACCCCCAGCTGAGGTCAGTGACTTAAGTTTTTTGCTTTTGTCTTAGCACAGGATTAGAACTCAGGTAGTAGAAACTCTACACTTTCTCTCACATTGCTACAGGTTTACCAAGATCCTGAGTTCAAATCCCAGGCTAGGAAACAAAATTGGCAGAAATTCCAAACCAGGGGATTTTATTTTTTTTGACAACCATGGAGCTTGAACTCAGGTCATGGCAACTATACCTCAGCTCTGATTGCCTTAGACTGGACTGCAGCCTCTCATCCATAGTAAATCCTGGGATTCTAGGCAAAGAGGACTTGCATGAATAAAAAAAAAATGTAGGCCAGCACAGAAAGTGGCGAGCTGCAGAGGACTGGGGGTTTTACGTTATTTTTTTCTTTGCAGGGTGACCATCCTGAGTCTGAATGACATGGCTGCAAAGTGGAGCTGAACTTCTATTCCTGAAGGCTGGTGGGTCATCAGGGAACAAATAGGCCAACCTGTCAACATAGGCCCTGGGTTAAAAATCTAAGTCCTGACACCTACCAATGGCTGGACAGCACAAGAGACTCATTCCTATGCATAGGAATACTGATTGAAAGAGTAGTTCATGCATCAGTCGAGTCTAAAAGTGGATGTAATAATCCTAGGATTCTGATTGATTTTAATTCATACTTTACTAAGGATGGAAAGAATAATATCACTTCAAATACAGTATAATAAATAACTAAGAGTTGGTAGGAATGTAGTAGGTGTCATTCAGTCAGATAGATGGCTCTGGCACTCTTTGCTAATATGTATTAATTGTATACCACCATGTGCCAATCCATGTATCACTGTTTTGGCCAAACCTGGGGCTCCATCTCAGTGCCTGGGAACCACCTCACAGCTTCATTGGCTAGAGGCTACCGTGCTCACCCTTACCCATTCATAAATTGAGCCTGCTAGGCCCCGAGTTCGGATCCCAGCATTGCCAAAAGTTTAATCTTGGAGTAAGCAGCTGAGTGTGACACATGTTTCCTTTTCTGAGAAAGTCCTGGGTGTCAGGCATGATAGCGAACACATCTACAAATCTAGATGCTATGTGATAGGAAGTAAAGAAATGTAAAAAATGGTATAGGTGTCATCAGAGTCAATAAAATAAATGGTAAATAAATGAATAAAACAAGAAATGAAATGAATAACCATACCAAACATGATATTGTCTGACTATATGGAAGTATAAATCCTGTCTTTAAAATGTAAATAAAATGCATATAAGGAGTATGTTTTGCAGGACTGAGGCTGTAATTCAGGCCTAAGAAAGAGGCCTGACTTTCTTGTCTTCAAGTATGGTGTGATTCCCCTAGCCTGACAGTGCTGCCTATTTACCCAGACTTTGAGTTCAATTCCCAGGCTTGGCAGAAAAAATGGCACGAATTGCAAAACAGGGAGATAAATAACTTTATTAATTTTTTAAATTGTTTTAATTTTTTAATTGTTTTACTTTTTTAATTTAATTTTTTGTTTGTTTTTGGCCATGCAAATGGCTTGAACTCAGATTGTGACAGCTCTGTCTCAGCTTACATCACACTAACCTGTGGTGCAGCTTCCAGAACCAAAGCCAATCCTGGAATCCTAAGACCCGAGGTCTGACAGGAAAACAAAATGAAAATGACACTAAAACAAGCCACCAGCTGCCCATGGTAGACGGTTTCTTGGCTTTGGTTCCTTGCATGGTGACCATCCTAGGTCTGAATGACATGGATGCCACGCACAGTTGACCTGTCATTGCTCAAGGCTGGTGGACTGTCAGGAAAGCCATAGGTTAACCCTGCAACACAGTCCCTGAGTTCAAATCCTGGTCCTGACAACTACCAATGGCAGGAGATCCCAAGAGACTCCTGCCTGTTCATAGAAATTCCGATGGAATGGTATCCAACTCATGATTGAATAGTTCGTGCAGTGGTCTGGACTCAAATTACAAACAATAATCCTAGGATGCTGATTGAACTTAATTAATGGTTAATTAGGCATGAAAAGAATAATACTCCTTCAATGGAGGCATAATAACTACCTAAGACTTAGTAGGAACGTAGCAGATGTCATTGAATACTAGATACACGGCTCTGGCACTCTTTACTAATATGTATTTTTGGTGTATACCACCTGCCTATCCATGTATGGCTATTTTGGCCACCAGTGGGGCTCGATTTCAGAGGTTACCAAAAATTTCCTCCTGGAGTAAGAAGCCAACTGTGACACCTGTTTTCCTTTTCTGTTAGAGTGCGGGGTGTCAGGCATGATGGAGAACAAGTCAACAAATCTAAATGCTATGTGATAGAGTGTAAACAATGTAATACATGGTTAGGTGTCATCATAGTCAAAAAAATAAATTGTAAATAAACAAATAAACCAAAAGGTACAATGAATGACCACACCAAACATAATATAGACTGAACACCTGTCTGGAAGTTCAATCTTATCTTTAAAATACATGTAAGGACTATGTTTTGCAGGGTTGGGGCCTGAATTCAGGCCTAGGGAAGAGGCCTGACTTTCTGATCTTCAAGCATAGAGACCATCCCCTTCCCCTAGTTGCAAGAGTTACTCAGACCCTGAGTTCGAATCCCAGGCCTTGCAGACAAAAAAATAACACACATTCCAAGCCAGGAAGCTTCATTAGCATTTTTCATATTTTTTAAAGTTCACTTGGCCTTTATTTGCCACATTTTGATTTTATAACATGAGAGTTTTTCAAAAAGGGGTTTAAACCTTTACATTTCAGCATAGCACATTGGTGTTTCCATTTTGACCATCTGCCATGAAGAGTGAGAATGAAAATGAGTACATCATTCCTCCCTAGAGGGACAATTGATGTTATTTCTATTTAGAGTTATTTCTATAACTATAAACTCTCTACAATTGTATCATGTGAGTTTTCCTCAGTGCCTACCACAAAATACACTAGGGAAGTCCTAATACCACAATAAGTTGGGTTTCTGAATAAAAACTCACTTTTGTGAGGACAGTAGGTACTTGTAAGCATTTTGGGAATAAAGTGAATTGTAAAATGAGAAACTAAAACATTGGGACTGGGATGTAGCTCAGTAGTGGAGTACTTGCCTAAAGAGCATAATACTCTGGAAGAAAAGGAAGGCAAGTTTCCTAAAGCTCAGAAGGTTAGAATTTTTTGATCTGTATGAATAACCTTCTTTCTTTCTTTTTTTTTTTTTTTTTTTTTTGTCGGTGGTGGGTCTTGACTCTGGGCTTGCCTGCCTGCCTTCACCTCTTCAACTCATGGCAAGTGCTCTACGGCTAGAGCCACAGTGCCATTTCCAATTTATTGGAGATAAGAGTCTCACGGAATTTCCTGCCAGGCTGGCTTTGAAACTCCATTCTCAGATCTCAGCCTCCTGAGTAGCTAGGATTATAGCCAGGAGCCACAGACGCCCAGAGCATGAACAAACTTAGATTGATTCTGAGAAAAGAAACTTGAAATACACGTTTAATAGAAATAATTTATAATGCCATGGTTAAGGCACTAATTCAGAAGTATTTATTCATTGGCTGGTTTCTTAGTTTATTTAAATATATATATATACATTTTAATATATATATATATATGTATATATATGTATATATATATATACATATATATTATCAAAACATAGCTTTGAAGTGTACCTAAAAGCATATTTGCTCATGTAAAGTCATACAACTGCACAAGCTTGATTTTTTATTTTCAGTTTGTTGGTACCATAAATTAGGTGGGATGTGTGTACTGTTGTTTTGTTCTCTCTTTTTGGAGGATTTCTCTCTGCTTTCTTCCCCTACTCCCCTCTCTCTGCACTTAATTTCAGCTTGCTCTTTCTTGGCTTGATTGTTCATAGCTGATTTTCTACCACTTCAGCCATACTTGTAGCCTGGCTTTTTGCCAGTTAATTGGAGAGGTTGTCTCTCAGGCTTATCTGCCTGGATTGGCTATGAAACTTAATTTTCCAGTTCTCACCTCTTGAGTAGCTGGGATTACAGATGTGAGCCACTGGGGTGTCTAGGGATGAATTCTACTTTGGTTGGTGTATTCTTTCTGTTTTTCTAATCATGGGATCATCTACTATAGAATTTCTGTGAATGTCCTGGGTCTGAAGTAAGATATAGAATATGTATGCTAATCTGTATAGTTCTCATAAGATGTAATCAATTTAATACATGTTATAAGTGTAATAATAGTCAATATAAATAATGAATGAATGAATAGTGCAAAAAATAAAATAAATACACAGGCAAATAATATGCGGTAAACATAAGTATGTAGATATTAATCATTATTTCAAATGTGGATGAATATTACTTTAACAGGACTGGGGATTGGATTCAGGCCTAGGGAACAGGCCTGAATTACTTGTCTTCAAAGATGGTGAGTTTCCCCATCCCCCACAGTGCATTAGAGTTACCCAAACTCTGAGTTCAAATCTCATACCTGAAAGGAAAATAAAAAGGCACGAATGCCAAGCTGGGGAGCTTCATTAGTATTTTTACAATTTTTTTTTTTTTCATGGGGCTTGAGCTCTGGCCTTGGGTGCTGTCCCTGTGCTCTTCAGCTCATGGCAAGCGCACTACTGCTTGAGCAAAAGCACCACTTCTGATTTTCCAGTGCTTCACTGGAGATAAGATTCTCATGGGCTTTATAGCCTGGGTTGGATTTGAACCACAATCCTCAGCCTCTTGAATAGCTAGGATTACAGGAGTGAGCCACAGGCGCCGAGCTATTTCTAATATTTTAAAATTTTATTGATTGATTGATTGATTGCCAATCAAAGGGCTGGAACCTCAGCTTCCATCACCCTAGGCTGGGATGGTGCAGCCTCTGGACACACAGCCTATCATGGGATGGTAGGCCTCGGGGGCTGACAGGAAAACCAAATTAATATAGCACTGAAAAATCCGCAATCTGTGAATGGTTGGTGATTTCATGGTTTTCCTTTCTTGCATGGTGATCATCCCAAGTCCAAATGACACAGCTGCAACCTGTAGGTAACCCGGCACTGCTGAAGGCTGGCAGGCTGGCAGCGAAGCCATAGGCCAACCTGCACACCTAGGTCCTGAGTTTGAATCCTGGTCACGCCAGTTACAATCAGTTCATCAATCAGTCTAACAGAAAATTAGACCCAATAATCAGAGGACTCGGACTGATTTTAATTCATAGTTTATTATGCACTAAAAGAATACTATTGATTAAATGGAGTTCTCACTAAAGACCTGAGAATCTGTAGGAGCATAGTATGTGTCATTGAATACTAAATACACATTTCTGGCAGTACATAAATATCTACATTTATATTTATTTGTATACCATCATCTGCATAGAACATTTTTGCTATTTTGGCCAAACCTGGAACTCGATCCCAGGTCTTGGGATCCACTTGGCACCTGCATGGGCTAGATGCTGCCGTGCTGAAACTCACCCCTTCATGAATTGGGCCTCCTAGTCCCTCATTCAAGGTCCCATCATTGCCAAAAGTTTCTTCCTGGTGTAAGATTCCATGTGTGCATCTGTTTTCCTTTTCTGTGCAAGTGCTAGGTGTCACGTATGATGTACATATTATGTCTGCAAAGTTACATGCTATGGAATAGATTGGGACAAATGTAATAAATGTTATAGGTGTACTCACAGTCCATAAAATAAATGCTAAATCAATCAATCAATCAATAATATAATATAATGAATCACTCCAACAAACACAATTTAAAATGAATATAGAGATATAATTCAAATATTTAAAATGTCTATAAATGTTATGTTTTTCAGTACTGGTGCTTGAATTCAGGCCTAGGGAAGAGTTGAGAAGTGCATGCATGATTCACATAGGAAATGATAGGCAAGATCTTAATTAAGACTGCATGAAGTGTGACAATACTTACATTAAGGAATCGAAGCATTGGGAAAGATCCAAGAATCAGTAGTCACATGGAAGATAGGATTCCAACACAGGTGGCCACATCTCCTACTCTATACAAACAGGCCTTTATTAGTATATTAATTTCAGCTTATGAATGGATGAATATGTTGCTCCACCCCCACCCTGGGGCTAGATCTCAGGTCCTGGATATGGCCTAGCTCCTTAGTGGCTCACAAGTTGGTGTGCTCATGTGGACCCATTTGACAGTTGGTTCTGCTAGGCCCTGAGTTCAAGTTCCAGCACTGCCAAAAGATTCATCCTGATGTGAGATGCCAAACCTTGCAGATGTTTTCCTATCCTGTGCAAGTCCTGGGTCACAGCTAGGATCTAGAAAGCATACGCAATTCTATACCCATGGGAATAGGTTGTCATCCATGTGAGCACAGTTATATATGCCATCCTATACTCAATAAAATACACAATACATAGATGAATAAGACACAAAATAAAAAGATTAACTACACTGAAAACAAGGGGCATACCACACCTGTATGTATATAGAGATCCTATGTTTAAAATAGATGGGCTTGTCCAGTCCTGGGGCTTCAAATCAGGTCCAGTACCAGGACTGACCTTTTAATCTTCAAAGATGGTGAGCTTCCCTTCCCCCACAGTGCAACAGAGTTACCCAAATGGCACAAATTCTGAGCTAGGGTTCTTCATTCATAGTTTTTTCATTTTTTTTAACCTTACCGGGGCTTGAACTCAAGTCGTGGCAACTCTGCCTCAGCTCTGATCATCCTAGGCTGCAGTCTGTAGACCCACAGCCAGTCCTCAAACCCTTGGACTCTGGGGTTTGCTGGGAAAAAAAAACCCTCAAGGGGAAAAATAGCGGCGGTAAATTCCATCTGGCTCTGTTATGTTTATTTTCTTTTGCATAGTGACCATTCTGTCTCCGAACATGGTTGCCTGCAGAGTGAAGGTGACCTGGCATGGCTGAAGGCCTGCTGGTTTTCGGGGGAGCCACAGGCTAACCAAACAATGAAGGCCCTGAGGACGAATCCCAGTCAGCCCTGTTACGATGAGGGAATGGCGGGAGATTCTGGGACACTCGTTTCCGGACTTAGGAAGAGTCATGGAATGCAATCAATCTCATCCTTGAATGAGTAGTTCCTGCTTGATGCGAGTAGGAAATGATAGGCAAGACTCATGGGGTATTGACTATTTTTAATGAAGAGTTGATGAAACATGACCATAATCATCACAGTCATGAAATGGAGGCATTGGGGAAGATCCAAGAATCATTAGTAACAAGGTAGATTGGATTACATCACTGGTCCCCATCCTACTCTATACAAATATGTACTTACTACCTTCAGATTATAAATAGATGACTATTGTGCTCCCCCTTCTCTCCCTCCCATCCCCCCCGCATGGCTCATTCTCAGGTCCTGGGAACGACCTAGCTCCTTAGTGGCTCACAAGCTGGTTTGCTTACCTGGACCCATTTGCCTATTGGGCCTGCTTCTCCCAGAGGTCAGATCCCAGAACTGCCAAAAGATGAATCCTGATGTAAGAAGCCAATCGTTGCACCTATTTTTCTGTCCTGTGAAAGTCCTGGGTCTCAGCTAGGATGCAGTATGCTATATAGGCAACTCTATATTCATGGGAATCAGTTGCCATCCATGTCAGCACAGTTATAGCTGTCATCATATGCAATAAATTACAAAATGCATCCATGACTAAGACACATATTAAAAAGAATAACTACTCTGAATGCATGATGCATTCCATATCTCTATGTAAAGAGAAATCCTATGTGTAAAGTAGGTGAACATATGCTTTTTGCCAGTGCTGGGGTTTCAGTTCAGGCCCTGGGACTAGGCCTGACCTTGTAGTCTTCAAAAATGGTGAGCTTCACCCTCCCCCACAGTGCAACAAAGTTACTCAGACCTGAGTTGGAATATCAGAGGTGGCAGAAAAATGGTGAGAATTCTGAGCCACAGTGTGTTGTTGTTGTTGTTGTTATTATTATTATTATTATTATTATTACTATTATTGCCAAGCATGGGATTTGAACTCAGTTCATGACAACACTACCTCAGCTTTGATCACCTTATGCTGGCGGGCTCCCATGGGCCTGTAGCCAATCCTGAGATCCTAGGCTCTTAAGTTTGCATGAACAAATGACAGAGAAAATGTCGCCGGATGGATTTTTTATATTTTCTTCTTTTGCACGGTGACCATCCTGGGTCTGAATTACATGGCTGCAAAGGGTACTTCACCTTGCATTGGCGAAGGCTAACGGGATATCAGGGAAGAAATAGGCCCATGCGGCAACATAGTCCTTGAGCTTGAATTCTGGTCCTGACACCTACCAGTGGGGGGAGATCCCAAGATACTTGTTCCTATGCATGGGAATAACAATGAAATGTTAGCAAACTCATGATTGAATGAGAAGTCTCTGCGTGTATTGGTCTAGTCCAAAATTAGATGCAATGATCCTAGGATGATGATTCATCTTAATGAATGGTTTATTAAGCATGAAAAGAATATTATTCCCTCAATGGTGGCATAATAAATACCTAAGAGGTAGTAGCAATCTATTTGATGTCATTGAATCCTAGGTAGATGTCTCTGGCACTCTGTACAAATATATATTTATTGGTGTTCTACCACCTGTCTACCTATGTATGGCTATTTTGTCCACACCTGTGGCTCAATCTCAGGGTCTGGAAATTCCCTGGCAGCTTCATTGGCTAGAGGTTGCCATGTTGACACCCCGATTCAGGGTCTGAATTGGGTCCGCCAGGCTCTGATTTCAGATCCCAGCACTGCCAACAATTGGATCATGGAGTATGAAGCTGAGTTTGATACCTGTTTTCCTTTTCCCTGAGAGGCCTGGGTTTCACACATGATGGAGAACATATCTACAAATCTAGATACTATGTGATGGGTTGTTATCAATATCATAAATGGAATATGTGTTATCACAGTCAATAAAAAATCTCATATCTAAAATACACTTGGACCTCAAAAAATTAAATCCCCCAACAATAAATCTTGAAAGAAACAACTGCCCAATAAATAAGTGGGCTAAAGTCTTAAAGAGATTTTCTCTGAAGAGGAAAGAAGCATGGACAATAGACATATGAAGAAATGCTCAACCTCCCTAACCATAGAAGAAATGCAAATCAAAACAACATTGAGATACCACCTCACCCAGTTAGAATGGCTATAATCAAGAACTCTAACAGCAACAGATGCTGGAGGGGATGTGGACAGAAGGGAACCTGAGTGCATTGTTGGTATGAGTGTAAACTTATTCAACCACTTTGGAAAGTAGTATGGAGGTTCCTCAAAAGACTCCACATAGAACTACCCTATGACCCAGCAATCCCACTTTTGGGCATTTACCCAAATGTTTACAAACAAGACCACACTAAAGCTACCAGCACAACTATGTTTATTGCAGCACTATTTACTGTAGCTAAGATATGGAACCAACCCAGATGCCCCTCAGTAGATGAATGGAACAACAAAATGTAGTATATATACACAATAGAATTCTATGCCTCCATCAGAAAGAATAACATTGCCCCATTTATTAGGAAATGTAAAGACTTGGAAAAAATTATATTAAGTGAAGTAAGCCAGGTCCAAAGATACATAGGTCCCATTGTTTCCCTTATTTGCAATATCTAGTATATGTCTGAGTCAAGCAGAAAAGGTCAGATAAGGTGATGTTAGGGAAATGAACCCTAAGATATGTACTCAAATTTTTTTTCTCTCTTGTGATTGTTTCTAACATATTTATAAGATTATTTCTTTGTTGCTTTGTATGTCCCTCCCCCACAGTATATCCCCTGCTTTCACAGTATTTGATGTAGGTATAATTTGTGGAGGGCAAGGGGGAAACAAATAGTTTAAATAGGGATACAGGTGGACCCATTGCAACAATGAGATGTACAAGTCGTTATTTCAAAAACGAACTTTACAACTTTGGTGCGGAGGGTGCGGGGGGAGGGGAGCTCGGATCAGGGAGGATTGTGGGTGGTGGCTGGGAGGAGGATGGGAAGGGATGGGATGGGGAAAAAAAGGAGCAGGCTACAATGTTGATAAGAAATGTACTCATTATCTTGACCATGTAATTGTAACCCCTCTGTACAGTATTTTCAAAATAAAAAAAAATGGAAAATAAATGAATAAAACAAAAATACAATAAATAACCACAACAAACAGGATATGGACTGACCATCTATACGTAAGTACAAATCCTTCCTTTACAATGTATATAAATAGAATGTTTCCTGGGTAGGTACTTTAATTCATGCCTAAGTTCAGGCCTTACTTTCTTGTCTTCAAGCATGGTGAGCTTCCCCTTTGTCCACAGTGCTTCAGAGTTACCCAGCACTTAAGTTCAAATTCAACGATAGGAGAAACAGCGTGAATTGCAAGCCAGGAGCTATTTTTTTTTTTTTTTTGCTTTTATTGCCAAACACGGTCTTGAACTCAGGTCATGGCAAACATGCCTCAACTTTCATCAACATTGGCTGGGGTGCAGCCGCTGAAAACACAGCCTATCCTGAGATCCTAGAACTTCAGGCATTGTGCGGGGGGGGGTGGGTGGAAGGGGGCGAAGGGAGTTGCACAGAAAAAAAGTGGTGGGATGGCATTTTTACATTTTCTTCTTTTGCACCGTGGCCATCTGGGTCTGAGTGATCTGGCTCCAAAGGATACTTCACCTTACATTGCTGAAGGCTTGCAGGCTACTGGGGAAGCCATAATCCCGAATAATGATTAGGCAGGCACCTGTGGCTCTCACCAGTCCTCCTTGATACTTACAAGGCTGTGAGAGGAGGATCATGGTCAAAGTCACCTTAGGCAGGGAAGTCCTTGAGACCCCTGTCCAACCTCAATGCCAACAAATCCAGAAGTAGAGCTGTGTGGCTCCAGTGGTAGAGGGCTAATCTTGAGCAAGAACAGCTCATGGACTGTGCCCAGATTCTGAGTTCAAGGTCCAGGATTGGCAACAAACAAACATAAACAAAAATCTGTGCAGCCATCTGGCTAAAGCAGGTCTCCCACTTGTCCCCAACTGGATTGTACAGAGTTTCCTGGTGAAGGGGCTGCTGTCATCTTGACTCTGTCCATTCTGTCTGCATCACAGGATTCCAGGCACACCCCCATTCTTTCATGGTTCTTTTTGACCAATGGGATACAAGAATAGTGGCCATGCCCACATTCCATGCTTCCCAGTAGCACCAGGGTTTCCCTCTGTTGATTGACACCACTACCAGCAGTTGAGGAAGGTAGAGGTGGCTGAGTGGTGAGCAAGAGACTCCAGGTGACTTTGAGGTAGAGTAGGAAATGATGTCCTAGTCGGTGAGTGGGAGAATAGAGGATTTCCTAGAGCCTGGGAATGTGGCAGCCCAACTTTCCCGTCCTGGCGCTCAGATGTCTGAAACAATAAGAATCAATGAGAGAACTGTGGGCAAGAAACTACCACAAGAACACCAGCAGTATCCTCCCGACAGACCTGAAACATTCAAGAAAACAAAGAACACGAAAAAGAGAGGAATCCCCAAGACAAACACCACTGGGGAGCCGGATTGAATGGAGAGTCCGGCCAAAGGTGATGCTGACCATGGGCCTACCTTGCCTTTGGACACAGTTACAGCCACCAGGGTCCAGAGAGTCAAGGGTCCCAATACCACCAAGGATCCACAGAGGTGCTACCTGCATGTGGTGCCCACCCTGGACAACAGAAAAGAAGAAACCAGGCACTCTGTGCAAAGATCCAACCACTGAAGCAGGGAAAGACAGACCCACAGGATCAATGGAAGTAAGAGAGGGAGAAGATAGACCAGATACATGCAGCACCAAAAATGGAGGTAGAGATCCACGAGGCACCCATACAGTGGTTGGTTTTAGCAGAAAGCGATTTACAATGTGCACTGGCCCAAGTGCAGCAGGCCACTGATGACAGAGAAAGGGAGCACGAAGTTCTCACCAGCTGCCTGCAAGCTACAGAGTGGCATGTGGCAGAGCTGGAGATAGCGGCTTCTGCGGTCATTGCTGCAAACATCCGAACTATGAGGTGTCCCTCATGGTATGTAAAGATCAGATGCTGGTCCTGAATGAGCTGTGTTGGGAGAAAGCCCAGTGCATGCACTTGCTGTCCTAGGAGATGCTGGAGAAGAGGAGAGTTCTGCGAGAGCTGTTGTCACTCCTCCCAAAGGAAGGCACAGACAGCAATCTCCCTATGCCAGCACAGGCTGAGCCCCCACCACCAACACTGCTTCAGACGCCTCAGGGCCTCTGGTGGGTGAAATGAGGGAAGAGCAGAGAGGTTTGGAAGAATTGCAACTTGAAGACAGCATGGAAATTGTCAGAGGAGAGGTCAGGGTTCCTGACCCCATAGTGGACTCCCCCAGGGAGCACATCCTGCCCCAGATGCCCCACATCCAGATCCGCCCACAGCTCCCAGGCTCAGGGGAGGAATGCTCCCTCACTTTCTCCTGTAGACTGATGTGGATGATGACACTCTATGTGACATACTGACTCTCAAAAGCCTTGGCAGCCACCAGATATAGGTGACCAAGTGGCTTTCTCTCAGGCCTCCATCTGCCGGGTGAAGGGAAGGATAAACTGGGGGTAGGGTAGGGCAGAGGCTGAAGGGAGTTGGCCTAAACTCAAGGGACATCTAATGGCCCATTGGTGGCCAGGAAAGAGACCCATGTTATGCTTATCACAAGGAATAAATTGTTTTCAAACCAAAAAAAAAGCCTAAAAACAAATATTTGTTCTTCCAGCCTTGGGGCTTGAACTCAGGACCTGGCCACTCTCCCTGAGCTCTTTTTGATCAAGGCTGGTCCCACCTCCCCTTCCGCTTTTTCTGTGTGGAATAGAACCCAGGGCTTCTAGCATGCTAGGCGAAAACTCTACCACTAAGCCACATTCTCAGCTAGGATGATTCTCCCCGCTCCCAAACCCATATGGCCATTCCTCAGATAAATAGGAAGTATGGGCTAGGATGAATATGAAGCACAAATCTGGTTCAGACCAAAATATTCCCTTGCCCCCTATCCCACACCCTTAGTTGAAGTTTCTGTTCTAAGGTTGAGGGATGAGAGAGGGAGAGGGGAGTCCCAAGAGAGTACCAACAACAGTGGCCCCCTGAGTCCCACATCCTTCCCCCCACAAGTGGTCCTCCAGATTCCAATCTTACCTGACTCAATGTGAAGTCTACACTGTCTTTCCACCACTGCAAGGCTCAGGATGAAATAAAGGTCAGCCATGGCCTCAGCCGACACCCAAGGTGGAAGCTTCTAGTCCCAGACCTACTTCCACCTCTGACTGCCTCTATTTAGGCCAGACTCACCACTCACCATTATGTTGGTGGTGATGACCTCATGGATGGATTGCAGGAAGAATGTCTATGGCAAAGAGCAGAAGCAGTAGGGTGACCAGGGCAGAAAGAGGTGGTGATATTGCTCTGGAATCTTCCTTGGAGCCCTCCCATCCAGCCAGACCCATGCTGATCCAAAGCACGGACAAGGCCAGGGGTAAGAAGAGATGGAGGAGCACAGGACTAAAGGAGGTACTGCTTTGTCTTGGAGGACTTGATTAATTCCAATTATAATTAATTCCAATTATATTTGGCCCATGCCAATCCCAAAGGCTGCATGCAATGCCTCTCCTTGTTGTTGTTGGCCGTGAGTGCTGTCCCTGAGCTCTTTTTCTCAAGGTTGGTACTCTACCACTTGAGCCACAATGCCACTTTTGTTTTCTGATGGTTCATCGATAAGAGTCTCATACACTGTCCTGCCCAGACTGGCTTGGCACCGTGATCCTCCAGATCTCAGCTTCCTGAGTAGCTAGGATGAACAGGCATGAGCCACCAGTGCCCAGTATGTGATGCCTTTTGAAGGAATCTTGGTGAGTCTGTAAAGGAGCCCCAAAGGGCTTGGATAGACCATGACCCAATCAAGGAGCTGGTATGGGGGAAGGTTGACCTTCTAGCCATTCTGTTCCCCTGAAATTGAAGATGCCAGGTGATGTTGTATACACCAAACCCCTAGGCCAGCAGCCACCAGGCTTATTTTGGAAACAGTAGAAAATACCCAAAGACTGCAGTGTAGAAATCTCTGAATTTGCATGCATGTCGTGTGTGTGTGTGTGTGTGTGTGTGTGTGCGTGTGTGTGTGTGTGTGTGTGTGTGTGTGTGAACTAAGGGCCTAGGCTTTATCCCTGAGATTTCTTGCTGAAGGCTAGTGCTCTGCCACTTAAGCCACAGCCCCACTTGATTTTTGATGGTTAATTGTAGGTTAGAGCCTCAATGACTTTCCTCTCCATGGTGGATTTGAATCATGATGGGGGCCCCAGGGAAGCAAGAGTAAACACCACTCGCAAGGACTATCCCGATTGTGGGCTACTCCTGCTCCATGGTGGCCACACACCGAACATGCAGCCCCATGCCATTATCCTTTAGAGTTCAATTTGGGCAAGTTACTAGGGCCAAGCTGACTTTTGCTCACCCTCATTGCTGATGCCAGAGCAGGTCTGTTCAACCCTAGGGCAAGAGAGCTCCAGGAAGCCTGGCTTTCTAGGGACACAAGGAAGGGAGAGGTCAGCTCCAGGTTGAGCTAATATCCTTTGCCCATGGATACCCTAACTTGTCCTTACTTATCACCATAATACCTGTGAAAGAACAACCCCCCCAAAAAAAAAATTGGATCTGTGCCTCCAAGTGGTAGAGCTCTAGCATTGAACCAAAGAGCTCAGAGACAGGGCCCCTAAACTTTGAATTCAAGACCCCCAGCTCACCTTCCCCCATAAAACACAGCTTGTCTAAATGTGAACTAGTAGGATTTGTGCAGTGTTTCTGAAGAATGGTGATACTGAAGAAAGCAACCTAATTCTAATGACAGCTGAACATGTTACATACAGCTACGTGTTGAGTCTTTCACAGGGCACCATTTGCTGGGTCCTTCCCACATTGGAGTTTTGTGCTGAGTCTTCAAAATGGTGCTGTTTGCTGAGTCATCCTAAAGGATGCTATGTGCTGAGTCCCTGAGAAGAGTGGGACATCCTGGGTTTTTCAAAGGGTGCTGTATGCTGAGTCCATTACACAACGTACTATATGCTGAATCCTTCAAAAGGTTTGGTGTGCTAATGCATCACAAAGGGTCCTGCTATGTGCTGAGCCCTTGAGAAGAGAGGGACAAGGTGTTTTTTGAGTACTGTGTGCTGAGTCTTTTACACAGGGTCCTCTGTACTGTCCTTTAAATGGTGCTATGTGCTGAGTGCTTCCACAGTGTGGTATGTGCTGAGTCCTTCAAAATTGTTCTGTGTGCTTAGTTTTTTGGAGGATGCTGTGCACTGTGTGTTTTACACAGCGTGCTTCAACACAGGGTGTGATGAGTCCCTGGGAAAGAGTGCTATGTGCTGAGTTTTTCAAAGCATGCCATGCCCTGAGTCCTTTACACTGGGGGCTATGGACTCCCTCCTTCAAAGTGTGCTGTGTGCTGAGTACTCTACCCAGCATACTACATGCTGAGTCCTTCAAAGGGAGCTGTGTGCTGAGTCATTTACACAGGGTGCTTTGTGCTGATTTTGGAAGAGTGCTGTGTGCTGAGACATCCCAAAGAGTGCTATGTTCTGAGTCCTTGAGAGGTGGTTATCCCCATCACACACACACACACACACACACACACACACACACACACACACACACACACACACACACACACCAACACAAACACACATACTCACATGAGTGTCACCATGCACCTGCTTGGTATGTGGAGTGGAGGGGGATGGAGGAGAGTCTCCTCCAGGGGTGGGGTTGAGGGGAGATTTGATCCCATAGGCTGGTACTGGGGGTGGGGGGCAATGCTGAGCTGAGGTAAGGCTGCAAGTGCCATGGTCTAGAAGCCTCAGGACCCAGTCAGGGCTGCAATTGTGGCCAGGGGTGGGGGCGGGGCATTGGGGAGCGGGCATGGGGCCCAGGGGCACACTTTTGTGGCAGCAATGGCCAGGAGCCCAAGGGGGCAGGGGTGTGTGCTCAGCAGGGACGGGGTGGCCCAGGAGAGGAGTGTGGGGCCCAGAGAGAGCTGGGAGAAGAGCGAGCATGAGCACTAGCACCCTTGGAAACGGCTTCAGTGGCTGGCGGCTGCTCCAATCATAGTGTGGGTCCTGGGTTGGAGCGCAGAGCATGCGGAGCCTGCATGGCAGGCACATCGCTACACGCAGCCCCTCGGAGGTGCCCAGCCATGGTGGCCCTCAGTCTGAGGTCCCAGTGCGGGGAGCACGGCAGAGGCAGTGGCTGCTGAGGCGGCTGCGGCCACAGTTTAGGAGGCCGCTGAGGCTGGGATGATGCCTGAGGAGGAGCAGAGGCTGTGCGCGGCTCCACCATGCGCCCAAGCTGCATTTCAAACATGGCGCTGCTGGCTTGGACCTGCAGAGCCTCTAGCAGTCACCTGGCGGAGGTGATGCGCCCCTGGCCTGCTTGTGATCCTGACTTGGTTCCAGCCCTAGGTCCTCAGACTCCTGGTACACACCAGGAGATGCAGCCTACAGCTTCTCCCAGCAGCTCAAGTGAGTGGCCGACCTGCACTCCCGCACTCCATGACCCCCCACTACTGTAACACCTCATCCCCCACTGTACCCTTCCTCCCCACCCTCGCGGACCCGGACCCTTGCCTCTCCCCTCCCAGACCAGTCCTGCCTGTGCCTCCACCGTGCCCACAGTCTGTCCTGGCTCTGCCACAAATGCACCCAAGGGGTGGGGAGTGGAGATGGGTGTCCACCCGGGGATCCCACCCTCATCCCTAGATGCCAGTGTCCCAGGAAAAGGGGAGCCACAGGGATCGGTAAAGAGTGGGCACCACAGAGCCCCTAGCCTGGAGCAGTGGGAGCCACACAGCCTTGCATCTGCATCCTTTCTCTCCCTGGTGGGAACCTGGTGGATTTCGTCAGAGATGGGGAGCAGCACCACACACCTGCCTTCTTAAGTCTTTTCCTTTTTCCTGGGGAGGGGGATGTTGGATACAGAAGATAGGCCCATTTGCTGTGTGAGCCCTTGTCTTCTGTGTTCAGTCACCCTTTCACCTGAGGACATTCCCAGAGGAGCCCACTAGAGAGGTGAGGGCACTGGGGTCAGATAGAAGGTGGGTATTTGGGAGAAAAACACACCCCCTCTGACAGACACACAACCGTCCTGTACCCCCAACCCCAGCTGTCAACAGTTCTGACTGGGCGATCACATCTCCCAGTTCTGCCAGCTTCTGCTAGTGCTCCCAGTCCATCTGGTCTCCTTGTCCTCCCCAAGAATCTGCCAAATCATCCATGTATATAGCCTTTAGGCCCTCATCAAAGTCCCCAACAACGTCCCCACCCCAGGTCAGACACCTCTCTGGAGGCACCATGACCCCCTGCTTTGTTTTCTGTCCAGGCTCTGAAGAGCCATGTGTTTCGGACTCCTTCACCCAGTGTCCTGGCCTAGGGATTTGGTGAATGGGGAATCAAGGCTGGTTGTTCCCAAGGGGAAGGGTCTGGCCCTGGAGAAAGGGGAAGGCAGGTTGGTGCTGCATTATTAGAGCATTGTTCCCCTTGGGTGGTTGCCCCTGGTTCTGACTAGGGAACTCCAGTGCTTGAGCTGGTACATTGCCTAGATGAGAAACCATCAAATTCAGGAGAGGCACTGCTCTGAGTCTGTGTGTTTAGGTGTGTATGAGAGAAAGAGAAAGAGAATGAGAGAGAGAAAGAAAGAGAAAGAGAGAGAGAGACAGAAAGAGAGAGAAAGAGAGAGAGAGAGAGAGAGAATGAGAGAGAGAGAGAGAAAGAGAGAGAGAGAGATCATCTTTCTCATTGTACAGTCAGCATGTCTAAAAAGAGCAAAAGCATTTTTTGGGGGGGATCCGGTTGTGGGGTCTGAACTCTGGGCCTGTGTGCTGTCCCTCAGCTCTTCAGCTCAAGGCTAGCACTCTACCACTTGAGCCACAGCGCCACTTCCGACTTTTTTCTTTTGCTTACATGGTGCTGAGGAATCTAATCCAGGGCCTTGTGCATGCAAGGAAAGCACTCTACCACTGAGCCACCTTCGTAGCCCGAGCAAAAGCATTTTATTTGTGTGCATGTGTGTATTTGTTGTTCTTTTTTCATTAATGCCCAATATGAGCCCAGCCACAGTTTTTGTTTTCTCTTTCACTGTGTCATGGCTCCTTTAGAGAAGGTTTCATTAGATGTTCCTTCCCACCACTTTCTTCCCCTTTCCTGCAGCCCACAGTAACTGCTGGGCCTGCGTGGGTCTCTCCTAGGAGGCCTGTGTGAACCACAGACGAGTGTGGATACCTGCCCTTCTGTCTTTAGTCAGAAGGCTCATGAGGTTACTGTGACCACAGCCCCACTCTTCCACCCAAACAGTCTGCTCTCATGTGTATAGTTGGAACTAATTCAAAGTTGGGAACGTATCTGCCAAACATAATTAAGGAATGAGATAGGGGGGGTAGGGCAGGAGCTGTGAAGCTAGGAGGGTCTGGGAAGTGATGAACGGTGAGACATGGCAGATGGTTCATCACGACTGAGGATGAGAGAGGAATCTTACCCAGGGCATTGACGGTGTAAGTGGGCATCTGATCAGGGGGCTCTGGGCCCCCAATGGAGGCATGGATTTCCTCCCAGGGCAGTGTACTGGTGGGCAGTCCTCACTGGAGTCCTGCAGACTCCAATCTGTGACCCTCCTGAGCTGTTTCCAGCTGGGCAATGGTAGGCAAGTGTGTTCAGTCTGCTGGAGCCTGCTTGGGATCATGACATGGCAGTTAGCTAAGGCTCTCTGAATGCCATTTTCTGTAACCTGCTGTAGGCTGTCTGGAAGGAAAAGTGGACCCCTGACTTTGGAACCCATTAAGTTTGATTGGGACAAGTGAAATGCCAGCTTTTCCAGGGTTTTTTCTTTTTTCTTTTTTCTTTTTTTTTGTCAGTCGTGGGGCTTGAACTCTGGGCTTGGGAGCTGTCCCTCAGCTCTTCAGCTCAAGGCAAGCACTCTACCACTTGAGCTACAGTGCCACTTCCGGTTTTCTGGTGGTTTTATTGGTGATAGGAGTCTCATGGCCTCACCTGCCCGGGCTGGCTTTGAACCGTGATCCTCAGATCTCAGCCTACTGAGTAGCTAGGATTTTAGGCATGAGCCACGAGCACCCTGCAAGGGTTTTTTTTCTTGAAGCTGGCAATTTCTACTTAACACCTGGGATTCTGGGTCAAATTAGATGGACCTTTCAGCCACCAAACAATGACGTTCAAAGCGGCACAGGCAGAGTTCCCAAGCCAGATGGTTTCTTGCTACGAACATCGTGCCTTAACTGCCTTTCTCCAGCAGCTGCTGATTCTTCTCCGGCTCTCTCTAGGGTGACCATCACAGTTGTGGATGTCTTGGGGAGCAGAGATTGTGACCTCGCCATCCTCAGCCTGCCCGCTGTGACCAGAGACAATTCCCAGCACCTGCACTGGAATCTGGGAGATTCAGAGACCTGGGATGCCTCAAGGATCCTTTCTCTGCAACATGAAACTTGGGGGCCGGATATAGTGGACCATCCTGTCTGCCCCAGGGAGTGGAGAGGAGGCCCCTTGAGCCTGGCGTTCACCTCACAGCAACCTTGTTCAAACCTGAGTGGGGAGTGGAGTGCCACAGAGCTGGTCAGTGGATGGACAGAGATCTTTGAGAAGATAGGCATCCCAGAGACCCTGGAATCCAGTGAGGACATCATGGCTCATGTCCTTGGAACCAAAACAGTTAAGTGTGGTGGCACCAGGAGAGTGGGAAGAGGGAGGAGGGAGAACTGTTGGAGAGCTACATCAGGCTTTCCCCCACCCAGGATGCTTACCTGAATTAGATGGGACTTTTCTGTAGTATTGTCATAGACAGATGCTCATTTATTTATCCAACATACCGTGACAGCATGTGCCAAGCCCGGGGCGGGAGGGGGGGCGGTCATACACGATGAAAGGTTCCAGTGCTGGTTCCACAGCACATAAAGAAATCTTGGTTTGGGCTGGATACCATTGCTTCACTCCTGTCATCCTACCTACTTAGGAGACTGAGATGGGAGGATTGAGGATTAAGGCCCATGCAGGAAATCCTATAAGACTCTTATCTCCAACTAACTGCCAAAAAGAAAATGCCAGAAGTGGATGGGTGGCTCAAGCCATAGACTGTTGGCCTTGAGTAAAAAGGCTCAGGGACAGCACACAGGCTCTGATTTCAAAGCCTAGGGGTGACACAAAGAGAGGAAAGAAAAAGAGAGGAGGGAAGGATGGAGGGGGAAAAGGAGAAAAGGAAGGAAGAAGGGAGCATGCAAGTCTTGGTTTGGAGTCCCTGGATCAAGGGAGCCAACCATTCACAATCTCTGTGGGGACAGTCTCAGAGCCTAAAGCCAGTATGTAGGACCAAGCCACTGTCCCCTCAGCAACTTCATGACATCCTGGATCTGAGTTGTCGGTGACTGCAGAGGGAAACAGCCTGGGGTAGAACCTAGGGCTCAGGGTGGATCACAGAGTTTCAATCTCCCCTGGCTCGCTGAGTTTATTTTCTGGTCAGATAAGAAGAAAGTGTCCAAAGGCTAGGGAGGATAGGGTGAGGGAGTGTCCAGAGGGGGGGTGGCAAGGGATAAGCAGGAAGATGAAGAGGGAGGATGATCCCAGATCAGGTGTGTCAGGCCATTGAAGCCATGACCTCACCTGACAACCTAGACCATCCGTGATAGAGCCTTCAACCCAGCCACATGCCTATTAAAAGTCCTGGCACTCTGGGTTCACTGTTGATGACCTCGCTGTCGTCCACTGCAGGATGCCTGTGCAGTACATCCTTGGGGACTGGAACTTTTGTTGGCTCAATCTGAAGATGACAGTCCCAGTGTTCATTCCTTGACCAGAGACAGAGGTAACCAGACCACTGGCACAGGACAGCCAGGGAATGAGGGCAGGAGTCAGACCCGTGTTGCCCCCAGACTTCCTCTTAGGGGACTCTAGGGCCCCGTGACTGCCATTCTCAGAGGTAGAGGTGGGTCTCCATGCTGGCTCAGCCTTTAGTCTAGATAGCAAATGAGGTATTTACAGAGGGCCGACTGAAGGTCGAGGCTGGTGAGAATAGCAGAGGCACTGGGCTCTGAGCAGGGTTGTTTCTTTGAGGATACTCAAACCCAGGAATATTACTGAGATGGATCAGCCTTTTTCTCCTTTCCAAGAGAGAGGGACCTAGAGCCCTCCAGTCTGTATCAATTGGCTGAGAAATTCATTCATTCCCATATCCTTTGGTTGGATAACTAGATCTTACCTGACTGCCCAGTGTCAAGGCAGGACAGTGAGAGATCTTGACTCCTTGATGAGGTCACGGGATTCTCAGTATGAGATTGTACTTGAATGTCCTGACTTGGTGCATGGTCAGTCCCATCTAAGACTGCAATGATCTAGGACATAGAGTCTAGAGAATCAGCAGGATGGAGTCTATTCTGTGAGTCTGTAGTATTATGTGTGAGCTTTGAGCTCCCGTGTGCTCACCTGCTTCCCTTTTTGGTGGGTCTATGCTAGAAAAAGCTTAAAACTAGGGCCTGGGTCCCATCCCTTGTTTCATGCTCAAAGCTAGCACTCTACCATTTGAGCCACAGCTCCACTTGCAAGGTTTTTGGGTGTTTAATTGGAGATGAGTTCTCAATGACTTTGCTGCCTAGAGTGGCATTCAATTGCAGTCATCATATCTCATTCTCCTGAGGGGATAGGATGACAGGCATGGAAAAGCATCTTTGGCAGGGTGCCAGTGGCTCCTGGCTGTCATCCTAAGTACTCAGGAGCTGAATCTTAGGATCACGGTTCAAAGCCAGCTTGGGCAGGAAAGACCCTCAGAGTCTTCTCTCCAATAAAGCAACAGAAAACCGGAAGTGGTGCTGTGGCTCTAGTAGTAGTGTGCTGGAATTGAGCCTAAGAGCTCAGCGATAGCACCCAGGCCCAGAGTTCAAGCCCCACAACCAACAAAAAGAAAGAAAGTAAAACATCTTTGCCTGCAAAGGACGTTGGAGGTGTGTTTGTGTGTGTATGTGTATGTGGGGGGTGTGGTAGACATTTAGCGCCCTGCTCATTCATCGTTTTAGATGAATTGTCCCAAACTCAGTTCATGTCAGCTGATTCTTGACCACAGGTGAAGCTCTGGGTTGGATGTCGACCATCAGACCTCAGTCTCCTCATGGTACAGTTGTGAGGAAATAAGAGAGTAATACAGAGGGATCTTTAGAGCAGTGCCAGGCACAGAGGGAGCAGGTGTCAGATACAGTTCTCAACAATTCTGTGATTATATAACAGGAAGTTATCAGAAAGGGCTCAGATTGCGTCTGTTTTTAATAGTTTAACAGGTGTGGGAATATGAAACAAAACCTGTCTGTCATTCATCATTACCCTATTCCCATGAGGAAGGGGATCCTTCACTGTATTCATTTTTCCAGCTGGGGAAAATGAGTCATGGAGAAGCCAGGTGACCTACTCATGACCCCTTGCTGACATGAAGCTAGGCCTGATTTCTCTGCCATGCTTCCTAGGACTGTGGGTGATATTAAGTCCACTTCTTGTGGTGGGAAGTACACTTCTTCTCATTTGTAGGGTTTGAATTCTGGATCTGGATGCTGTCCCTGAGCTCCTCAGATTAAAGCTATTGCTCTACCATATGAGCCACCGCATCACTTCCGGTTTTCTGTTGGTTCTTTGAGGATATGTGTCTCACAGATCTTCCTGCCAGGGCCAGCTATGAGCCATGATCTTCACATCTCAGCCTCCTGTGTAGTTAGGATTATAGGCCTGAGACACTGGCACCTGGCTTAAATGTAATTCTGGTCCTCTCTCTCTCTCTCTCTCTCTCTCTCTCTCTCTCTCTCTCTCTCTCTCTCTCTCTCTCTCTCTCCCTCTCTCTCTCTCTCTCTCTCCCTCTCCCTCTCCTTCTCCCTCTCCCTCTCTATTCCCCTCATCCCTCTCTCTCCCTCTCCTTCTCTTTCTCTCTCTTCCTCTCTCTTTCTCTCTCTCAGGAACTGGTTGAATGGGTGCTGGATGAGATAGCCCAGCATCCCCATGTGACTGGAACCCACAGTGACCCTCTCATTCTGGAGGTGGGCTGTGGGTCAGGAGCTGTTTTGCTCATCCTGTTGAACCAGTTTCATGAGGTAAGCCCTTCTGTGCCCCGGTTAGACCATGATGGTTATTCATTGTCCATCCCGTGAGTACTTCCCCACATCCCTCTGCTACACTGTTGAAGGAAAGTGGATGAGAAGCTGTCACATTGTCCCCCTGCCCAGCACAATCCAGGGCCTCTGACCTATACCCTCACCTATCTGACAAGACCCTGGCAATAAGACAATAAAAACACTCTGTGTGTACTACCCTTTGATGGGGAGTGTCATTTTGATTAGGGGGCGGGGTTCAGAGGAAAGACCCCAGACCTAACACCTTCCAGGGGACATTTGTTCTTGTGATAGAGCCATGTCATTGCTGTGGATAAGGAAGAAGCCTCCATCAGATTGACCCAGAACAATGCTCAAAGATAGGTAGGCTGTTGAAGTATCAAACCCACTCATGTCTGCTTCCTACTCCCAACAAGGAGGTGTAGTGTGGGTGGCCCAGCCCTGGGCCTAAGGAATTATAAATGGATTGTGGCGGTCAGGAGCTCATGGCTCCTACCCATCATCCTTGCTCTTTGGAAGGGTGAGGTCAGATGGTTGTGACAGAGCAGCCCGGGCAGGAAAGTCCGTGAGATTCTTATCTCCAATAACCACCTCCCTCCCCAAAACCACACATAAGCCAGATGTGCTGTGGCTCAAGTGGTAGAGCCTCAGCCTTAACAAAAGAAGCTCAGGGATGAATTGGGCCTTGTAGTTTGTGAGTTCAGATGCCAGCACTCACAAAAATTGATTCATAGAGTAAGAAACTCTTGGTGACACAGGTTTTCCTTTGCTGTGAAAGTCCTCGCTGTCAGGTGTGAAGTTTCATATATAGGCAAATCGATCCTATGTAATAAATGTAATAAATAGTCCATGTGTCAGAACAGTCAATAAAATAAATGGTAAATAAATGAATAAAAAAATGAATAGCTACACTAAGCACAATATGGTGTCAATATTTGGGGCTCAATCTCAGGGCCTGGAAACAACCTGGCAGCTGAATTGGCTAGAGGCTGCTGTGCTGGCAGCCACACATAAATGACTTGAGCCTTCTAGGCCCTGAGTTTAAATCCCAGCACTGACAATAATGTAATCATAGAGTGGGAAGCCGAGTGTGACACATGAATTTCTTTTCTTTGAAAGTGCTCAGTGTCTGGTAGGATGTATAATTTGGATGCAAATCAATATGCTATGTAAGTAGAATGTTACAAATGTAAAAAAAGTCATAGGTGGAAGAATTGTCACTACAATAAATGATAAACAGATTGAATTAGTAATGAATCATTCTAGGATAAAATTAGCTGCGATAATTATAGGATGTGGATTAAGTTTAATTAATATTTTATTAAGTATTAACAGAATAAAAATTGCATGGAGACATAAATACCTGATAATTGGTAGTAGTACATGATGCATAATTTAATAACCAATAGACATCTGTCTCATTCTAAAAATATTTAATTATATGTATGGATGTATGTACATATATGATAAACAATAACAGGATACTGAGTATTAATTAATGCTTTATTAATTGTTAGCTGGGACACATCAATAAATGGAGATATAATTTAATACCTAATAATTGATAACAATATTATCAATAAAAATGTAATAATATAAACATCTCTCTTTTGTGTATATAATATTTATATACAACAATCTATCTATTTATACCTCCTTTACTCCTGGGGCTCTGTGATTGAGTGCTCCTCTAGTAAACACGAAGCCCTTGGTTCGATTCCTCAGTGTCACATAAGCAGAAAACCTGGAAGTTCTGCTGTCTTTCAATCAATTGAGTGCTAGCCTTGAGCACAAATGCTTAGGGAGAGTGTCTAAGCCCTTACTCAAGCCCCACCACTGCCACCAAAAAATGGTAGAATGTTCTAACTGCAATTATAGAAGGACAGGACTTCAAATACCACATCACAGAACAAGCTAGGAGTCTGGCACTGACAGTTGCCACCTAACCTGACTTAGGCATATGTAAACAGCCGCAACCCAGCTCCACAGAAGCAGATGCTGCTGGCTGACCCCCATCATGCTGGCTGCTTGGGAGCTTTAAAACCAAGCCCTGGTAGGAAGTATGTGAGACTCTTGGAGATGTGGCCCTAAGTAGTAGAGCCTTAGCCTTGAGCAAATGTTATTAGAACAGTATCCCCATGCGTTGAGTTCAAGCCCTATGGGTAGCCTGTCCTCCCCCCAAAAAACCCCACCCCACTAAACCATTAGATGTGAACTTGTGTGATTTGTGAAATGTTCCTCAAAGAATGGTGATACTGATGAAAGCATCCTATTTCTAATGACAGCTTGTGGAATGGAGCGATGTGCTGAATCCTTCATAGGGTGCTCTGTGCTGAGTGTGGCACAGGGTGCTGTGTGCTGAGTTCTTCACAGGGTGCAGTGTGCTGAGTCTTGCATTGCATGCTGGGTGCTAAGTCTTCACAGGATGTTGTGTGCTGAGTCATTCAAAGAGTGCCATCTGCTGTGTCCTTCACAGTGTGCATTCTTTCATATGGTCCTTGTAAGAGCTACACAACTGAGATGATTATGCAGACAAGAATATGGAGATGCAGGTATGTCCCCATGGCAGAGACAAAATTATGTATTACTGAAGAGTGGGTGAGTTGTCTACTGCAGACAATTGTTTTGTTTTGTTTTTTCACAGTCATGAACCTTGAACTCGCGGCATAGGCACTGACCCTTACCTCTTGGGCACATGGCTAGCTTCCAAAATGTGCAGCCAAGGACCCCCTTGCAGTAGAGTGTCACAGCCTAGGGGTCTATAGCTGAGGTCTGTCAGCCTGCCTTCTCAGGAAGCTGAGATCTGAGGATCTGGCTTCCAAACTATGCCAGACACAAAAGGTCCCATGAGACTATTATCTCCAATTCACCACTAAGAAACCTGAAGTGGAAGCTCGATGCTTGCACTCATGCTTGTCATCCTAGCACCTCAGGACGATGAAATCTGAGGATCATGGTTCAAAGCTAGCCTGGGCAGGAAAGTTCTCGAGACATTTAGCTCCAATGAACCATGAGAAAACCTGAAATGGTGCTTTGGCTCAAGTGGTAGTGCACAAGACTTGAGGGACAGCACCCAAGCCCAGACTTCAACTGCTACAACCAACAACAACAAAAAAGAAACAAAATAACAAACCTGAAGAAGAGGGCTGGGAATATGCCTAGGGGTAGCGTGCTTTGCATCTATGACACTCTAGACTTGATTTCTCAGGTACACATCACTAAAAAAATAGCATGAAGTGTCTCTGTGGCTCAAGAGGGAGAGGGCTGTTCTTGTGCAAGAGACATTAGGTACAGTGCTCAGGTCCTGAGTTCAAGCTCCAGGACTGGTATATGTGTGCTCACACGCACACACACACACCCACCCACAGACCAGAAGTAAAAGCTGTGACACAAAATGGTAAAGGAATGGGCTCCTACACTGAGCTCATGGTCAGCACCCAGGCCCTGTGTTCAACCCCAAAACCTTGCCACCCAGGGGTCAATTAGGAGAAGTCAAATGTTTCAATACGTAATGTGCTTCAGCAGTCCTAGATGACAGGAAGCATGGTGAGATCAGACATGTGCTTGCATTTCCAAAGCTTCCGGAAAGCTAGCAGAGGCATCATAGGCCATCATCGGGCTCAATGAAACATTTCTTGAGGTTAAGTGCCCTAGTTGTCTGCCAGAAGGACTCCTGAATTATATTGAGCACTGTATCTGAACACCAGAATATAGTCTTACAAAGGCAGGATTAGTGCTAAGAATTTGGCCTACCAAAGGAGGTGGCACAAATGCAGGCTTCCTGTTAAAACAGAGCACTGGGGAAAGAGATAGTTTGGGGTACAAAGAGGCCTTTTTGTCCTGACCTTCAGAGCCTGTCCACACTCATCCTCACTAATTGGCCCAGATGTAGTTGTTTCTTACACAGCTGTACAGGATTGAGGCCTTTTGTCTGCCTGTCCAGACAATGAGAGAGACTTCTTCCAGCAGGCATGGGAGGCAGAGAAACCCTCAGGCTGCACTGGGAACTGTGAGGGGAGCCCAGGAACATGCACTGTCATGAAAGCAGTCTCTGTGTTATGAAATCATTGTATTGAAAACAAATTTTCTAGCTTGGTGCCTTTCATCATAGCTACTCTGGAGCTTCACCTATGGGAATACATCCAACCATACACAAAGACATGGAACCAGGTCCTGGGGTTGAACTATGAGCATAGGCCTTGTACCTGAGTTACTTTTGGTCAAGGGTATTGCATTAACCTTGAGCCAAAGCCCCACTTCTGGGTTTTCTGTGATCTCTTAGAAATAACAGTGTCATGGACTTTCCTATGCTGGCTGGATTCAAACTCAGATTCTCTACATCTCAGCCTCCTGAGGAGCTGGGATTACAGTCAGCAGCCACTGACACCTGCCTTTCTTTTCTTCTTCATTTTTTTAATTTGGACAATCTGACTACTTAACAGCATCATTCCAATGCTTTGATTTTATATGTAAACTACCCAATGTCCTTTATAGGTGCTTTCTCTGAGAAGGATTTTCTCTCCTCCTCCTCTGGCTACAGGTTTGAAGCCAAAAGTGAGAAATGAGTGTGACATGATTTTGGCAGCAAATGTCCACAGGACATTCCAGTTCAATCACTTAGCATTGAGCTGCAGTGAATTTACTGTCTCAGGATGAGAGGACCAAAAGCTGGAGTGCTCCTCATGCTTTCTGCATTGCTCCCTAGGCCTATGAAATTATCTAATAAGTGTGAGTGTTTTCTGTCTCCTTAAGTATCTAGAACACACTAGAAGCATCATCATGTTTCCGTTTTTCTCTAGTACCCCTCAAGATTTTGACTAAGTTTTGTGTGGAGCATATCCTTGGTGAATCCTGAGGAAAGCCACTTGAAGTCTCCTAAGGAGATCTCATTTCAAAGCACACCCGAGCAGGAAAGTCTGCGAGACTCTTATTTCCAATAAAACACCAGAAAAACAGAAGTGAATCAGTGGCCCAGAGGGTAGAGTTCCAGCTTTGAGAAAGAAAGCCGAGCAGGAGATACAAGCCAATCCAGGCAGGAAAGCCTGGCAGACGCTTATGTCCAGTTAACGACCAGATGGCCGGAAGTGGAGCTGTGGCAGAGGCAGAGTCTCAGCCTTGAGCAAAACAGCTGAGGAACACATAGGGCCCTGAGTTTAAGCCCTGGGATGGCCACCAAAAAAATTCAAAAAGAGAAGGCCAAGTTTATGTATGAGTGTCCTACCTACTTATGTGTGTATATTACCTCCCTAAGTGCAAACAGATTGTATGCAGCGCTTCTCCTTTTATGTACAGATTTATTTTTCAGATAGGCTTGTTGCACATACTGCATCGTTCTCTTTTTTTCAGGTCCATGGTTTTGCTCTTCCAGAGTTCCAGGCCTGTGTCCTTATATAGTGCACACTTAAGATCTCATCAGCCTTTATTCACATTTTATTATGAGACCAAGGCAGGAACAGTCACAAATCAGGCAGGGGAAGAGAAGATCAGGGTTTTTGAAATAACCGGTATTCAGAAAATTAAACTTCGGGGATGTAAAATGGTAGCATACTTATGTAGAAACTACCATTAAGAAAAAGATGAGAGGGTTGGGAATGTGGATTAGTGTGAGTGTGCTTGTCTAGCATGCAAGAAGTACCGCGTTTGATCCCTCTGTAGCACATGCACAGAAAAAGCCAGAATTGGTGCTGTGGCTCAAGTAGTAGAGTGCTAGAAACATTGCCCAGGCCTTGAGTTCAACTCAAGTACAAGTAACTTCTCATCACCAAGGGAAATCCAGGAAGCTCTTGAACATCTGCCCTTTCAGAAGTGGAAGTCAGAGTGTCATTGACTTTCCTGCCCTGGCTGGCTTCACCCTGTGATGCTCAGACCTCAGCCTCCTGAGCTAGGGAATGGGTCTTACCTACTGGTGCTCTGCTAGGTCAGAAGTGTAATGACTTTGACAATACAAGTCAATTGTTTATCACAAAGGGCTTGGGGAGCATATTAAGTCTTTCAACAATGGACCTTTCAGAACCCTGCAGGACACAAGGTTATAATGCTAGGGTCTGAGAGGCTGGGCATATGGATCTGCTAAACTTGAACCTTGAGCTCTGACTCCAATTCGGGTGTACATCAGAGTTCATTTTCCAGAGAATGTTCTCCTAATTAGCAAATAGGAAAAGTACTTTGATTACCTCTCACTTTTTCCCATTGTGTGTCTCAAACTCAAGCTTGGGCACTGTCCCTGAGCCCTTCATCTCAAGGCGAACACTCTACCACTTGAGCCACAGTGCCACGTGGGGCCTTTTGGTGGTTCATTGGTGATCAGATTCTAACAGGCATTCCTTGCCTAGGCTGTCTTTGAACTGTGGTCTTCAGATGTCAGCCTCCTGAGAAGAGAGGTTCCAGCTGTGAGCCACTGACATCTGGCCTATTTTTTTTGCCAGTGCTCGGGCTTGTACTTAGGGCCTGGGTACTGTCTCCGTGCTTCTTTTTCTCAAGGCTTGTGCTCTACCACTTGAGCACTCCACAGCTTCTGGCTTTTTGTAAGTTTGTGGCACTGAGGATTCAAGCCCTGGCATTCATGCATGCTGAGCAAGCTCTCTACCACTAAGCCACATTCCCAGTCCCACCCTTACAATTTTATCTCTCAACTTGCCTATCCTCAAGGAAAGGCTTCTGAGTATAAATCATCTAAAGAAATCCCTATAGGAAGGTATTAAAGATAAACAAGTCACAGCTCATATTTGAGAGAGACTCTAAACATGTGAAGGCTGTGACAAATGCCTCCATTTAATTTTGTATCAGGTTTCAACACTTAATAAAGTATTAATGAAAAATGAGTCAATGTCCTAAATTATTGTATATAATTCTATAATAGATCTGCAAAATGTAATAAATATTATGTGTATAATAATACTAATACAATAACAATAAGTAAATGAAAAAATTGGAAATTCAGAAATACAAAATCTATAATAAAAATCATAGTTTGTAATAAACATACACATGTAAAATGTAACATATATTACACATGTACATAAATATTATTTTCCACTATAAGGACTTAATTTAGAACCTGGGAATTGTACCCTGAATTTCTTTTCCTCAAGGACAGTGAGCTTCCCCTTCATCTACGATGCAAATGAGTTACCTGGATGGTGAGATCAAATCCCAGCAGTGGCAGAAATACTAACCCCAGTTCCAAGACAGTGAGAATTACTTTTAATAGATGCAATTATGTTTATTCAGTTCCAAACTGAATATTTTAAAAGCAGCAGTGTATAATCTTGTATAGCTATTCAGACATCCTTCCCTTACCTGCAAAGTGCTTATCTGAGCTCTAAGTTGTTTCCTTTTTTGTACATTTTTTGTTGTAAAAATATTGTATAGAGGGATTACAATTACATGAGCAAAGTAATGAGTACATTTACTATTGAGCACTGTTGCCTCCTCCTTTGTTTTCCCCTTGCCATCCCTTCCCTCCCACCTCCACAGCTACCCTCCCACTCCCCAGATGAGGTCAGTGACTTAATTTTTTGTTTTTGGCTAGGCACAGGATTTGAACTCAAGTAGTAGAAACTCTGCACCTTCCCTCACATTGCTACAGATTTAACAAGATCCTGAGTCCAAATCCCAGGCTAGGAAAGAAAACTGGCCGAAATTCCAAACCAGGGGGATTTTTTTCAATTTATTTAAATAATTTATTTATTTATTCTTTTTTTTTTTGCCAACCATGGAGCTTGAACTCAGGTTGTGGCAAATATACCTCAACTCTGATTGCCTTAGACTGGACTGCAGCCTCTCACCCATAGTCAATCCTGGGATCCCAGAGGGTTTGCAGGAAGAAAAAAAAATCTGAGATAGCACAAAAAGTGGCTAGCTGCAGAAGACTGGGGGTTTTAAGTTATTCTTTTCTTTACAGGGTGACCATCCTGAGTCAGAATGACATGGCTGCAAAGTGGAGCTGAACTGCTATTCCTGAAGGCTGGTGGGCCATCAGGGAAGCCATAGGCCAACCTGTCAACATAGGCCCTGGGTTAAAAATCTAAGTCCTGACACCTACCAATGGCAGGATATCACAAGACACTCGTTGCTATGCATAGGAATACTGATTGAAAGAGTAGTTCGTGCATCAGTCGAGCCTAAATATGGATATAATAATCCTAGGATTCTGACTGATTTTAACTGATAGTTTATTAAGCATGAAAAGAATAATATTACTTCAAAGGCAGTATAATAAATACCTTAGAGTTGGTAGGAATGTAGTAGGCGTCATGCAGTCAGATAGATGGCTCTGGCACTCTATCAATATGTACTAATTGTATACCACCATCTGCCAATCCATTTATCACTGTTTTGGCCAAACCTGGGGCTCCATCTCAGTGCCTGGGAACCACCTCACAGCTTCATTGGCTAGAGGCTGCCATGCTCACCCTTACCCATTCATGAATTGGGCCTGCTAGGCCCCGAGTTCGGATCCCAGCACTGCCAAAAGTTTAATCTTGGAGTAAGAAGCCGAGTGTGACACATATTTTCCTTTTCTGAGAGAGTCTTGGGTGTCAGGCATTATAGTGAACACATCTACAAATCTAGATGCTATGTGATAGGAAGTAAACAATGTAATAAACCATATAGTGCTCAAAGAGTCAATAAAATAAATGGTAAATAAATGAATAAAACAAGAAATGAAATGAATAACCATACCAAACATGATATTGTCTGACTATATGTAAGTATAAATCCTGTCTTTAAAATGTAAATAAAATGCATATAAGGAGTATGCTTTGCAGGACTGAGGCTTGAATTCAGGCCTAGGAACAGGCTTGACTTTCTTGACTTCAAGTATGGTGTGATTCCCCTAGCCCCACAGTGCTGCTTATTTACCCAGATCTTGAGTTCAAATCCCAGGCCTGGCAGAAAAAATGGCACGAATTGCAAAAAGGGAGATAAATAATTGTTTTAAAATTTTTTTAAATTGTTTTAATTTTTTAATTGTTTTAATTTAATTTTTTTGTTTGCTTTTGACCATGCACGTGGCTTGAACTCAGATTGTGACAGCTCTGTCTCAGCTTACATCACACTAACCTGGGGTATAGCTTCCAGAACCAAAGCTCATCCTGGAATCCTAAGACCTGATGTCTGACAGGAAAACAAAATGAAAATGACAGTAAAAAAAAACCGCAAGCCATACATAGTAGGCGGTTTCTTGGCTATGGTTACTTGCAAGGTGACAATCCTAGGTCTGAATGACATGGATGCCATGCACAGGTGACCTGTCATTGCTCAAGGCTGGCGGACTGTCAGGAAAGCCATAGGCCAACACTGCAACACAGGCACTGAGTTCAAATCCTGGTCCTGACACCTACCAATGGCAGGAGATCCCAAGAGGCTCCTGCCTGCGCTTAGAAATTCCGAAGGAGGGGCTGCGAAAGTGGCTCAGTGGTAGAGTGCTTGCTTTGCATGCCTGAGGCCCTGGGTTTGATTCTTCAGCACCACATAAGCAAAAAGAAGAAAGCCAGAAGTGGCACTGTGGCTCAAGTTGTAGAGCACTAGCCTTGAGCTGAAGAGCTGAGGGACAGCACCAAGGCCCAGAGTTCAGGCCCTATGCCTGCACCCCCCCCCAAAAAAAAAAAGAAATTCCAATGGAATGGTATGCAACTCATGATTGAATAGTTCGTACGGCAGTCTGGACTCAAATTAGATGCAATAATCCTAGGACACTGATTGAACTTAATTAATGGTTAATTAGGCATGAAAAGAATAATACTACTTCAATGGAGGCATAGTAACTACCTAAGACTTGGTAGGAATGTAGCAGATGTCATTGAATACTAGATACATGGCTCTGGCACTCTGTACTAATATGTATTTATTGGTGTACTACCACCTGCCTATCCATGTATGGCTATTTTGGCCCGCCCTGGGGCTCGATCTCAGAGCAAGCAATAAATTTCCTCCTGGAGTAAGAAGCCAAGTGTGACACCTGTTTTCCTTTTCTGTGAGAGTGCGGGGTGTCAGGCATGATGGAGAACAAGTCTGCAAATCTAAATGCTATGTGATAGATTGTAAACAATGTAATATATGGTTAGGTGTCATCACAGTCAATAAAATAAACGGTAAATAAATGAATAAAACGAAAAGTACAATGAATAACCACACCAAACATGATATAGACTGAACACCTGTCTGGAAGTTCAATCCTATCTTTAAAATACATGTGAAGACTACGTTTTCCCAGGTTGGAGCCTGAATTCAGGCCTAGGGAAGAAGCCTGACTTTCTGATCTTCAAGCATAGAGAACTTCCCCTTCACGCAGAGTGCAAGAGTTACCCAGACCCCGAGTTCAAATCCCAGGCCTTGCAGACAAAAAAAATAGCACACATTTCAAGCCAGGGAGCTTCATTAGCAATTTTCATATTTTTTAAAGTTCACTTTAAGGTTCACCTTTACTTGATACATTTTGATTTTATAAAATGAGAGTTTTTCAAAAAGGGGTTTAAACGTTTACATTTCAGCATAGCACATTGGTGTTTCCATTTTGAACATCTGTCATGAAGAGTGAGAATGAAAATGAGTACATCATTCCTCCCTAGAGGGACAGTTGATGTTATTTCTATTTAGAGTTATTTCTATAACTATACACTCTCTGCAATTGCATCTTGTGAGTTTTCCTCAGTGCCTACCACAAAATACACTAGGAGAGTTCTCATACCACAAAAGGTTGGGTTTCTGAATAAATACTAATTCTGTGAGGACAGTAGGTACTTGTAAGCATTTTGGGAATAAAGTGAATTGTAAATTGAAAAACAAAAACATTGGGACTGGGATGTAGCTCAGTAGTGGAGTACTTGCCTAAAGAGCATAAGACCGTGGAAGAAAAGGAAGGCAAGTTTCCTAAAGCTCAGAAGGTTAGAATTTTATGATCCATACGAACAAACTTCTTTCTTCTTTTTTTTTTTTTTTTTTTTGTCGCTGGTGGGGCATGAACTCTAGGCTTCGCTGCCCACCTTCAGCTCTTCAACTCATGGCAAGTGCTCTAAAGCTTGAGCCACAGTGCCATTTCCAGTTTATTGGACATAAGGGTCTCACGGACTTTCCTGCCCAGGCTGGCTTTGAACTCCCATCCTCAGATCTCAGCCTCCTAAGTAGCTAGGATTATAGGCATGAGCCACTGTCGCCTGGTGCATGAACAAACTTATTAAAGATTGATTCTGAGGAAAGAAACTTGGAATACACTTTTAATATAAATAATTTATAAAGCCATGGTTAAGGCACTAATTCAGAAGTATTTATTCATTGGCTAGTTTCTTAGATTATTTAAAGATATATATACATACATTTTTAATATATCTACATAGATATTATTAAAACATAGCTTTGAAGTGTACCTAAAAGCATATGTGCTCATGTAAAGTTATAAAACTGCACAAGCTTGATTTTTTATTTGCAGTTTGTTGGTGCCATAAATTAGGTGGGATGTGTGTACTGTTGTTTTTTTCTCTGTTTTTGGAGGATTTCTCTCTGCTTTCTTTCCCTATCCACCCCTCTCTGCACTTTAATTCAGCTTGCTCTTTCTTGGCTTGATTGTTCATAGCTGATTTTCTACCACTTCAGCCATACCTGTAGCCTGGCTTTTTGCCAGTTAATTGGAGATGTCGTTTCTCAGGCTTTTCTGCCTGGATTAGCTTTGAAATTTCATCTTCCAGTTCTCACCTCTTGAGTAGCTGGGATTACAGATGTGAGCTACTGGGGTGTCTAGGGATGAATTCGACTTTGGTTGGTGTATTCTTTCTGTTTTTCTAATCATGGGATCATCTACTATAGAATTTCTGTGAATGTCCTGGGTCTGAAGTAAGATATAGAATACGTATGCTAATCTGTATAGTTCTCATAAGATGTAATCAATTTAATACATGTTATAAGTGTAATAATAGTCAATATAAATAATGAATGAATGAATAGTGCAAAAAATAAAATAAATACACAGGCAAATAATATGCGGTAAACATAAGTATGTAGATATTAATCATTATTTCAAATGTGGATGAATATTACTTTAACAGGATTGGGATTGAATTCAGGCCTAGGGAACAGGCCTGAATTGCGTGTCTTCAATGATGGTGAGTTTCCCCATCCCCCACAGTGCATTAGATTTACCCAGACTCTCAGTTCAAATGCCAGGCCTGAGAGGAAAAATAAAAGTTTTGAATGCCAAGCTGGGAAGCTTCATTAGTATTTTTACAATTTTTTTCGTGGGGCTTGAGCTCTGGCCTTGGGCACTGTCCATGCACTCTTCAGCTCAAAGCGAGTGCACTACCGCTTGAGCCACAGCACCACTTCTGGTTTTCTAATGCTTTATTGGAGATAAGAGTCTCATGGGCTTTACAGCCTGGGTTGGATTGAACCACAATCCTCAGCCTCTTGAGTAGCTAGTATTACAGGTGTGAGCCACCGGCGCCCGGATATTTCTAATATTTTAAAATTTCATTGATTGATTGATTGCCAATCACGGGGCTTGCACTGAAGTTGTGGCAACACTGCCTGAGATTCCATCATCCTAGGCTGGGATGGTGCATCCTCTGGACCCACAGCCGATCATGGGATGGTACGCCTCGGGGGCTGACAGAAAAACAAAATGAAAACAGCACCGAAAAAAACCGCGATCTGTGGATGGTCGGCGATTTCTTGGTTTTCTTTCCTTGCATGGTGACCATCCTGGTTTCAAATGACATGGCTGCAACCTGTAGGTTACCTGGCACTCCTGAAGTCTGGCAGGCTGGCAGCGAAGCCATAGGCCAACCTGGACACCTAGGTCCTGAGTTTGAATCCCGGTCATGCCCCTCCCAAAGGGCTGGGGAGCCTAAGAAACTATTGCCTGTCCATAGGAGCACCAGAGGAATGTGAACAATGTCATGGTTCAATGAGTAGTTCATCAATCAGTCTAGCAGAAAATTAGACCCAATAATCACAGGACACCGACTGATTTTAATTCATAGTTCATTATGCACTAAAAGAATACTATTGATTAAATGGAGTCCTCACTAAAGACCTGAGAATCCGTAGGAGGGTAGTATGTGTCATTGAACACTAAATAGATATTTCTGGCAGTATGTAAATATCTAAATTTATATTTATTTGTATAGCATCATATGCATAGAACATTTTTGCTATTTTGGCCAAACCTGGAACTCGATCCCAGGTCTTCAGATCCAATTGGCACCTGCATGGCCTAGATGCTGCCGTGCTGACACTCGCCCCTTCATGAATTGGACCTCCTAGTCCCTCAGTCAAGGTCCCATCATTGCCAAAGTTTCTTCCTGGTGTAAGATTTCATGTGTGACACCTGTTTTCCTTTTCTGTGCAAGTGCTGGGTGTTAGGTATGATGTACATGTTATGTATTCAAAGCTATATGCTATGGAATAGATTGGAACAAATGTAATAAATGTTATAGGTGTACTCACAGTCCATAATATAAATACTAAATCAATCAATCAAGAATAATAAAATATAATGAATCACTCCAGCAAACACGATTTAAAAAGAATATAGAGATATAACTCAAATATTTAAAATGTCTATAAATGTTATGTTTTTCAGTACTGGTGCTTGAATTCAGACCTAGGGAAGAGTAGAGAAGTTCATGCATGATTCACATAGGAAATGATAGGCAAGATCTTAATTAAGACTGCATGAAGTATGACAATAATTACATTAAGGAATCGAAGCATTAGGAAAGATCCAAGAATCAGTAGTCACATGGAAGATAGGATTCCAACACAGCTTGCCACATCTCCTACTCTATACAAACAGGCCTTTATTAGCATATTAATTTCAGCTTATGACTGGATAAATATGGTGCCCCACCCCCACCACGGGGCTAGATCTCAGGTCCTGGGTATGGCCTAGCTCCTTAATGGCTCACAAGAGGTTGCGCTCATGTGGAACCATTTGGCACTTGGTTCTGCTAGGCCCTGAATTCAACTTCCAGCACTGCCAAAGGATTTATCCTGATGTGAGATGCCAAACCGTGCAGATGTTTTCCTATCCTGTGCAAGTCCTGGGTCACAGCTAGGATCTAGAAAGCATGGGCAACTCTATAGTCATGGGAATAGGTTGTCATCCATGTGAGCACAGTTATATATGTCATCCTATACTCAATAAAATACACAATACATAGATGAATAAGACACAAAATAAAAACAACATGCATACCACACCTGTATGTAAATTGAGATCCCATGTTTAAAAGAGGTGGGCTTGTCTAGTGCTGGGGCTTCAAATAAGGTCTAGTACCAGGCCTTACCTTTTAGTCTTCAAAGACGGTGAGTTTAACCTTTCCCCACAGTGCAACAGAGTTACCCAAACCTGAGTTCAAATTCCAGCTCTCACAGTAAAATGGCACAAATTCTGAGCTAGGGTTCTTTGTTCATAGTTTTTTAATTTTTTTTTTTTACTAGACCCGGGGCTTGAACTCACTTCGTGGCAACTCTGCCTCAGCTCTGATCATCCTAGGCTGCAGCCTCTGGACTCACAGCCCGTCTTCGGACCCTAGGAACCTGGGGCTTGCTGGGAAATAAAGCTGTGGGAAGTTCCACCTGGCGCTTTTATGTTTATTTTCCTTTGCATGGTGACCATTCTGGGTCAGAACATGGCTGCCTGCAGAGTGAAGTTGACCTGGCATGGCTGAAGGCCTGCTTGTTTTCGGGGGAGCCACAGGCTAATCACACAATGGAGGCCTTGAGGACAAATCCCAGTCAGCCCTGTTAAGATGAGGGAATGGCAGGAGATCCTGGGACATTTGTTTCTGGACCTAGGAAGAGTCGTGGAATGCAATCAATCTCATCCTTGAATGAGTAGTTCCTGTTTGATGTGAGTAGGAAATGATAGGCAAGACTCATGGGGTATCGATTATTTTTAATGAAGAATTGATGAAGCGTGACCATAATCATCACAGTCATGAAATGGAGGCATTGGTGAAGATCCAAGAATGAGTAGTCACAAGGTAGATTTCATCACAGGTTGCCATCTCTCCTACACTATAAAAATATGTACTTATTTGCATACTCACTTGCACTTATAAATGCATGACTATTTCCCACCCCTCCCAATCCCCTCCTCTTAGGGTTGTATCTCATGTCCTGGGACTGGCCTACCACCTTAGTGGCTCACAGGCTGGTTTGCTCACTTTTACCCATTCAACAATTGGGCATGCTAGACCCTGAGGTCAAATCCCAGCACTGCCAAAAGCTTCACCCTGATGTGAGAAGCCCATCGATCCACCTGTTTTCCTGTCCTGTGAAAGTCCTGGGCCTCAGCGAGGATGGAGAATGCTATATAGGCAACTCTATAGCCATGGGAATAATTGTCATCATTGTCAGCACAGATATACCTGTCACCATACTCAATAAAATACACAATACATCCATGAATAACACTCAAAAAAAGATAACTACATTGAATGCAAGATGCATACCACACCTGTATGTAGATAGAGATCCTATGTGTTAATGACGTGGGCTTGTTATTTTGTCCAGTGCTTGGGCTTCAAATCAAGCCCTGAACCAGGCCTGACATTCTAGTCTTCAAGGATGGTGAGCTTGACTTCTACCACAGTGCAATATGGTCCCCCAGACCTGAGTTCAAATCCCAGCTCTAGCAGTTTAACAGTGTGAGTTCTTAGCTAGAGTGCTTCATTCATAATTTTTAATTATTTTTTTTGCCAGACCCGGGATTGAACTCAAGTCATGGCAACTCTGCTTCAGCTGCGATCATCCTAGGCTGCCGCCTCTGGAACCACAGACCTCGGACCCTAGGATCCCGGGTTTGCTGGGAAAAAAATCCGCCAGCGGGAATAAAAGCAGTGGGAAGTTCCACCTGGCACTTTTACATTTATTTTCCTTTGCATGCTGACCATGCTGGGTCCAAACATGGTGGCCTGCAGAGTGAAGGTGACCTAGTGTGGCTGATGGTCTGTTGGATATCAGAAGAGCCAGAGGCCGACCCAGCAATGTATGCCCTGAGTTCGATTCCCGGTCAGCGCCCATACATTGAGGGAATGGCAGGAGATCCTGAGATACTCATTTGCAGACCTAGGAAGAGTCATGGAATTCAATTGATCTCATCTTTGAATGAGTAGTTCCTGCTTGATGCTAGTGGAAATGATAGGCAAGACTCATGGGGTATCGATTAGTTTTTAATGAAGAGTTGATGAAACATGGCCATAATCATCACAGCCATGAAATGGAATCATTGGGGAAGATCCAAGAATCGTTAGTCACAAGGTAGATTGGATTCCATCATTGGTCGCCATCTCTCCTACTCTACACAAATATGTACTTATTTGCATTCTACCTTCAGATTTTGAATGGATGACTATTGTGGTCCACCCCACTATCCCCTCCTTGAGGGGCTCAATCTCAGGTCCTGGGAACGACCTAGCTCCTTAGTGGCTCACATGCTGGTGTGCTTACCTGTACCCATTCGCCTATTGGTCCTGCCAGTCACCGTGTCAGATCCCAGCACTGCCAAAAGATGAATTGTGATGTGAGAAGCCAATCGTTGCAACTGTTTTTCTGTCCTGTGAAAGTCCTGGGTCTCAGCTAGGATGCAGTATGCTATACAGGCAACTCTATATTCATGGGAATCAGTTGTCATACATGTCAGCACATTTATAGCTGTCATCATATGTAATAAAATACAAAATGCATCCATGACTAAGACACAATAAAAAGAATAACTACACTGAATGCATGATGCATTCCACATCACTATGTAAAGAGAGATCCTATGTGTAAAATAGGTGAGCATATGATTTTTGCCAGTGCTGGGGCTTCAGTTAAGGCCTTGGGACTAGGCCTGACCTTGTAGTTTCAAGGATGGTGAGGTTCACCTTCCCCCACAGTGCAACAAAGTTACCCAGACCTGAGTTGGAATCTCAGAGTTGGCAGAAAAATGGTCAGAATTCTGAGCCGGGTTGTGTTATTATTATTATTATTATTTGTTATTGCCAAGCATGGGATTTGAACTCAGTTCATGACAACTCTGCCTCAACTGCAATCACCTCAGACTGGCAAGGTGCCATGGGCCCGTCGCCGATCCTGGGATCCTAGGCTCTGAAAATTTGCAGGAAAAAAATGTCAGAAAAATGACAGAAAAAATTTCGCAGGATGGATTTTTTATATATTCTTTTGCACGATGACCACCCTGGGTCTGAATTACACTGCTGCAAAGTGTACTTCACCTTGCATTGGCGAAGGCTAACGGGCTTTCAGGGAAACCATAGGCCCATGCGGCAAAATAGGCCCTGTGCTTGAATCCTGTTCCTGAAACCTACCAATGGGGGAAGATTCCAAGATACTAGTTCCTATACATGGGAATAACAATGAAATGTTAGCAAACTCATGATTGAATAAGAAGTTTCTGCTTGTATTGGTCTAGTCCAAAATTAGATGCAATGATACTAGGACGATGATTCATCTTAATGAATGGTTTATTAAGCATGAAAAGAATACTATTCCTACAATGGTGGCATAATAAAGACCTAAGAGTTAGTAGGAACGTAGTTGATGTCATTGAATCCTAGGTAGATGTCTCTGGCACTCTGTACAATTATATATTTATTAGTGTTCTACCACCTGTCTATCCATGTATGGCTATTTTGTCCACTCCTGCAGCTCAATCTCAGGGTCTGGAAATGCCCTGGCAGCTTCATTGGCTAGAGGTTGCAGTTTTGACACACCCATTCAGGGTCTGATTTGGGTCTGCCAGGCCCTGAGTTCAGATCCCAGCACTGCCAACAATTGGATCATGGAGTAAAAAGCTGAGTGTGATACCTGTTTTCCTTTTCTCTGAGAGTCCTGGGTGTCAGACATGATGGAGAACACATGTACAAATCTAGATACTATGTAATGGGTTGTCATCAATATCATGAATGGAATGTGTGTCATCACAGTCAATAAAAAATCTCATATCTAAAATATACTTGAAACTCAAAAAATTAAATCCTCCAAAAACAAATCCTCAAAGAAACAATTGCCCAATAATCAGTGGACAAAAGACTTAAAGAGAAATTTCTCTGAAGAGGAAAGAAGGCTGGCCAATAGACACATGAAGAAATGCTCAACCTCGCTAGCCATAGAAGAAATGCAAATCAAAACAACATTGAGATACCACCTCACACCAGTTAGAATGGGTATAATCAAGAACTCTAATAACAACAGATGCTGGAGGGGATGTGGACAGAAGGGAACCTTACTGCAATGTTGGTGGGAGTGTAAACTTGTTCAACCACTTTGGAAAGTAGTATGGACGTTCCTCAAAAGACTCCACACAGAGCTCCCCTATGACCCAGTAATCCCATTTTTGGGCATTTCCCAAATGTTTACAAACAAGACCACACTAAAGCTACCAGCACGACTATGTTTATTGTAGCACTATTTACTATAGCTAAGATATGGAACCAACCCAGATTCCCCTCAGTAGATGAATGGATCAACAAAATGTAGTATATATACACAATGGAATTCTATGCCTCCATCAGAAAGAATGACATTGCCCCATTTGTTAGCATATGGAAAGACATGGAAAAAATTATATTAAGTGAAGTAAGCCAGGCCCAAAGAAACATAGGTCCCATGATTTCCCTTATTTGCAATATCTAGTATATATCTGAGACAAGCAGAAAAGGTCAGATAAGGTGATGTTAGGGAAACGAACCCTAAGGTATGTGCTGAAATGTTTTATTCTTTCTTGTGATTGTTAATAACACATTTATAAGATTATTTCTTTGTTGTTTGAAATACCCTCCCCCACAGTATAACCCCTGCTTTCACTGTATTTGATGTCTGTATAATTTGTGAAGGGATAGGGGAAAATCAATTCATTTAAATAGGGATACAGGTGGACCCATTGCAACAATGAGATGTACAAGTCGTTATGTCGAAAACGAACTTTACAACTTCGGTGCTGGGTGCCTGGGTGGAGTGGGGAGGATTGGGTGAGGGTGGAGGGGAGGATGGGAAGGGATGAGAAGGGGAAACAAAAGAGGTGGCTACAATGCTTGATAAGAAATGTACTCATTATCTTGCCCATGTAATTGTAACCCCTCTGTACAGTATTTTCACAATAAAAAAGGAAAATAAATGAATAAAACAAAAATACAATAAATCACAACAACAAACAGGACATGGACTGAACATTTATACATAAGTACAAATCACACCTTTACAATGTATATAAATGTATAGAATGTTTCCAGGGCTGGGACTTGAATTCTGGCCTATGGACCAGTCCTTACTTTCTTGTCTTCAAGCATGGTGAACTTCCCCTTCATCCACCGTGCTTCAGAGTAAAGTTCAAATTAAAAGGCAGGAGAAACGGCGTGAATTGTAAGACAGGTAGCTTTTTTTTTTTTTTTTTTGCCACGCATGGTCTTGACATCAGGTCATGGCAACCATGCCTCAGCTTTCATCACCATAGGCTGGCATGCAGCCGCTGAAAACACAGCCTATTCTCAGATTCTAGAGCTTCAGGCCTTGTGCAGTGAGGTGGGGGAATGCACAGTAAAAAGTGGCGGGATGGCGTTTTTATATTTTCTTCCTTTGTACTTTGGCCATCTGGGTCTGAGTGATCCAGTTCCAAAGGATACTTCACCTTGCATTGCTGAAGGCTTGCAGGCTACTGAGGAAGCCATAATTCCGAACAATGGACTGTGCCCTGATCCTGAGTTCAAGGTCCAGGAATGGCAACAAACAGACATACACAACAATCTGTGCAGCCATCTGGTTAAAGCAGGTCTCCCTCTTGTCCCCAACTGTATTGCACAGACTTTCCTGGAAAAAGGCGCTGCTGTCATCTTGACTCTCTCCATTCTGTCTGCATCCCAGGATTCCAGGCACACCCCCATTCTTTCATGGTTTTTTTTGACCAATGGGAATCAAGAATAGTGGCCACGCCCACATTCCATGCTTCCCAGTTACACCTGGATTCCCTCTGTTGGTTGACACCACTACCAGCAATTGAGGAAGGTAGAGGTGGCTGAGTGGTGAGCAAGAGACTCCAGGTGACTTTGAGGTAGAGTAGGAAATGATGTCCTAGTCAGTGAGTGGGAGAATAGAGGATTTCCTAGAGCCTGGGAATGTGGCCAGCCCAACTTTCCCATCCCATTGCTCAGATGTCTGAAACAAGAAGAATCAATGAGAGAACTGTGGGCAAGAAACTGCCACAAGAATACCAACAGTAACCTCCCGAAAAACCTGAACCATTCAAGAAAACAAAGAACACGAAAAAGGGAAGGATCCCCAAGACAAACACCACTGGGGAGCGGGAATGAATGGAGAGTCCGGCAAAAGGTGATGCCGACCATGGGCCTCCGCTGCCTTTGGACACAGTCATAGCCACCAGGGTCCAGAGTGTCAAGGGTCCCAATACCACCAAGGATCCACAGAGGTGCTACCTTCATGTGGTGCCCACCCTGGACCACACAAAAAAGAAACCAGGCACTCTTTGCCAAGATCCAACCACTGAAGCAGGGAAAGACGGACCCGCAGGGTCAATGGGAGTAAGAGAGGGAGAAGATAGACCAGATACATGCAGCACCAAAAATGGAGATAGAGATCCGCAAGGCACCCATACAGCGGTTGGTTTCAGCAGAAAGCGATTTACAATGTGCACTGGCCCAAGTGCAGCAGGCCACTGATGACAGAGAATGGGAGCACTAAGCTCTCACCAGCTGCCTGCAAGCTACAGAGTGGCGTGTGGCAGAGCTAGAGGTAGCGGCTTCTGTGGTCAATGCTGCAAAGGAGGAGACCAAAATGTTTTTCAAACAACTGAATGATGTGACCCTTCAGCTCGAGGAAAATACCAGAAACTTTGATGACCTGGAGCAAGTGAACACAGTGTTGCAGGAGAAGGTGGAAATGCTGTGGATACAGAGGAGCAACTTGAAGAAGAGAATATGCAAGTTCCAATAAATGCTGGAGGGCGTTAGGTATTGAAGATGGAGTTGAAAAACCTGGAGGAACAACTTCACATCCAGGTCCAGGAAAACCAGTCTCCGTCTTCAGAACGTGGAGCAGCAGGAGCAACTGCAGAAACTGGAGGAGAAAGCCTAGGATCGGCAGGAGATCCCTGAGACCCCACGATGAACATTTGTGTGGGATGGACAACCGGAGGAAAAGCTGGCCCTGCTGTGGAACGCTCTCCACAGGGTGAGCACTGAGAAGGAGGAGCTCACCAGCATCCTGGACTCAGAGCAGCAGATGAAGAAACATCTGCAGGAACAGTAGGACTGCTCAGAGGAGAAGATAGAGAAATGGATAGTGGTGGCTGAGAGAGAGAGAGTCAAGCAGCTCAGGAGCAGCAGGAGCAGTCCCTGGGCCAGTGCAGGAGTTCAGAGCCTCCTGTGAATGGCACCTTGTCTCCAATGAGTGACTGTGCTCTGAGAAGGAGGCCCTGCAGCAGCATTTAGAAAGGCAGACCCAGCTGCTGGAGCAGCTGAAGAAAGTGCTGGGCTCAACAAACTGGAGGGACCAGGTGATGTCCTTGAATTGGCAGGACACTCTCAAGTGCCTGGAAGCCACCAGATCACAGGAGGAGTGCCTGCAGGACCAGCTGAGCATCCTGGCTTTCCCTAGGGAAGGGGAAGGCATGAGCCCTGGAGAAGCAAAAGGTAAGGAGACAAATCCCCCCCACCCGACCATGTGACCATCACAGAGGATGGAGATGTTCCCCAGACCAAGAGTGACATGGCTCTGAGAGCGCTCTTGGAGGATGAGATACACAGGGGTAAACTCCTGACACAAGAATGGCGGGCCAGATTCAGGCACCCCCTGGCCAACCCAGCAGCTCAGTGCCAGACTGAGCTGGAGCCACAGGCCCTCAACCCCATGAGCTGCCACCACAGCATGCCTGGGAATGGGAAGCGGGACACAGGCATCTGAGTAGAACATCTGCTTCGTCTATGACCTGCCTGATGAGGTGGACTTCCAGAGTCCAGCAGGTGAGCTCCACCATTGATGCAGCCAGCTGTCGGCACACATCCGAACTATCGAGGAGTCCCTCATGGTGTGAATGAGCTGTGTTGGGAGAAAGCCCAGTGCATGCACTGGCTGTCCCAGGCGAAGATTGAGAAGAGGAGAGTGTTTTGGAGCTGCTGTCACTCCTTGCCAGGGAAGGCAAAGACAGCAGTCTCCAGATGCCAGCACAGGCTGAACCTCCCACCCTCCTCCCCAACACTGCTTCAGAAGCAACTTGAAGACTGCCACGCCGACCCCAGTAGAGTCTGCTTAGCATGGGAAACCATCTATCAGACCATGATAGGGACCTCGAGACCTATCTCTGAGTTTTGGGACTTCACCGAAGTCTACCTCAGAGAATGGGGCTTTACAGAAACCTATCTCCAAGTTTTGGGACTTCACCGAAGTCTACCTCGGAGAATAGGGCTTCTAAGAGGCCTACTCCTGGGAAAAGGCTGGAAAAACCCCTGGGAAAAGATGTGTTTCTGTCTTTCTTCTCCTCATAAGAGTGCCTATCAATCTTTTACTGTTTCTGCTGTTCATTGTACTTACTCATTGTCAACGTTCCCTTATTCAAAGCTCTTTCTTAAGAGTGTTGACGACTCCAATATCTGATGAGTGTCTTAAAAATATGACTAACTCACCAGAGTTAAGTGCTACCCTGAAACCCCTCTTATGAAGGCTAGTAGACAAGTTATAAGCAAATATAAAAGTATTGGGGGTTTCACAAAGTCACTCCAGCAGAAGGAATTGTAAGAAATTTACAAGAAGCTGTAGGCGCGGCTAGAACAGAAGGAATGTATGGCAGTTGCTGAGATAACTACTTAGGAGAAAGAACTTCCTGGTACTCTCATTTACTAAGAAACTTGCTAGATCTAGGCCTCCGTAACCTTATAATTAAGGCCTCTATAGAAATAAGGTAATGGTGAGATGGTGACAAACGTCGAAACCCATTATATTTCTTAGAGATAAGCCGGAAACAAGTGCCTTTCAGGCAACCAGCTGGTGACCACCTAAGAATGAAGCCCTGCAGCAAGATTGTGTAAACTTTTGCCCTTTCAGGCGACCAGCTGGTGACCATCCAAGAACGAAGCCTTGCAGCAAGATTGTGTAACCTTTTGCCCCTTTTCTTATGGAGACTTTTTGCTATAAAAGTTTGTTATCCTCTGCATTAAATCGCACTCAGCACTCAGCACTCAGCATCCACTCCTAATGTGTGTGAGTTGTCTGTTTGCCATCTCCCCATCCTATTCCAGGTTCCTCCCCTAGGTATCCTCCGTCGTCCCGACAGAACCCGGTCCGCGGCAGAAGACAGCATGGAAACTGCCAGAGGTGAGGTCAGGGTTCCTGACCCCATAGTGGACTCCCTTAAGGAGCAGGTCCTGCTCCAGATACCCCACATCCAGATCCGCCCACAGCTCCCAGGTCAGGGGAGGAGTGCTTTCTCACTTTCTCCTGTAGATTGATGTGGATGATGACTCTCTATGTGAGATAATGACTCTCAAAAGCCTTGGCAGCCACCAGAAGTAGGTGACCAAGGGGATTTCTCTCAGGCCTCCATCTGCCTGGCAACGGGAAGGTAAAACCGGGGGTAGAGTAGGGCAGAAGCTGAAGGGAGTTGGCCCAAACTCAAGGGACATCTTATCGCCCATTGGTGGCCAGGAAAGAGGCCTATGTTTTGCATATCACAAAGAATAAATTGTTTTCAAAGCAAAAAATAAAAAGCCTAAAAACAAAGATTTGTTCTACCAGCCCTGGGGCTTGAACTCAAGGCCTGGCCACTCTCCCTGAGCTCTTTTAGATCAAGGCTGGCCCCACCTTCCCTTCCAGGTTTTTCTGTGTGGAATAGAACCAAGGGCTTCAGGCATGCTAGGCAAACACTCTACCACTGATCCACATTCTCAGGTAGGATGATTTTTTCCCCTCCCAAACCCATATGGCCATTCCTCAGATAAACAGGAAGTAGGGGCTAGGATGAATATGAAGCACAAATCTGGTTCCCCCCAAATTATTTCCCGGCCCCTTTTCCCACACCCTGAGTTGAAGTTTCTCTTCTACCATTGAGGGATGAGAGAGGGAGAGGGGAGTCCCAAGACAGTACCAAAAACCGTGGACCCCTGAGTCCCACATTCTCCCCCACAGAAGTGGTCCTCCAGATTGTGATCTTACCTGACTCAATGTGAAATCTACACTGTCTCCCCACCACTGCAAGGCTCAGGATGAAATAAAAGTCAGCCCAGGCCTCAGCCCACACCCAAAGTGGAAGCTCTTAGTCCCAGACCTACTTCTACCTCTGACTGTCCCTAGTTAGGCCAGACCCACCATTCACCACTATGTTGGTGCTGATGACCTCATGGATGTATTCCAGGAAGAAGGTCTATGACAAAGAGCAGAAGCAGCATGGTGAGCAGGGCAGAAGGAGGTAGGGTGATTGCTCTCGGATCTTCCTTGGAGCCCTCCCATCCAGCCAGACCCATGCTGACCCAAAGCACGGACAAGGCCAGGGAGTGAGACAAGATGGAGGAGCACAGGACTAAAGGAGGTACTGCTTTGTCTTGTAGGACTTGATTAATTCCAATTATAATTAATTCCAGTTATATTTGGCCCATGCCAATCCCAAAGGCTGCATGCAATGCCTCTCCGTGTTGTTGTTGGTCGTGAAGGCTGTCCCTGAGCTCTTTTTCTCAAGGCTGGCACTCTACCACTTAAGCCACAATGCCACTTTTGTTTTCTGATGGTTCATTGATAAGAGTCTCACACACTGTCCTGCCCAGACTGGCTTGGCACCGTGATCCTCCAGATCTCAGCTTCCTGAGTAGCTAGGATGACAGGCATGAGCCACTAGTGCCCAGTATGTGATGTTTTTTGAAGGCATATTGGCGAGTCTGTAAAGGAGCTCCAAAGGGCTTGGATAGACCATTACCAAATCAAGGAGCTGGGATGCGGGAAGATTGCCCTTCTAGCCATTCTTTACCCCCAAAATTGAAGATGCCAGGTGATGTTTTATGCACCAAACAGCTAGGTCAGTAGCTTCAAGGCTTAGTGGGGGAAAAAATTAGAGAATACACAAAGACTGCAGTGTAGAAATCTCTGATTTTGCATGCATGTGTGTGTGTGTGTGTGTGTGTGTGTGTGTGTGTGTGTGTGTGTGTGTGTGTGTGTACACTAAGGGACTAGGCTCTATCCCTGAGTTTTCTTGCTCATGGCTAGTGCTGTGCCACTTGAGCCACAGCCCCACTTGCTTTTGGATGGTTAATTGTAGGTAAGAGTCTCAAGGACTTTCCTCTTCATACTTTGAAGCATGAAGGAGGCCCTAGGGAAGGAAGAGTAAATACAACTTGCAGGTACAATCCCTATGGTGGTCCACTCCTGCCACCTGGTGGCCACACATGGAACATGCCGCCCAGTGCCATCATACTCTAGAGTTCAATTTGGGGAAGTGACCAGAGCCAAGCTGACTTTTGCTCAGCCTGATTGCTGATGCCAGAGCAGGTCTGTTCCACCCTAGGCCAAGAGACCTCCAGGAGGCCCAGCTTTCCAGGGACACAGGGAAGGGAGAGGTCAGCTCCAGGCTGAGCTAAGAGCCTTTGCCCACAGATACCCCAACTTGGCCTTACTTATCACCATAAGACCTGGCAAAGAACAACCCCCAAAAAACAAATTGGATCTGTGCCTCAAAGTGGTAGAGCTCTAGCAATGAACCAAAGAGCTCAGGGACAGGGCCCCCAAGCTTTGAGTTCAAGACTTCCAGCTGACCTTCCCCCATAGAACACAGGTTGTCTAAATGTGAACTAGTAGGATTTGTGAAGTGTTTCTGAAGAATGGTGATACTGAAGAAAGCACCCTAATTCTAATGACAGCTGAACTTGTGACATAAGGCTATGTGCTGAGTCCTTCACAGGGCACTATTTACTGGGTCCTTCCCTCATGGGAGTTATGTGCTAAGTCCTCAAAAAGGTGCTGTTTGCTGAGTCATCCCAAAGGGTGCTATGTGCTGAGTCCCTGAGAAGAGTGGGCCATCCTGGGGTTTTTAAACGGGGCTTTGTGCTGAGTCCATTACACAACGTATTGTATGCTGAGTCCTTCAAAAGTTGTGGTGTGCTAATGTATCCTAAAGGGTCCTGCTATGGGTGAGCCCTTGAGAAGAGAGGGATGAGGTGTATTTTGTGTGCTGTGTGTGAAGTCCTTTTCATAGGGTGCTCTGTACTCTCCTTCAAATGGTGCTGTCTGCTGAGAGCTTCCATAGTGCTGAGTCCTTCAAAAATGTTTTGTGTGCTGAGTTTATCTAAGGAAGCTGTGCACTGGGTGTTTTACACAGAGTGCTTCAACACAGAGTGTGATGAGTCCCTGGAAATGAGTGCTATGTGCTGAGTGCTTCAAAGCGGCCATGCAGTGAGTCCTTTACACTGTGGGCTCTAGACTCCCTTCTTCAAAGGGTGCTGTGTGCTGAGTACTCTACCTAGCATACTACATGCTGAGTTCTTCAAAAGGAGCTGTGTGCTGGGTCATTTACACAGGGTGCTTTGTGCTAATTTTGGGAGTGTGCTGTGTGCTGAGTCATCCCAAAGGATGCTATGTTCTGTGTCCTTGTAGGTGATTATCCCCAACAATCACACAGACAAAAACACAAACACACATACACACACGAGTGTCACCATGCACCTGCTTGGTTTGTGGAATGAAGGGGAATGGAGGAGAGTCTCCTCCAGCAGTGGGGCTGAGGGGAGATTCGATCCCCTGGGCCAGTACTGGGGGTGGGGGGTACTGCTGAGCTGAGGTAAGGCTGCAATTGCCATGGTCTAGAAGCCTCAGGGCCCAGTCAAGGCTGCAATTGTGGCCAGGGGTGGGGGGCGGGGCCCAAGGGAGGAGGGGGCGGGGCCCAGGAGCGCACTTGGTGTGAGCAATGGCCAGGAGCCCAAGGGGGCAGGGGTATGTGTACAGCCTGGGCGGGGTAGCCCAGGAGAGGAGTGTGGGGCCAAGAGACAGCTGGGAGAAGAGCGAGCACGAGCACTAGCACGAGCACTATCATGCGTGAAAACGGCTTCAGTGGCTGGCGGCTGCTCCACTCATAGTGTGGGTCCTGGCCGGGAGCGCAGAGCATGTGGAGCCTGCATGGCAGGCACATCGCCACATGCAGCCCCTCTGAGGCACCCAACCATGGTGGCCCTGAGTCTGAGGTCCCGGTTCGGGGAGCACGGCAGAGGCAGTGGCTGCTGAGGTGGCGGCGGCCACAAGTTAGGAGGCCGCTGAGGCTGCGGTGGTGGCTGAGGAGGAACAGAGACTGTGCACAGTTCCACCATGGTCCCACTCTGCTTTTCAAACATGGCGCTGCTGGCTGGGACCCGCAGAGTCTCTAGCAGTCACCTGGCGGAGCTGTTGTGCCCCTGGCCTGCTTGTGGCCCTGAATTGGTTCCTGCCCTTGGTCCTCAGACTCCTGGTGCGCACCCAGAGTCTCAGCCTACAGCTTCTCCCAGCAACATACGTGAGTGGCCGACCTGAGCTCCCGCACCTCACAACCCCCCCTGTACACCCCATCCCCCACTCTACCCTTCCTCCCCACCCTTGTGGACCGGGACTCTTGCCTCTTGCCTCCCCCTTCTTTCCTACCTGTGCCTCCCCCGTGCCCCACAGTCTGTCCTGGCTCTGCCACAATTGAACCCCAGGAGTGAGGGGTGGAGGTGGGTGTCCACCCGAGGATCCCACCCTCATCCCTAGTGGCCAGTGTTCCAGGAAAAGGGGAGCTGCAGGGATGGGGAGGAGGGGGCACCACAGAGCCCCTGGCCTGGAGCAGTGGGAGCTACACAGCCTTGCATCTGCACCCTTCCTCTCCCTGGTGGGAACCTGGTGGCTTTAGTCAGAGATGGGGAGCAGCACCTCCACACCTGCCTTCTCAGTTCTTTTCCCATTTGCTGAGGGGGGGGGGGGTGTTGGATGCAGAAGATAGACCACGTTGTTGTGTGAGCCCTTGTCTTCTATGCTCAGTCACACTTTCACCTGAGGACATTCCCAGAAGAGCCCACTAGAGAGGTGAGGGCACTGGGGTCAGATAGAAGGTGGATATTTGGGAGAAAAACACACTCCCTCTGACACACATATGCCCTTCCTGTACCCCCAACCCCAGCTGTCAATAATAGTTCTGACTGGGTGATCACGTTTCCCAGTTCTTCCAGCTTCTGCTAGTTTTCCCAGTCCATCTAGTCTACTAGTCTTCCCCAAGAATTTGCCAAGTTGCCCAGAAGTATGTAGGAGGGAAGTTGGGAGTCCAACCATGTATATAGCCTTTAGGACCCCATCAAAGTCCCCAAAAACACCCCAACCCCAGGTCAGACACCTTTCTGGAGGCACCTGCTTTGTTTTCTGTCCAAGCTCTGAGAAGCCACGTGTCTCGGGACTCCTTCACCCAGCGTCCTGGCCTAAGGTTTTGGTGAATGGGGAGTCAAGGCTGGTTGTTCCCAATAGGAAGGGTCTGGCCCTGGAGAAAGGGAGAGTCAGGGTGGTTCTGCATTATTAGAACATTGCTCCTCTTGTGTGAGATCCCCTGGTCCTGACAAGGGAACCCCTGTGCTCCAGCTAGTACATTGCCCAGGTGAGAAACCAACAAACTCAGGAGAGACACTGCTCTGAATCTGTGTGTGTGTATATGTATGAGAGAGAGAGAGAGAGAGAGAGAGAGAGAGAGAGAGAGAGAGAGAGAGAGAGAGAGAGAGAGAGAGAGAGAGAGAGAGAGAGAGAGAGACAGAGAGATCATCTTTCTCATTGTATAGTCACCCTGTCTAAAAAGAGCAAAAGCATTTTATTTGTGTGTATGTGTGTATTTGTTATTCTTCTTCAATTAAAGCCCAGTATGAGCCCAGCCAGAACTTTTGTTTTCTCTTTCACCGTTTCATGGCTCCTTTAGGGAATGTTTCAGTAGATGTTCCTTTCCACCTCTTTCTTCCCCTTTCCTGCAGCCCACAGGAGCTGCTGGACTTGCGTGGGTCTCCCCTAGGAGGCCTATGTGAACCACAGACCAGAGTGGACACCTGCCCTTCTGTCTTTAGCCAGAAGGCTCATGAGGCTACTGTGACCAAAGCTGCACTCTTCCAGCCAGACAGTCTGCTCTGGTGTGTATAGTTGGAGCTAATTCAAGGTTGGGAATGAGTCTGCCAAAAATAAATAGGGAACGAGATGGGAGGTAGTAGGACAGGGGCTGTAAATCTTGGAGGGTCTGGGAAGTGAGAAAAGGTCTGACATAGCAGATGGTTCACCACGACTGAGGATGAGAGGGGAATCTTACCCAGGATATTGACGGTATAAGTGGGCCTATGGGCAAGGGGCTCCGGGCTCCCAATGGTGGCGTGTATTCCCACTAGGGGCAGTGCCCTGGTGGGTAGTCCTCCCTGGAGTCCTGCAGACTCCAACCTGTGTCCCTCCTGGGCTGTTTCCAGCTGGGCAATGGTAGGCAAGTGTGTTCCCCCTGCTGGAGCCTACTTGGGATCAGGACATGGCAGTTAGCTAGGGCTCTGTGAATGCTATTTTCTGTAACCTGCTGTAGGCTGTCTGGAAGGAAAAGGAGACCACTGACTTTGGAACACTCTAAGTTTGATTGGGACAAGTTGAAATGCCAGCTCTTCCAGGGTTTTTCCTTGAAGGTGGCAATTTCTACTAATGCTTGGGATACTGGGTCAAATGAAATGGACCATTTCAGCCCCCAAACAATGACATTCAAGCAGCACAAGCAGAGTTGCCGAGCCAAATGGTCTCCTGCTATGAATGTCATGCTTTGACTGCCTTTCTTCGGCAGCTGCCTATTCTCCTCCGGCTCTCTATATGGTGATCACTACAGTCGAGAATGTTGTGGGGAGCAGAGATTGTGACCTTGCCATCTGCAGCCTGATCACTGTGAGCAGAGACAATTCCCAGGACCTGTACTGGACTCTGGGAGATTCAGAGACGCAGGAGGCCTCAGGGATCCTTTTCTGCACCATGAAAATTGGGGTCCGGATATGGTGGACCATCCTGTCTGGCCCTAGGGAGTGCAGAGGAGGCCCCTTGAACCAGGCTTTCGCCTCACAACAACCTTGTTCACAGCTGAGTGGGGAATTGAGTGCCATACAGCTGGTCAGTGGCTGGACAGAGATCTTTGAGAAGATAGGCATCCCAGAGGCCCCAGAATACAGTGAGTACATCATGGCTCACGTCCTTGGAACCAAAACAGTTAAGTGCAGTGGCACCAGGAGGGTGGTAAGAGGGAGGAGGGAGAACTGTGGGAGATCTACATCAGGTTTACCCCCACTCAGGATGCTTACCTGAGTTGGATGGGACTTTTCTGTAGTATTGTCATAGACAGATGCTCATCTATTTATCTAACAAAACATTACAGTGTGTGCCAGTTCCTGGGGGGGAGAGAGAGGGGTCATACACGATGAAAGGTTCCAGTGCTGGTTCCACATCACATGAAGAAATCTTGGTTTGAGCTGGATGCTGTTGCCTCACACCTATCATCCTAGCTACTTATGAGGCTGAGATACGAGGATTGAGGCTTAAGGCCCTGGCAGATAAACCTGTAAGACTATTATCTCCAACTTACTACCAAAAAGAAAATGCCAGAAGTGGATGAGTAGCTCAAGCTGTAGACTGTTGGCCTTGAGTAAAAAGGCTCAGGGATAGCACCCAGGCTCTGAGTTCATGCCCAGGAGTGACACAAAGAAAGGAAAGAGAAAGAGAGGAGGGAAGGATGGAGGGAGAAAAGGAGGAAAGAAAGGAAGAAGCTAGCATGGAAGCCTTGGTTTGGAGTCCCTGGATCAAGGGAGCCAACCTTTCACAATCTCTTTGGGGACAGTTTCAGAGCCTAAAGCTAGTGCATAGGACCAAGTCACTGACCCATTCATGACATCAGCAACTTCAGTACATACAAATCTGAGTGGTCGCTGACTGCAGAGGGAAACAGCCTCGGGTAGACCCTAGGGCTCAGGGTGGGTCACAGAGTTTCAATCTCCCCTGGCTCACAGAGTTTATTTCCTGGTGAGATAAGAAGAAACTGTCCAAGGGCTAGGGAGGTGTAGGGTGAGGGAGTGGCAAGACGGTGAAGAGGGGTTTGGAGGGGTGTCAAAGGATAAACAGGAAGAGGAAGAGGGAGGACAATCCCAGATCCAGTGTGTCAGGCCATTGGAGCGATGACCTCACCTGACAACATAGACCATCAGTGATAGAATCTTCAACCCAGCCACATGGCTATTAAAAGTCCTGGCACTCTGGGTTCACCGTTGACAAATGTCTTTCATCCACTGCAGGATGCCTGTGCAGTACATCCTTGGGGACTGGCACTTTTGCTGGTTCAATCTGAAGATGACACCCCCAGTGTTCATTCCTCGACCAGACACAGAGGTAAGCATGCCACTGGAACAGGTCACCCAGGGAATGAGGGTGAGAGTCAGAGGAATGTTGCTCTGAGACTTCCACTAGGGGACTCTAGGGCCCCATGACTGTCATCCTCAGAGGTAGAGGTGGGTCTCTTTGCTGGCTCAGCCTTCAGTATAGAAGGTAGGTGTGGGAGGGGCCGAATTAAGGTCCAGGCTAGTGGGAAAACAGGAGGCACTGGGCCGGGAGCAGGGTTGTTTCTTTCACAACCCAGTATCATTCCTGAGATGGATCAGCCCTTTTCTCCTCGCTGAGAGAGAGGGACCTAGAGCCCTCCAGTCTGTATCCCTTGACTGTGAAATTCATTCATTCCCATATCCTTTGTTTGAATAACTAGATCTCACCTGATTGCCCAGTGTCAAGGAACGACAGTGAGAGATCTTGATTCCTTGATGTCACGGGATCCTCAGTATGAGATTGTACTTGAATGTCCTGAGTTGGTGCATGGTCAGACCCATCTCAGCCTGCCATGATCTAGGACATAGAATCTAGAGAATCAGAGCAGGATGGGGTCTATTCTGTGAGTCCGTAGTATTATGTGTGAGCTTTGAGCTCCCGTGTGCTCACCTGCTTCCTTTTTTTGGGTGGGTCTATGCTAGAAAAATCTTAAAACTAGGGCCTGGGTCCCATCCCTTGTTTCATGCTCAAAGCTAGCACTCTATCATTTGAGCCACAGCTCCACTTGCAAGGTTATTGGGTGTTTAATTGGATATAAGAGTTCTGAATGACTTAGATGCCAAGGGTGGCATTCAACTGCAGTCCTCAGATCTCAGTCTCCTGAGGGGATAGGATGACAGGCATAGAAAAGCATCTTTGGCCGTAGCCAGTGGCTCCTGGCTGTCATCCTAAGTACTCAGGAGCTGAATCTTAGGATCACGGGTGAAAGCCAGCTTGGGCAGGAAAGACCCTCAGACTCTTCTCTCCAATAAAGTACCAGAAAACTGGAATTGGTGTGGCTCAAGAAGTACAGTGCTGGACTTGAGCTGAAGAGCTCAGGGATATCACCCAGGCCCAGAGTTCAAGCCCCAAAACCAACAAAAAGAAAGAAAGTAAAACATCTTTGCCTGCAAAGGACGGTGGAGGTGTGTTTGTGTGTATGTGTGTGTGTGGGGGGGGGGGTGATAGACATTTAGACATTTAGATGGATTTTCCCAAACTCTTAGTTCACGGCAGCCGATTCTTGACCACAGGTGAAGCTCTGGGTTGGATGTTGTCCATCGGACCTCAGTCTCCTCATGGGACAGTTGTGAGTGAATAAGGGACTAATACAGAAGGATCTCTGGAGCAGGGCCAGGAACAGATGGAGCAGGTTTTAGATACAGTTCTCTACAATTCTGTGAGCATATGACAGGAAGTTGCCAGGAAAGGGCTCACATGGGGTCTGTTATTAATCATGCAACAGGTGTGGGATTATGAAACAAAACAGGGCTGTCTTTCATCATTACCCTGTCCCCATGAGGAAGGGATCCTTCACTCTATTCATTTTTCCAGCTGGGAAAATGAATCATGGAGAAGCCAGGTGACCTACTCATGACCCCAGCTGACAGGAAGCTGGGTCTGATTTCTTTGCCATGCTTCCTAGGACAGTGGGTGTTATTCAGTCCACTTCTTGTGGTGAGAAGTCCACTTCTTGTCATTTGTGGGGATTTAATTCTGGGCCTGGATGCAATCCCTGAGCTCCTCAGATCAAGGCTAGTACTCTACCCCCTGTGCCACAGCATAACTTCCAGTTTTCTGTTGGTTCTTCGAGGATAAGTGTCTCCCAGACATTCCTCCCGAGCCAGCTATGAACCACGATCTTCACATCTCAGCCTCCTATGTAGGTAGGATTATAGGTCTGAGCCACCGGCACCAGGTTTAAGTGTAATTCTGGACCTCTGTCTCTCTCTCCCTCTCTGTCTCTCTGTCTGTCTGACTCTCTCTCTCTCTGTCTCTCTCTCCCTCTCTCTTTCTCTCCCTCAGGAACTGGTTGAATGAGTGTTGGAGGTGTTGGCCCAGCAACCCATGTGGGTGGAACCAAGGTAGCCCTCTCATTCTGGAGGTGGGCTGTGCGTCAGGAGCTGTTTTGCTCAGCCTGTTGAAGCAGCTTCATGAGGTAAGCCCCTCTGTGCCCTGGCTAGACCGTGTCGGTTATTCAATGTCCATCCGATGAGTCCTTCCCCACATCCCACTGCTACACTGTTGAAGGAAATTGGATGAGAAGCTGTCACATTGTCCCCCTGCCCAGCACAATCCCGGGTCTCTGACCTATACCCCCACCTATCAGACAAGACCATGGCCATAAGAAAATAAAAACACTCCATATGTACTATCCTTTGCTGGGGAGTGTCGTTTTGGTTACGGTGGTGGGGTTCAGAGGAAAGACCCCAGACCTGACACCTCCGCTGGGGACACTTGTTCTTGTGACAGAGCTACATCGTTGCTGTGGATAAGGACGAACCCTCCATCAGACTGAGCCAGAACAATGCTCAAAGATAGGTAGGCTGTTGAAGTATCAAACCCACTCATGTCTGCTTCCTACTCCCAACAAGGAGGTGTAGTATGGGTGGCCCAGCCCTGGGCCTAAGGCATTATAAATGGATGGTGGCGGTCAGAGGCTCATGGCTCCCACCCATCATCCTGGCTCTTTGGGAGGCTGAGGTCTGATGGTTGTGACTCAGAGCAGCCCTGGCAGGAAAGTCCGTGAGATTCTTATCTCCCATAAACCGCCTCCCTCCCCAAACCCACACAGAAAACAGCCAGATGTGGTGCTGAGGCTCAACTGGTAGAGCCTCAGCCTTGAACAAAAGAAGCTAAGGGATAACACCCAGGCCCTTAATCCAAGCCCTAGGACTAACACAATCATAAAATAAATGAATAGTGTGCATCTTTTATCTGACTACCAAGAAAGATGTATTCAGTTTTCTAGCTGGTATATGTAGCCAAAGGTAACGGCTCCCGTTCATGTTCCCCAACCCTCTCCTTCTCTCCTTTATCTGTCCAGGCTTAGGTTGAAAGACAGAATTCAGATCATCCCACTGGATGTGACCTTAGGTACATTCCCTCATCCACCTCCCTTGGGGTCAGGATCCTGGATGCACTCCCTGCTGGGAGGAGGAGGCATCACAGAGATGAGGGTAGGTATCCCCAACACTCACACACATACACACACACAAACACCCCTAAGTCAACTCAGACTAGCCTTTTCAAAGACACTTTATCTCCTTGGATTAACTGACCTAGGAGAGGAATTTGATCCCCTGTAACTGATTATTTTAACTTGGGCTTGCTTGTTCACAGGAGATAAATGGAAGCAAACAAAAACCAAAAAGCCTTTGGTGCCCATCACCTCTGGCTCAGGGTCAAGCCTGACGTCCTGGTGACTTGGGAGGCAGAGATCTGAGGATCAAAGATCAAAGCCAGCCATAAGCTGGAAAGCCAGAGAGACTCTTCTCTCCATGGTACCACCAAAAAGCCAGAAGTGGAGCTGTGGCTCAAGTGGTAGAGCACCAGCCCTGAGCAATAAAACTCAGAGAAACAGCTCCCAGATCCTCAGTTCAAGCCCACAAAAAGAAATGGCCCTGTCATGTTGCCCACAGATTGCCCATGCCTCGACCCCCTCTCACCGAGTTTAATACAACACCTGCGCCTGGGTGGTGTATCAGGGCCTTGAGAAATCCGGTGCTGGAATCCAGGCCTTCCCCTTCATGCATTCTCAACCCAAACTGGCTGGAGGGCAGAGTCTGACAAGGCTGGCAGCCTGCACAGGGGAGAGGCTCCAGCTTTTCCAAGGTAATCAGAAAGGGCTTCTTGGAGTCAGCACTTGAAAAGGGGTCTTGCTTAACAAGGAGGATCTGAAGGAAGCACAGAGAACAAAGGTGTACAAATCTAGATACTATGTGATGGGTTGTCATCAATACCATGAATGGAATGTGTGTCATCACAGTCAATAAAAAATCTCACATCTAAAATATACTTGGAACTCAGAAAATTAAATCGCCCAACAACAAATCCTCAAAGAAACAATTGCCCAATAAAAGAGTGGGCAAAAGACTTAAAGAGAAACTTCTCTGAAGAGGAAAGAAGCATGGCCAATAGACACATGAAGAAATGCTCAAACTCCCTACCCATAAAAGAAATGCAAATCAAAACAACATTGAGATACCACCTCACACCAGTTAGAATGCCTATAATCAAGAACTCTAATAACAACAGATGCTGGAGGGGATGTGGACAGAAGAGAACCTTACTGCATTGTTGGTGGGAGTGTAAACTTGTTCAACCACTTTGGAAAGTAGTATGGAGGTTCCTCAAAAGACTTCACATAGAACTCTCCTATGACCCAGCAATCCCACTTCTGAGCATTTACCCAAATGTTTACAAACAAGACCACACTAAATCTACCAGCACGACTATGTTTATTGCAGCACTATTTACTATAGCTAAGATATGGAACCAACCCAGATGCCCCTCAGTAGATGAATGCATCAAGAAAACGTGGTATATATACACAATGGAATTCTATGCCTCCATCAGAAAGAATGACATTGCCCCATTTGTTAGGAAATGGAAAGACTTGGAAAAAATTATATTAAGTGAAGTAAGCCAGGCCCAAAGAAACATAGGTCCCATGGTTTCCCTTATTTGCAATATCTAGTATATGTCTGTGTCAAGCAGAATAGGTCAGATAAGGTGATGTTAGGGAAATGAACACTAAGATATGTACTCAAATGTTTTTTTTTTTCTTTCTTGAAATTGTTTCTAACACATGTATAATATTATTTCTTTGTTGCTTTTACGTCCCTCTCCCACAGTATAACCCCTGCTTTCACTGTATTTGATGTCGGTATAATTTGTGGAGGGGAACAGGAAAAATTAATCGTTTAAATAGGGATACAGGTGGACCCATTGCAGCAATGAGATGTACAAGTCGTTATGTCAAAAATGAACTTTACAACATTGGTGCAGGGGGAGAGCGGGGGAGGAGCAGGGAGGATTGGTTGGGGTGGGTGAGAGGGAGCATGGGAAGGGATGGGAAGTGGAAACAAAGGAGGAGGCTACAATGCTTGATATGAAATGTACTCATTATCTTGCCCATGTAATTGTATCCCCTATGTACACTATTTTCACAATTAAAAAATGGAAAATAAATGAATAAAACAAAAATACAATAAATAACCAATACAAACAGGACATGGACTGAAAATCTATATGTAAGTAGAAATCTTACCTTTACAATGTATATAACTAGAATGTTTCCAGGGCTGGGACTTTAATTCATGCCTAGGGACCAGGCCTTACTTTCTTGTCTTCAAGCATGGTGAGCTTCCCCTTCGTCCACAGTGCTTCAGAGTTACCCAGGCCTTAAATTCAAAATCAAAGGTAGGAGAAACAGCGTGAATTGCAAGCCAGGGAGCTAAGTTTTTTCTGCTTTTTTGCTTTTTTTGCCAAGCATGGTCTTGAACTCAGGTCATGGCAACCGTGCCTCAGCTTTCATCACCATAGGCTGGGGTGCAGCCGCTGGAAACACAAGCTATCCTGGGATCCTAGAACTTCAGGCCTTGTGCAATGGGGGAATTGCACAGAAAAAAAGTGGCAGGATGGCATTTTTACATTTTCTTCCTTTGCAGTATGGCCATCTGGGTCTGAGTGATCTGGCTCCAAAGCATACTTCACCTCGCATTGCTGAAGGCTTACAGGCTACTGAGGAAGCCATAATCCCGAACAATGATTAGCCAAGCACCAGTGGCTCTCACCAGTCCTCCTTGATACTTACAAGGCTGTGATAGGAGGATCATGGTCAAAGTTATCCTAGGCAGGAAAGTCCTTGAGACACCTGTCCAACCTCAATGCCAACAAAGCCAGAAGTAGAGCTGTGTGGCTCCACTGGTAGAGGTCTAATCTTGAGCAAGAACACCTCATGGACTGTGACCAGATCCTGAGTTCAAGGTCCAGGACTGGCAACAAACAGACATACACACAATCTGTGCAGCCATCTGGCTAAAGCAGGTCTCCCTCTTGTCCCCAACTGGATTGCACAGACTTTCCTGGTAAAGGAGCTGCTGTCATGTTGACTAGGCCAATTTGGTCTGCATCCCAGGATTCCAGGCACACATCCATTTTTTCATCGTTCTTTTTCACCAATGGGATCCAAGAATAGTGGACACGCCCATATTACATGCTTCCCCGTAGCACCTGGAATCCCTCTGTTGGGTGACACCACTACCAGCAGTTGAGGAATGTAGAGGTGGCTGAGTGGTGAGCAAGAGACTCCAGGTGACTGAGGTAGAGTAGGAAACGATGTCCTAGTCGGTGAGTGGGAGAATAGAAGATTTTCTAGAGCCTAGGAATGTGGGCAGCCCAACTTTCCCGTCCCAGCGCTCAGATGTCTGAAACAATAAGAATCAATGAGAGAACTGTGGGCAAAAAGCTGCCACAAGATCACCAGCAGTATCCTCCCGACAGACCTGAAACATTCAAGAAAACAAAAAACACGAAAAAGGGAGGGATCCCCAAGACAAACACCACTGGGGAGTGAGATTGAATGGAGAGTCCAGAGAAAGGTGATGCCAACCATGGGCCTACCCTGCCTTTGGAGTCAGTCACAGCCACCAGGGTCCAGAGTGTCAAGGGTCCCAATCCCACCAAGGATCCACAGAGTTGCTACCTATATGTGGTGCCCACCCTGGACCACAGAAAAGAAGAAACCAGGCACTCTGTGCCAAGATCCAACCACTGAAGTAGGGAGACAGACCCGCAGGGTCAATGGGAGTAAGAGAGGGAGAAGATAGAGCAGATACATGCAACACCAAAAATGGAGGTAGAAATCCAAAAGGCACCCATACAGTGGTTGGTTTTAGCAGAAAGCGATTTACAATGTGCACTGGCCCAAGTGCAGCAGGCCACTGATGACAGAGAAAGGGATCACGAAGCTCTCACCAGCTGTGTGCAAGCTACGGAGTGGCATGTGGCAGAGCTGGAGATAGCGGCTTCTGTGGTCACTGCTGCAAAGGAGGAGACCAAAATGATCTTCAAACAGCTGAATGATGTGACCCTTCAGCTTGAGGAAAATACCAGAAACTTTGATGACCTGGAGCAAGTGAACACAAGTTGTTGGAGAAGGTGGAAGTGCCGCAGATACAGAGGAGCCACATGAAAAAGAGAATATGCAAGTTCCAACAAGCGCTGGAGTGCATTAGGTACTGAAGATGGAGTTGAAAAATCTCGAGGAACAACTTCACATCCAGGTCCAGGAAAACTAGTCTCCGTCTTCAGAACGTGGAGCAGCAGGAGTAACTGCAGAGACTGGAGGAGAAAGCCTAGGATCAGCAGGAGATCCCTGAGACCCCATGATGTGCATGTGTGTGGGATGGACAACCAGAGGACAAGCTGGCCCTGCTGTGGGGCACTCTCCACAGGGTGAGCAGTGAGAAGGAGGAGCTTGTCAGCATCCTGGACTCAGAGCAGCAGATGAAGAAACATCTGCAGGAACAGTAGGACTGCTCAGAGAAGAAGATAGAGAAATGGATAGTGGTGGCTGAGAGAGTGAGCCAAGCAGCTCAGGAGCAGCAGGAGCAGTCCCTGGGTCAGTGCAGGAGTTAAGAGCCTCCGGTGAATGGCACATTGTCTCCAAAGAGTGACTGTGCTCTGAGAAGGAGCCCCTGCAGCAGCACTTAGAGAGGCAGACCCAGCTGCTGGAGCAACTGAAGCGAGTGCAGGACTCACCAAACTGGAGGGACCAGGTGATGTCTCCGAAGTGGCAGGACACTATCAAGTGCCTGGAAGCCACCAGATCACAGGAGGAGTGCCTGCAGGCCCAGCTGACCTTCTTGGCTTTCCCTAGGGAAGGGGAAGGCATGAGCCCTGGAGAAGCAAAACGTAAGAAGGCGAATCCCACCCACCCCTTGTGACCATCAGAGATGATGGAGATGTCCCCCAGACCAAGAGTGACATGGCTCTGAGAGTGCTCTTGGAGGATGAGATCCACAGGGAGAAACTCCTACCACAAGAATGGCGGGCCAGCTGCAGGCACCCCCTGGCCAACCCAGCAGCTCAGTGCCAGACTGAGCTGGAGCCACAGGCCCTCAACCCCATGAGCTGCCTGGGGATGGGAAGCAGGACACGGGCATCTGAGAAGAAAATCTGCTTCATCCATAACCTTCCTGATGAGGTGAACTTCCAGAGTCCAGCAGGTTAGCTCCACCATTGATGCAGCCAACTGTCGGCACTCATCCAAACTATCAAGGAGTCCCTCATGGTGTGTAAAGAACAGATGTTGTTCCTGAATGAGCTGTGTTGGGAGAAAGCCCAGTGCATGCACTGGCTGTCTCAGGAGAAGATCCAGAAGAGGAGAGTGTTGCGGAGCTGCTGTCACTCATCGCCAGGGAAGGCACCGACAGCAGTTTCCAGATGCCAACACAGGCTGAGCCTCCCACCCCTCTCACCAACACTGCTTCAGAAGCAACTTGAAGACAGCATGGAAACTGCTAGGGAGAGGTCAGGGTTCCCGACCCCATAGTGGACTCCCCCAAGGAGCAGGTCCTGCCCCAGTTGCCTCACATCCAGATCTGCCCACAGCTCCCAGGCTCAGGGGAGGAGTGCTTTCTCACTTTCTCCTGTAGACTGATGCGGATGATGACTCTCTATGTGACATACTGACTCTCATAAGCCTTGGCAGCCACCAGAAGTAGGTGACCAAGTGGCTTTCTCTCAGGCCTCCATCTGCCGGGCAACGGGAAGATGAAACTGAGGGTAGGGTATGGTAGAGGCTGAAGGGCGTTGGCCCAAACTCAAGGGACATCTAATGGCCCATTGGTGGCCCATTCGTGGCTTCAGGCATGCTAGGCGAATACTCTACCACTGAGCCACATTCTCAGCTAGGATGATTTTTCCCCCTCCCAAACCCATATGGCCATTCCTCAGATAAATAGGAAGTAGGGGCTAGGATGAATATGAAGCACAAATCTGGTTCCCCCCCAAATATTTCCCGCCCCCTCTTCCCACACCCTGAGTTGAAGTTTCTTTTTTACCATTGAGTGAGAGGGGAGTCCCAAGAGAGTACCAACAACAGTGGCCCCCTGAGTCCCACATCTTTCCCCACACAAGTGGTCCTCCAGATTCTGTTCTTACCTGACTTGATGTAAAGTCTAAACTGTGTCCCTACCACTGCAAGGCTCAGGATGAAATAAAAGTCAGCTCTGGCTTCAGCCCACACCCAAGGTGGAAGATCCTAGTCCCAGACCTACTTCCACCTCTGACTGTCCCTAGTTAGGCCAGACCCACCATTCACCACTATGATGGTGGTGGTGACCTCATGGATGGATTCCAGGAAGAAGTTCTATGGTAAAGAACAGAAGCAGCAGGGTGAGCAGAAGAGAAGGGTGTGGGGTGATTGCACTGGGATCTTCCTTGGAGCCCTCTCGTCCAGCCAGACCCAGGCTGACCCAAAGCCCAGACAAGGCCAGGGGGTGAGACAAGATGGAGGAGCACAGGACTAAAGGAGGTACTGCTTTGTCTTAGAGGACTTGATTAATTCCAATTATAATTAATTCCAATTATATTTGGCCCATGCCAATCCCAAAGACAACATGCAATGCCTGTCGGTGTTGTTGTTGGCCATGAGCACTGTCCATGAGCTCTTTTTCTCAAGGCTGGCACTCTACCACTTGAGCCATAATGCCACTTTTGTTTTCTGACATTTCATGGAGGCTAAGAGTCTCACACACTTTCCTGCCCAGACTGGCTTGGCACTGTGATCCTCCAGATCTCTGCTTCCTGAGTAGCTAGGATGACAGGCATGAGCCACCAGTGCCCAGTATGTGATGCCTCTTGAAGGCATTTTGGCGAGGCTGTAAAGGAGCCCCAAAGGGCCTGGATAGACCATGACCCAATCAAGGAGCTGGGATGGGGGAAGGTTGACCTTCTAGCCATTCTATTCCCCCAAAATTGAAGATGCCAGGTGATGTTGTATGCACCAAACACCTGGGCCAGCAGCCACCAGGCTTAGTGGGGGGAAAAGTAGAGAATACCCAAAGAGTGCAGTGTAGAAATCTCTGATTTTGCATTCATGTGTTGTGTGTGTGTGTGTGTGTGTGTGTGTGTGTGTGTGTGTGTGTGTGTGTGTGTGTGTGTGTGTGTGTTTGTGAACTCAGGACCTAGGCTCTATCTCTGAGTTTTCTTGCTCAAAATAGTGCTGTGCCACTTGAGCCACAGCCCCACTTACTTTTCGATGGTTAATTGTAGGTAAGAGTCTCAAGGACTTTCCTGTCCAGGGTGGCTTTGAATCATGATCGGGGCCCCAGGGAAGCAAGAGTAAACACAAGTCACAAGTACAATCCCTATTGTGGGCCACTCCTGCCCCCTGGTGGACACACGTAGAACATGCGGTCTCATGCCATTATCCTCTAGAGTTCAGTTTGGGGAAGTGACCAGAGCCAAGCTGACTTTTTGCTCACCCTGATTGCTGATGCCAGAGCAGGTCTGTTCCACCCTAGGCCAAGAGAGCTCCAGGAGGCCAAGCTTTCCAGGGACACAGGGAAGGGAGAGGTCAGCTCCAGGCTGAGCTAAGAGCCTTTGACCATGGATACCCCAACTTGTCCTTACTTATCACCATAAGACCTGTCAAAGAATAACACCAAAAAACAAAATTGGATCTGTGCCTCCAAGTGTAGAGCTCTAGCATTGAACCAAAGAGCTCAGGGACATGGCCCCCAAGCTTTGAGTTCAAGACCCCCAGCTGACTTCCCCCATAAAACACTGCTTGTCTAAATGTGAACTAGTAGGATTTGTGAAGTGTTTCTGAAGAATGGCGATACTGAAGAAAGCACCCTAATTCTAATGACAGCTGAACTTGTGACATACAGCTATGTGCTGAGTCCTTCACAGGGCGTTATTTACTGGGTCCTTCCCTCATGGGAGTTATATGTTGAGTCCTCAAAAAGATGCTGTTTACTGAGTCATCCCAAAGGGTGATATGTGCTGAGTCCTTGAAAAGTGTGGGCCATCCTGCTTTTTTTTAAAGGGAGGTTTGTGCTGAGTCCATTACACAAAGTATTGTATGCTGAGTCCTTCAAAAGTTGTGGTGTGCTAATGCATCCTAAAGGGTCCTGCTATGTGTGAGCCATTGAGAAGAGAGGGATGAGGTGTATTTTGAGTGCTGTGTGCCAAGTCCTTTCCATAGGATGCTCTGTACTGTCCTTCAAATGGTGCTGTGTGCTGAGAGCTTCCACAGTGTGGTATGTGCTGAGTCCTTCAAAAATGTTCTGTGTGCTGAGTTTATCTAAGGAAGCTGTGCACTGTGTGTTTTACACAGCGTGCTTCAACACAGATTGTGATGAGTCCCTGGTAAAGAGTGCTATGTGCTGAGTGTTTCAAAGCGTGCCATTCACTGAGTCCTTTACACTGTGGGCTATAGACTCCCTCCTTCAAAGGGTGCTGGGTAGAATATGCAGCATCCTACATGCTGAGTCCTTCAAAGGGAACTGTGTGCTGAGTTATTTACACAGGGTGCTTTGTGCTGATGTTGAAAGTGTGCTGTGTGCTGAGTCATCCCAAAGGTTGCTATGTTCTGAGTCCTTGAGAGGTGGTTATCCCCAACACTCACACACACACAAACACAAACACACATACACACACGAGTGTCACCATGCACCTGCTTGGTGTGTGGAGTGGAGGGGGATGGAGGAGAATCTCCTCCACTGGTGGGGCTGAGGGGAGATTCGATTCCCTGGTCCGGTACTGGAGGGTGCGGGGTAGAGCTAAGCTGAGGTAAGGCTGCAATTGCCATGGTCTAGAAGCCTCAGGGCCTAGTCAGGGCTGCAATTGTGGCCAGCGGTGTGGGCGGGGCCCAGGGGAGGAGGGGGCGGGGCCCAGGAGCACACTTTGGTGGCAGCAATGGCCAGGGGCCCAAGGGGGCAGGGTTGTGTGTGCAGCACGGACAGGGTGGCCCAGGAGAGGAGTGTGGGGCCGAGCGAGAGCTGGGAGAAGAGCGAGCACAAGCGCTAGCACCCGTGGAAACGGCTTCAGTGGCTGGCGGCTGCTCCGCTCATAGTGTGGGTCCTGGCCGGGAGTGCAGAGCATGTGGAGCCTGCATGGCAGACACATAGCAACATGCAGCCCCCCGGAGGCGCCCAGCCATGGTGGCCCTGAGTCTGAGGTCCCGGTTCGGGGAGTATGGCAGAGGCAGTGGCCGCTGAGGCAGCTGCGGCCACAGGTTAGGAGGCCGCTGAGGCTGCGGTGGTGGCTGAGGAGGAGCAGAGGCTGTGCGCAGCTCCACCATGGGCCCGCGCTGAGTTTCAAACATGGCACTGCTGGCTTGGACCCGCGGAGACTCTAGTAGTCACCTGGCGGAGCCGTTGCGCCCCTGACCCTCGGTCCTCAGACTCCCGGCACCACCCGGAGTCGCAGCCTACAGCTTCTCCCAGCAGCATACGTGACTGGACAACCTGCACTCCTGCACCCCCACAACACCCCACTGTAAACCCCGTCCCCCACTCTACCCTTCTTCCCCACCCTCGCGGACCTGGACCCTTGCCTCTTGCCTCCCCTTCTCTTCCTGCCAGCCCCTCCCCCGTGCCCCACCGTCTGTCTTGGCTCTGCCAAAAATGCACCCCTGGGGTGGGGGATGGAGGTGGGTGTCCACCCGGGGATCCCACCCTCATCCCTAGTGGCCAGTGTTCCAGGAAAAGGGGAGCTGCAGGGATGGGGAGGTGGGGCATCACAGAGACCCTGGCCTGGAGTAGTGGGAGCCACACAGCTGTGCATCTGCCCATTCTTCTCCCTGGTGGGAACGTGGTGGCTGTAGTCAGAGGTGGGGAGCTGGACCTCCACACCTGCCTTCTCGGTCCCTTTTGCTGGGCAGGGGGAGGTTGGATGCAGAAGATAGACCCTGTTGTTGTGTGAGCCCTGTCTTCTGTGCTCAGTCACCCTTTACCCTGAGGACATTACCAGAAGAGCCCACTAAAGAGGTGAGGGCACTGGGGTCTGATAGAAGGTGGGTATTTGGGAGAAAAACACACCCCCTCTGACACACATACAACCGGCCTGTACCCCCAACCCCAGCTGTCAACAGTTCTGACTGGGTGATCACATTTCCCAGTTCTGCCAGCTTCTGCTAGTGCTACCAGTCCATCTGGGCTCCTTGTCCTACCCAAGAATATGCCAAGTTGCCCAGAAGTATGTAGGAGGGAAGCAGGGAGTCCAACAATGTATATAGCCTTTAGGACCCCATCAAAGTCCCCAACAACGCCCCCACCCCAGGTCAGACACCTTTCTCGAGGCACCTGCTTTGTTTTCTGTCCAGGCTCTGAGAAGCCACGCGTCTCGGAACTCCTTCACCCAGCGTCCTGGCCTAGGGTTTTGGAGAATGGGGAGTCAAGGCTGGTTGTTCCCAAGGGGAAGGATCTGGCCCTGGAGAAAGGGAGAGTCAGGGTGGTTCTGCATTATTAGAGCATTGTTCCCTTTGGTTGAGATCCCCTGGTTCTGACAAGGGAACCCCTGTACTCCAGCTAGTACATTGCCCAGGTGAGAAACCAACAAACTCAGGAGAGACACTGCTCTGAATCTGTGTGTGTGTGTGTGTGTGTGAGAGAGAGAGAGAGAGAGAGAGAGAGAGAGAGAGAGAGAGAGAGAGAGAGAGAGAGAGAGGAGAGAGAGAGAGAGAATCTTTCTCATTGTACAGTCACCATGTCTAAAAAGAGCAAAAGCATTTTATTTGTGTGTATGTGTGTATTTGTTATTCTTTTTCAATTAATGCCCAGTATGAGCCCAGCCATAATTTTTGTTTTCTCTTTCGCCGTTTCATGGCTCCTTCAGAGAAGGTTTCAGTAGATGTTCCTTTCCACCTCTTTCTTCCCCTTTCCTGTAGCCCACAGTAACTGCTGGACCTGCGTGGGTCTCCCTTAGGAGGCCTGTGTGAACCGCCGACCAGAGTGGACACCTGCCCTTCTGTCTTTAGCCAGAAGGCTCATGAGGCTACTGTGACCACAGCCGCGCTCTTCCAGCCAGACAGTCTGCTCTCATGTATATAGTTAGAGCTAATTCAAGGTTGGGAATGAGTCTGCCAAACATAAATAGGGAACGAGATGGGAGGTAGTAGGGCAGGGGCTGTGAATCTAGGAGGGTCTGGGAAGTGACAAACAGTGTGACATAGCAGACGGTTCACCACGACTGGGGATGAGAGGGGAATCTTACCCATGGTATTGACGGTGTAAGTGGGCATCTGGGCAGGGGGCTCTGGGCCCCCAATGGTGGCATGGATTCCCTCTAGGGGAAGTGCACTGGAGGGCAGTCCTCCCTGGAGTCCCGCAGACTCCAATCTGTGTCCCTCCTGGGCTGTTTCCAGCGGGGCAATGGTAGGCAAGTGTGTTCCCCCTGCTGGAGCCTACTTGGGATCAGGACATGGCTGTTAGCTAGGGCTCTCTGAATACCATTTTCTCTAATCTGCTGTAGGATGTCTGGAAGGAAAAGGAGACCACTGACTTTGGAACCCTTTAAGTTTGATTGGGACAAGTTGAAATGCCAGCTTTTCTAGGTTTTTTTCCTTGAAGCTGGCAATTTCTACTAATGCTTGGGATACTGGGTCAAATGAGATGGACCATTTCAGCCACCAAACAATGACATTCAAGCAGCACAAGCAGAGTTCCCGAGCAAATGGTCTCCTGCTATGAATGTCGTGCCTTGACTGCCTTTCTTCAGCAGCTGCCGATTCTCCTCTGGCTCTCTCTAGGGTGATCACTACAGTTGAGAATGTTGTGGGTAGCAGAGATTGTGACCTTGCCATCTGAATCCTGATCGCTGTGAGCAGAGACAATTCCCAGGACCTGTACTGGACTCTGGGAGATTCAGAGACCGAGGAGGCCTCAGGGATCCTTTTCTGCACCATGAAAATTGGGGTCCGGATATGGTGGACCATCCTGTCTGGCCCTAGGTAGTGCAGAGGAGACCCCTTGAACCAAGCTTTCGCCTCATGACAACCTTGTTCACAGCTGAGTGTGGAATTGAGTGCCATACAGCTGGTCAGTGGCTGGACAGAGATCTTTGAGAAGATAGGCATCCCAGAGGCCCCAGAATACAGTGAGTACCTCATGGCTCACGTCCTTGGAACCAAAAGAGTTAGGTGCGGTGGCACCAGGAGGGTGGGAAGAGGGAGGAGGGAGAACTGTGGGAGGGCTACATCAGGCTTTACCCCCACCCAGGATGCTTACCTGAGTTGGATGGGACTTTTCTGTAGTATTGTCATAGACAGATGCTCATCTATTTATCTAACAAAACATTACAGTGTGTGCCAGTTCCTGGGGGGGAGAGAGTGGGGGTCATACACGATGAAAGGTTCCAGTCCTGGTTCCACATCACATGAAGAAATCTTGGTTTGAGCTGGATGCTGATGCCTCACACCTGTCATCCTAGCTACTTAGGAGGCTGAGATAGGAGGATTGAGGCTTAAGAGCCAGGCAGAAAAACCTGTAAGACTCTTATCTCCAACTGACTACTAAAAAGAAAATGCCAGAAGTGGATGAGTAGCTCAAGGTGTAGACTGTTGGCCTTGAGTACAAAGGCTCAGGCACAGCACCCAGGCTCTGAGTTCATGCCCAGGATTGACACAAAGAAAGGAAAGAGAAAGAGAGGAGGGAAGGATGGAGGGAGAAAAGGAGGAAAGAAAGGAAGAAGCGAGCATGGAAGCCTTGGTTTGGAGTCCCTGGATCAAGGGAGCCAACCTTTCACAATCTCTTTGGGGACAGTTTCAGAGCCTAAAGCTAGTGCATAGGACCAAGTCACTGACCCATTCATGACATGAGCAACTTCAGAACATCCAAATCTGAGTGGTCCCTGACTACAGAGGGAAACAATCTCGGGTAGACCCTAGGGATCAGGGTGTTTATTTTCTGGTCAGATAAGAAGAAACAGTCCAAGGGCTAGGGAGGTATGCGGTGAGGGAGTGGCAAGATGGGGGTGGCAAGGGATAAGCAGGAAGATGAAGAAGGAGGACAATCTCAGATCCAGTGTGTCAGGCCATTGGAACCATGATCTCAACTGACAACCTAGACCATCAGTGATAGAATCTTCAACCCAGCCACATGGCTATTAAAAGTCCTGGCACTCTGGGTTCACCATTGACAACTTGGCTGTCATCCACTGCAGAATGCCTGTGCAGTACATCCTTGGGGACTGGCACTTTTGCTGGCTCAATCTGAAGATGACACCCCCAGTGTTCATTCCTCGACCAGAGACAGAGGTAAGAGTGCCACTGGAACAGGACACCCAGGGAATGAGGGTGAGAGTCAGAGGAATGTTGCTCTGAGACTTCCACTAGGGGACTCTAGGGCCCCATGACTGCCATCCTCAGAGGTAGAGGTGGGTCTCTTTGCTGACTCAGCGTTTAGTCTAGATGGCAGATGAGGGAGGTGCCGACTGAAGGTCCAGGCTATTGGGAAAACAGGAGGCACTGGGCTGGGAGCAGGGTTGTTTCTTTGAGGATACTCACAACCCAGTATCATTCCTGAAATGGATCAGCCCTTTTCTCCTCCCTGAGAGCGAGGGTCCTAGAGCCCTCCACTCTGCATCCCTTGGCTGAGAATTTCATTCCCATATCCTTTGTTTGGATAACTATATCTCACCTGACTTGCCAGTGTCAAGGCAGGACAGTGAGAGATCTTGAGTCCTTGATGAGGTCACGGAATCCTCAGTATGAGATTTTACTTGAATGTCCTGACTTGGTGCATGGTCAGTCTCATCTCAGCCTGCCATGATCTAAGGCATAGAATCTAGAGACTCAGAGCAGGATGGGGTCTATTCTGTGAGTCTGTAGTATTATGTGTGAGCTTTGAGCTCCCGTGTGCTCACCTGCTTCCTTTTCTTGGGTGGGCCTATGCTAGAAAAAGCTTAAAACTAGGGCCTGGGTACCATCCCTTGTTTCATGCTCAAAGCTAGCACTCTACCATTTGAGCCACAACTCCACTTGCAAGGTTTTTGGGTGTTTAATTGGAGATAAGAGTTCTGAATGACTTTGCTGTCAAGGGTGGCATCCAACTGCAGTCCTCAGATCTCAGTCTCCTGAAGGGATAGGATGACAGGCATAGAAAAGCACCTTTGACCGAGTGCCAGTGGCTCATGGCTGTCATCCTAAGTACTCAGGAGCTGAATCTTAGGATCATGGGTGAAAGCCAGCTTGGGCAGGAAAGACCCTCAGACTCTTCTCTCCAATAAAGCACCAGAAAACCAGAAGTGGTGCTGTGGCTCAAGTAGTAGAGTGCTGGACTTGAGCTGAAGAGCTCAGGGATAGCACCCAGGTCCAGAGTTCAAGCCACACAACCAACAAAAAGAAAGAAAGTAAAACATCTTTGCCTGCAAAGGCAGTGGAGGTGTGTTTGTGTGTATGTGTGTGGTGGGGGGGGGGTGGTGATGATGGTGGTAGACATTTAGTTCCCTGCTCAGTCATCATTTTAGATGGATTGTCCCAAACTCTTAATTCATGGCATGCGATTCTTGACCACAGTTGAAGCTCTGGGTTGGGTGTCGACCATCGGACCTCAGGCTCCTCATGGGACAGTTGTGAGGACATAAGGGACTAATACAGAGGGACCTCTGGAGCATGGCCAGGCACAGAAGGAGCAGGTGTCAGATACAGTTCTCAACAATTCTCTGAGTTTATGATAGGAAGTTGCCTGGAAAGGGCTCAGATGGAGTCTGCTATTAATCATGCAACAGGTATGGGATTGTGAAACAAAATGTTGCTGTCTTTCATCATTACCCTATCCCCATGAGGAAGTGATCCTTCACTCTATTAATTTTTCCAGCTGGGGAAAATGAGTCATGGAGAAGCCAGGTGACATACTCATGACCTCCAGCTGACAGGAATCTTGGCCTGATTTCTCTGCCATGCTTCCTAGGATAGTGGGTGTTATTCAGTCCACTTCTTGTGGTGGGAAGTTCACTTCTTGCCATTTGTGGGGATTGATTTTTGAGCCTGGATGCTGTCTATGAGCTCCTCAGAACAAGGCTAGTACTCTACCCCCTGAGCCACAGCATCACTTCTCGCTTTCTGTTGGTTCTTTGAGGATAAGTGTCTCACAGACATTCCTCCCGAGCCAGCTATGACCCAGGATCTTCACATCTCAGCCTCCTGTGTAGGTAGGATTATAGGTCTGAGCCACTGGCACCTGGCTTAAGTGTAATTCTGGACCTCTGTCTCTCTCTCTCTCTCCCTCTGTCTCTCTCTCTCCCCCTATCCCTCTCCCTCTCTCTCTCTTTTTCTCTCTCTCAGGAATTGGTTGAATGAGTGCTAGAGGAGGTGGCCCATCATTCCCATGTGGCTGGAATTCAAGGTGGCCCTCTCATTCTGGAGGTGGGCTGTGGGTCAGGAGCTGTTTTTCTCAGCCTGTTGAACCACCCCTCGACGTAAGCCCCTCTGTGCCCTGGCTAGACCGTGACAGTTATTCATTGTCCATCCCATGTGTCCTTCCCCACATTCCTCTGCTACACCGTTGAAGGAAAGTGGATGAGAAGGTGTCCCCTTGTCCCCATACCCAGCACAATTCCGGACCTCTGATCTATACCCCCACCTATCTGACAAGACCCTGGCTAAAAGTCAATTAAAACACTCCATTTGTACTACCCTTTGCTGGGGAGTGCCGTTTCGGTTAGGGGGACGGGGTTCAGAGGAAAGACCCCAGACCTGACACCCCCTGGGGCAACATTTTTCTTGTGACAGAGCCACATCATTGCTGTGGATAAGGATGAAGCCTCCATCAGACTAACCCAGAACAATGCTCAAAGATAGGTAGGCTCTTGAAGTATCAAACTCACTATTGTCTGCTTCCTACTCCCAACAAGGAGGTGTAGTATGGGTGGCCTGGCCCTGGGTCTAAGGGATTATAAATGGATGGTGGAGGTCAGGAACTCATGGCTCACACCCATCATCCTGGATCTTTGGGAGGGTGAGGTCTGATGGTTGTGACTCAGACCAGCCCGGGCAGGAAAGTCCAAGAGATTCTTATCTCCCATAAAGCACCTTCCTCCCCAAACCCACACACAAAAAAGCCAGATGTGGTGCTATGGCTCAATTGGTAGAGCCGCAGCCTTGAACAAAAGAAGCTAAGGCATAACACCCAGGCCCTGAATCCAAGCCCTAGCACTAACACAACAATGAAATAAATGAATAGTGTACATCTTTTATCTGACTATCAAGAAAGATGTATTCAGATTTCTCACTGGTACATGTAGCCAAATGTAAGGGGCTCCCTTTCATGTTCCCCTAACCCTCTCCTTCTCACCTTTATCTGTCCAGGCTTTATCGTTGCAGGACAGAATTCGGATCATCCCCCTGGATGTGACCTTAGGTACGTCCCTCATCCAACTCCCTTGGGGTCAGGATCCTGGATGCACTCCCTGCTGGGAGGAGGAGGCATCACAGAGATGAGGGTAGGTATCCCCAACACTCACACACATACACACACACAAACACGCCTAAGCCAACTCAGACTAGCCTTTCCAAAGACACTTTATCTCCTTAGATTAACTGACCTAGGAGAGGAATTTGATCCCCTGTAACTGATTATTTTAACTTGGGCTTGCTAGTTCACAGGACATAAATGAAAGCAAACAAAAACCAAAAAGCCTTTGGTGCCCATTACCTCAGTCTCAGGGCCAAGCCTGACATCCTGGTGACTTGGGAGGCAGAGATCTGAGGATCAAAGATCAAAGCCAGACATAGGCTGGAAAGCCAGAGAGATTCTTCTCTCCATGGAACCACCAAAAAGCCAGAAGTGGAGCTGTGGCTCAAGTGGTAGAGCACCAGCCCTGAGCAATAAAACTCAGAGAAACAGCTCCCAGATCCTCAGTTCAAGCCCACACAAAGAAATGGTCCTGTCTTGTTTCCCACAGATTGCCCAGGCCTTGAGCCCCCTCTCACGGAGTGTGATACAACACCTGCCCCTGGGTGGTATATCAAGGCCTTGAGAAATCCGGTGGTGGAATCCAGGCCTTCCTCTTCGTGCATTCTCAACCCACACTGGCTGGAAGGCAGAGCCTGACAAGGATGGCAGCCTGCACAGCAGAGAGGCTCCAGCTTTTCCAAGGTGATCAGAAAGGGCTTCTTGGAGACAGCACTTGAAAAGGGGTCTTGCTTAACAACGAGTTTCTGAAGGAAGCACAGAGAACAAAGGTGCTACAGATCATGGGCAACATAGCAGAACGTGTTCATTTCTAGCCAGGGCTGCTGGTGTGAGACTGTCCCAAGACAGGCCTGAGGGGTCACAGAAGAATATCTATCCAGGGCTGTGATTGCATCCTAGAGGTAGAGGGCTCGCCTAGCATACAGGAAAGCATGGGTTCGATTCCTAGGTCCTGCATACAAAGAAAAGGCTGGAAGTGGCACGGTGGCTCAAGTGAAAGAGCACTCCCCTGGAGACACAGAAAGTCAGGGACAGTGCCGGACCATGAGGTCAGGCCCCAGGGCTGTCACCATAAAACAGTTCTCCCAGGGACCTTTGTGACAGGTAGATGGCTATGCCCTGAAGCTCTTAGTAGATCCATCCGTGCTTTGTGTCTCCTTTGACAGAGGGGATCTGGACACTCCTTCTGCCCTGGACACCCCTGGGCCTGGTTATCAGCAACCCTCCCAACATATTCGATGGGGACATGGAGCAGCTGGCCCCAGAAGTCCTCAGGTATCGGTTGGATGGGGCATGGGGACATAGGGTAAGCCCCAGAACTCCTAGTGGGTCTGATCCACCCTGGAAGACCAGGCAATCTGGAGGAGGCAGATGGGAGTTTAGAGGGTGTTAGTGATGTGGAGGGGGCCCTTTAATCCCCATGGCCCCACCCAGATTCCCAGCCTCCCTTGGCTGTCCCTGAAGGAGGTAGAGGTGTGTCTAGGTTGTAGAGAAGGACTAGGTGGAAATTCTGAAGACTAGACACCTTAAGCCATGAGCCGGTGGCTCACACCTGTCATTCCACGCCTGTCATCCTGGCCACTCAGGAGGCTGAGATCCAGAGGATCTCATTTCCCAGCCAGGCAGGAAAGTCCCTCCAGAGCCTCAACTCCAATCTCCAACCAGAAGTGGCACTGTGGCTCAAGTGGTAGAGCACTGGCCTTGAGGAAAATTAGACATCAGGGACAGTACCCAAGCCCTGAGTTCAAGCCCCTCAACCAAAAAAAAAAAAAACCTAAAAAAACAAACAAGAAAGAAAGACACCCCTTCCTTGCTTGCAAGAGATAGTGAAGTAATAGGGTTTCTGTGGTTGTGAGACTAGATGCTGACCTCACAGTACAGATATTTCTAATAGTCCCCAGGTTTACTCCTGTGTGAAGCCAAAGCAGGGTGAGTGGTGCCTTACCAAGAACTCCAGAGGTTATGGCTATGGCATGCAGGGAGTAGGTGAATGGGAGCTGGGGCGGAATGGTAATGTCAATTCTATGCTCTCCATCCAAGGAAGAATGGTTTTGGATGCTGGTGACCAAGTCTGAAGTGTAGGGTTACATTTGGTTTGTGTCTTGATGAGTTGGGTTTTCCCTTGGTATAAGAAGGTTGCTGCAGGGGCTGGGAAGGTGGCTCAGTGGTAGAGCACTTGCCTTCCATGCTCGAGGCCCTGGGTTCGATTCCTCAGCACCACATAAGCAAAAAGAAAAAAGCCTGAAATGGCACTGTGGCTCAAGTGGTAGAGTGCTAGCCTTGAGCTGAAGAGCTGAGGGACAGAGCCCAGGCCCAGAGTTCAGGCCCCACAACAGGACCCAAAATAAAAAAAAAAAAAGAAGTTGCCTGCAGAGGAGGCTACAATGCTTGATAAGAAATGTACTCCTTTTATGGCTAGGGAGGTTGAGCATTTCTTCATGTGTCTATTGGCCACACTTCTTTCCTCTTTAGAGAAGTTTCTCTTTAAGTCTTTAGCCCACTTATTTATTGGGCAGTGGTTTCTTTGAGGATTTGTTGTTGGGGGATCTAATTTTTTGAGTTCAAAGTATATTTTAGATATGAGACCCTTGTCCACTGTATGGCTTGTGAAGACCTTCTCCCAATCCGTAGGCTTTCTATTGATCTTGCTAGCTATGTCCTTTGCCATGCAGAAGCTCTGCAACTTCATGCAATCCCATTTCTCCAACCTTTCTTTGATTTGTTGTGTTTCCGGGTCTCTATTAAGAACATTTTGTCCTGCGCCAAGGACACCTAGGGTTTCTCCTATTCCATCCTCTAATGTTTTCAGAGTGTCTGCTTTGACTCCGAGGTCTTTGATCCATTTGGTGTTGATTCTGGTGCAGGGTGATATATAAGGATCTAGCTTTAGTTTTCTACATGTTGTTAACCAATTTTGCCAGCACCATTTACTGAAGAGGCTGTCTTTCTTCCATTCTATTTTTTTAGCTCCCTTATCAAAGATTAGATGGCTATAGTTCTTTAGGTTCATTTCTGGGTTTTCAATTCAATTCCATTGGTCCCGAGGTCTGCTCTTGTGCCAGTACCAAGCTGTTTTGATTACTATGTCTTTATGTAGAGTTTCAAATTTGGTATTGATATTCCTCCAGCAGCGTTCTTTCCATTGAGGAGCATTTTTGCTATTCTGGGTCTTTTATTGTTCCATATGAATTTTTGGATTGCCTCTTCTATTTCCTTGAAGAATGAGGTTGGAATTTTGATAGGTATCAAATTGAACTTGTAGATAGCCTTGGGAAGTATTGCAATTTTCACAATGTTAATCTTTCCAATCCAAGAGCATGGGAGTTTTTGCCATTTTTGGCTTAAGGTGTCTAGTCCTTCAGACACCTTAAGCCATGAGCCGGTGGCTCACACCTGTCATCTCACACACGTCATCCTGGCCACTCAGGAGGCTGACATCCCGAGGATCTGATTTCCCAGCCAGGCAGGAAAGTCCCACCAGAGCCTCATCTGCAATGTCTAACTGGAAGTGGCACTGTGGCTCAAATGGTAGAGCACCAGCCTTGAGGAAATTTAGACATCAGGGACATTACCCAAGTCCTGAGTTCAAGCCGCTCAACCAAAAAAAAAAAAAAAACAAAAAACCAAAAACCCAAACAAGAAAGAAAGATACCCCTTCCTTGCTTGCAAGAAATGGTGAAGTAGTAGAGTTGCAAATCAAAACAACATTAAGATACTACCTCACCCCAGTTAGAATGGCAAAAATCAAGAACTCTAATAACAACAGATGCTGGAGGGGATGTGGACAGAAGGGAACCTTACTCCATTGTTGGTGGGAGTGTAAACTTGTTCAACCACTTTGGAAAATAATATGGAGGTTCCTCGAAAGACTCTACATAGATCTCCCCAATGACCCAGCAATCCCACTTTTGGACATTTACCCAAATGTTTACAAACAAGACCACACTAAATCTACCAGCACGACTATGTTTATTGCAGCACTATTTACTATAGCTAAGATATGGAACCAACCCAGATGCCCCTCAGTAGATGAATGCATCAAGAAAACGTGGTATATATACACAATGGAATTCTATGCCTCCATCAGAAAGAATGACATTGCCCCATTTGTTAGGAAATGGAAAGACTTGGAAAAAATTATATTAAGTGAAGTAAGCCAAGCCAAAAGAAACTTAGGTCCCATGGTTTCCCTTATTTGCAATATTTAGTATATATATGAGTCAAGCAGAAAAGGTTAGATAAGGTGATGTTAGGACAATGAACCCTAAGGTTTATATTTAAATGCTCTTTTTTCTTTCAAGCATTTGTTTCTAATGCATTTATAAGATTATTTCTTTGTTGCTTTGTATGTTCCTCTCCCTCATTACAACCTCTGCTTTCACTCTATTTAATTATGGTATAATTTGTAGAGGGAAAGGGGAAAAACAAGTAGTTTAAATAAGGATACAGGCTGACCCTTGCATCAATGAGAAGTACAAATTGTCATATCGAAAACGAACTTTACAACTTTGGTGGTGAGGGAGGGTTGGTTGGGGGACAGGGGGAAGCTGGGAAGGGATGGGAGGGGGAAAAAAGGAGGAGGCTACAATGCTTGATAAGATATGTACTCCTTATCTTGCCCATGTCATTGTAACCCCTCTGTACAGTATTTTCACAATAAAAAAAAGAAAGAAAGAAAAGAGCTGTAGAAAAAAAAAAGTTGGGTGCAGTCGGGCGCTGTCAGTGGCTCCCAACTGTCATCCTAGATATTCAGGAGGATGATACCTAAGGATCACGGTTCAAAGCCAGCTAGGGCAGGAAAGTCTCCAATGAACCACCAGAAAATTGGATGTGGTGCTGTGGCTCCAGTGGTAGAGCACACAACTTCATCTGAAGAGCTAAGGGCCTGCTGGCAGACCTAAAGTTCAAACCCCATAACCTACAACCAAACAAAAGGTAGCTGAATTTTCTGCATAACTGTGTAGAGTAGAAATGCCATGATGTGTTGTGAACCATTCCAGACATGTGAGAGGCTCTGAGTTTTGTCTACAGTTGGTCTGATGATGGTATTGCCATCAGGGTGGAATATTCAGGGACTGCTGAGGGTTTGGGCTACCAGTGTGTGTCTGTGTGTTTGTGTGTCTTTTGTCTGTGTGTGTCTGTGTCTGTGTGTTTGGATGTAGAAGACCTGGGCCTTGAACTCAGGGTCTAGATGAAGTTCCTATGCTACTGTGCTCAAAGCTAGTGCTCTAACACTTGAGCTGCAGCTCCATTTCTGTCTATTTGGTGGTTCATAGGAGATAGGAGCCTCACAGAAATTTCTGGGCTGGCTGGCTTTGACCTCAGCCTCCTGAGTAGCTAGGATGACAGGTTTCAGACAACAGTGCCATATTTTTGTGTGTGTGTGTGTGTGTGTGTGTGTGTGTGTGTGTGTGTGTGTGTGTGTGTGTGTGTGTGTATGTGTGTGTGTGTTTTCCTCATCTTTCTCTGTCCCCTTCCTGGGTGCCTGTCTGCCTCTTTCTCACCTCGGATGGAGCCCCTCTCCACACCGACCTTGCCTTTAGCCTCCTATCAGGGTCTACAATGAGTCCTAAATTACCAGAGCCCTGAGTTCAAGCTTTTCTTTGGGGCCCAAGTCCAGCTATCCAAATCTTTGGCCGCCTGCAGGGGATTCTGGGTCAGCCGGGTCAGCTGCAATAAAGTCTTGCCTGTCTCTGGGTGGGGAACTCAGACATGGGATGTCCTGCCCTTTTCCTCAGCTAGACCTCTGGCTGTATGTCCCTTTCAGCAGGCTGGCAGTGAGTGGGGGAGGGGATTGCCAGTGGCTCTGGCCAACTGCAGCTTGATAGCGGACTGAAGGCTGCCCAAGCAAAGAGGATTCCGGACTACATTGGAGGTGATGCCAAGGTGGCTTGGAAGTGTCTGTTTGTGTCTAAGAACTGTCAACATACTTTATCGCAGGCAAGTCTATCTGCCAGCCCCAGCTGGGCCTCTCCAATGCTTCTAGAGAATTCTGGATGCCCAGAATACAGAGGCACAGACTTTAGATTCCAGGACCAGGGAATTGGGGGATGAGAGACTGGCATGGCCAATACTTTAATATTCTGGGGCATTAGCCTTGACATGGGTTTGCCCCCATTTTGTACATTCACTTCTTAACCCAGAGCTGGCCAGAAACAGGCCATTTGGGGTGGTGCTGTAGAAGTGGCAAGAGTGGAAGTGAGATCTAGGATGACCAATATCTGGATTTATGGCCTGAAGGCTGGGGGTAGAGGGGGGAAGGTGTCTTTAAAAAAAAAATCTCTTAGAGCTGGAACTCAGGGCCTAGGCACTGAGCTTCCTTTGCTCAAATCTAACACTCTACCACTTGAACCACAGCTCACCTTTCAACTTTTTTAGTAGTTTAGTGGAGATAAAAGTCTCACAAACTTTTCTGCCTGGGCTGCCTTCAAGCTGCCATCTTAAAAGCTCAGCCTCTTGAGTAGCTAGGATTGCTGGTATGAGCCACTGGCACCTGCTAAGGATGTTACTGTGTGTGTGTGTGTGTGTGTGTGTGTGTGTGTGTGTGTGTGTGTGTGTGTGTGTGTTACTAGGGCTTGACTTGAATTCAGAGCCGAGATGGTATCCTTTAGCTTGTTTGCTCAAGGTTGGTGCTGTAGCACTTGCACTCTAGTAATTCTGCTTCCCAGCTTTTTGGTGATTCATTGGAGATAAGAATCTGCTCACCCAGGCTAGCTTTGAATCTTGATTGATCCTCGTGTGTCAGCCTGGAGTAGGTAGGATTATAGGCATGAGCCACTGGCATCCAGCTGCAAGGATGTCTCTTTGTACTGTCTTCTGTTCTAACAGCTGTCTACTTGCCCTGGCCTAGATCTCTGATCTCCACATCAGCTCCCAGCAGCCCTTGACTGTGTGGAGAACATAAAGCTCAAACCTGTCAATTATCCTATTTCTATGACCTCAGGGGAGGGTATGTTTCCTCTGAAGCCTGGTGGAGTAGGGGGAGGGGAAGGAAGGTTAGCTGTAGATGGGTGCTAGGCTGGGAGAGACGTACACTGTCTTAGCCAAGAAGGAAAGTGTGGTCAGGTGTTAATAGCTCATGCTCTCATATTCCTAGCTCCTCAGGAGACTGAGATTTAAGGATTGGCATTCAGAGGCAGCCCAGCTCACTTTTCTTTTCTTTTTTTTTTCTGGTATCAGTAGGATCTTTTTTTGTGTGTGAAAATACTGTACAGAGGGGTTACAATTACATGGGCAAGATAATGAGTACATTTCTTATCACCAGCTCACTTTTCTAAAGTGTGTGAGACTCTCCTTTCCCAATAACCACCTGAAAGCTGGAAGAAAAGCTCTGGCTCAAGTGGTAGAGTTGCTAGCCTTGAATGAAAAAGTGAGGGACAGAGCCCGGGTCCTGAGTTCAATCCCTAGTACCAAGATGTGCCTATGCACACACACACAAACACACACCAAGGTAGGTGGTAATGATGAGTTGAGCTAGAACTTGGGGCAGTGGAGAGGCACAGTCATAGTAAACTTTTGACACATAAGTTATTTCTCCCCAACTCCTTCTTGGGCTGAGGGCTCTGGGCCATGGCAATAAGTTCCATGGAACCTGCACCTCCATCCATGCATAAGGTACAGGACCCAGGGAAGAACACGATGGATGCTCGTTTATACTCAGTGCATGATTGCAGACCTTCCTCTGCCGCTGCACATTGGTGAGGAAAGCAGGGCTCTGAGCCATGGGACTCCTGGGATAGCCACTGCTACAAGCAGCAGCCAGCCAGCTGTGGATTACTGAGCCTAAAAGTCTTTCATGGGCCCAACTCAACACCCACTTAAGGTGTGCCTGACAAATTTGCCCCCGTGAGTAGGCATTACCTGCCGTGCCATCTTGCAGCTCTTGCCCCTCCTGGCCCAGAAAACTGGTCTGAAATGTTGATTTACTGCTCAGATCCACACTGCACCCATGATTGATGCCATTCTGATGACCTGGCCCATGACTTCTGTGCCCCAAGGCTAGACCCTTCTCTTATACTTTGGCCCGCTCTGTAGGCAAAGACTCCCAAAGATGCTGCTTTCAAGACTTGTAGGACTACTAGATATTGGGAGACCCTTAGGGGCCCACTGGAAATTACTCTGCCTAGAGCCACAGAGTGAGGTTCAAGCAGGTCAGGTGGGACTTGAACTGTGGGCCTGGGCACTGTCCCTTCAGCTCTTCAGCTTACCACTTGAGCGACAGTACCACTTCCAGTTGTCCTGTGGTTCATTGCAGATCAGAGTCTCCCGGACTTTCCTGCATGGGCTGGATTTGAACAATAATCCTCAGATCTCAACCTCCTGAGAAGCTAGGAGGATAAGCATGAGCCACCAGCACCCAACTGATTTAGACTTTCACCATAGTGGACTAGGAACTCCTGAAAGGTTTTCTTTATTTTTTATGTGCCAGTACTGGGGCTTAAACTTAGGGTCTGGGCTCCGGTCTTTTAATTTTTGCCTCAAGGTTGGCACTCTACCATTTGAGCCACAGCTCCATTTCTGGCTTTTGGTAGTTCATTGGCAAGAAGAGTCTCACTATCTTTCCTCCTCTGAGCTGGCTTTGACCCACGACTTCTGATCTCAGTCTTTTCAGTAGGTAGGATTTACAGGGGTTGAGCCACCACTGACATTGGGCTAGAAGCTTTTCTTAAGCAAGTGTTTTTCCCTGCATTTGCCTTGACTCCTCCATGTAAAGGAGGCCTGACTGTCAGGAGCTGTGAAAAATAGGCTTCCAGCCACAGGAAATGGCTGGGGTCCATGGTGAAAAGCCAAACTCATCTTCTCCCTGGGCCCCATTCTGGGACCTCCACCCTCTTTCCTCCCTGTGGCTCAAGTACAAACCTTGACCCAGACATGAATGTCCTGCTGGACTTGTCTGAAGCCACAGAACCTTCATTCCACCCACACCACCTATTCTACACTACACCTCAGGAAACTTTGTGCAATGTTGTACCATCTGCCTGAGGCTCTCTATCTTGTTCCACATCTTAGAACTCCTGTGGAATTTTGGCACTGGTTATATCACCTCCAGGAGCAAGTCTTTCCTTCCTTTCTCCCTCTTTTTTTTTTTTTTAATATTGAGTTGCTACAGATGGAACTTAGGCAGGCTGACTGACAAATGTTCTAGCTTGCTGTGTGTGTGTGTGTGTGTGTGTGTGTGTGTGTGTGTGTGTGTGTGTGTGTGTCGGTGTGTGTTGGTGCGTGTCGGTGTGTGTGTGTTTGTGCCAGTCCTGGGGTTTGAATTCATGGCCTGGATGCTATCCCTGAGGTTTTGTGCTCAAGGCTAGCACTCTATTACTTGAACCACAGCTCTACTTCTGACTTTTTGCGTGTTTATTTGGAGAAAAGTGTCTCATATAGACTTTCCTGCTTGCAATTGTGATCTTCAGATCTCAGCCTCCTGAGTAGCTAAGATTACAGGTGTGAGCCACCACCAACTGTCCTCTACCCTATCTCTTACCTCTAACCTTGGCCCTCCTATGAGTACCAGAAGAATATGTCTCATCAGGCTCACTTTTTTGCCAGTCTTGGGGCTTGAACTCAGAGTCTGGGCATGTTCCTGAGTTTCTTTTGGTCAAGGCTAGCACTCTTATCACTTAAGCCACAGTGCCACTTTTGGCTTTTTCTGTTTCTGTGATCCTGAGGAATCAAACCCAGGCCTTTCTGTGTGCTAGGTAAGTACTCTACCACTAAGCCACATTCGCAGCTCAAGGCTCACTTCTGACAGGAACTATGAGGGCGGGATTTATTGGCTTACCCATTTTGGTGCAGAAATCGCTGGCTATTTCATATCTTTGCCAAGATTTAGGACCAGTCTGTGACTGGGCAATGAGGAATGGTGAATGAGGGATAGCCACCAGACCCCAGAGGAGTAGGCTCACATATCCTACAGAGGGATAGAGAATATGGAGTCAGAACCTGTTGCAACTCCTACAGCCTAGGAACTGTGGTTTCCTGGAGGCAGTGGCTGGCTGCTAGGTGTCCCAATGGGACATCTCAGTCAGAACATAAGGCACCTTTTGCACAGCCCAGGCAAAGCCGGTGGGGCTTCAGTTATTAAAGTAGAGAAGAATGCTTTGTTCAAGCTGCTGGCTCAGACTTAGGACTCTCTGAGGCCTTGCCCAAGTTGGGAGGATGGACATGGGCAACCTGCTGAATGCCCATCATCCATACATCATCCATCCATACACAGAGACTTGGAGTTATTGCCTCCCTTTTTTTTGGGGGGGTGAGGCAGGTTCAGGGTTGTACTATGAGCCTAGGACTGTCCCTGAGCTCCTTTTGCTCAAGGATAGCACTCTGCCCTTGAGCCACAGCCCCACTCATGGTTTTTTTCCCCCTGTGATCTCTTAGAAAGAAGAGTGTTGTGGACTTTCCTGCCCTGGATGAATTCAAGTTGGCATTCTCTACATCTCAGCCACAGGAGGAGTTAGGGTTATAGGCAGGAGCCACTGACACCTGGCTTTCTTTTCTCCTTGTTGTTCTCTTTTTTAATCGTGACAATCTGAAATCTTCACGGTGTCATTCCAATGGTTTGCATTCAAAGTAATCTACCCAGGACTGGAATTCAAATGCTATTACTACCACACACAAATGGAGGGAGATTCTGATGAACTCATTCCTGTTCATGTGAATGCTAATGGAATGTTATAAAAGTAATAATTAAATTTGCAGTTAATTCATGATTCTATTTTAGAATGCCACACAAAATTTATTGGATTTATATCTTCATTCTAGCACCAAGGTATGATTAAGGATATTGAATAATTTTTAATTAATGCTCTTATAAGTATTCAACCATGATACTTTATTAAATGGAGTCATAATTTAGTAAGTAATAATTGGTAATGACATATGTGTAATTGAATAATATCCTCACATTCTCTCTTTGTATGTGTGTGCATGTATGTATACGTATTTACATATATATGCAGGTATATATGTTTGTATATATATATTATATATATATATATAATATCAATCTACACATCTATCTATTTGGCACTACTGTGGCTTGATTACAGGTCCTCAGAATTTCCTGGATTCTCAGTTTGCCGGAGGCTGGTGTGCTAAGACTGTACCCCATTCATGGATTGGGTATTGTAGGTGAGTTGAAATCCCAGCAAGGCCAAAAATTTATTTGTGGAGTAAGAAGCCAATTTGACATATTTGTTTCCTTCTCTGTGAAAGTTCTGGGTCTCAATACAATGTATAATCCATATGCAAATATATCCTATGTGATATGATATAATAAATAAAATGTTATATGTGTAATAATACTAAATAAATAAGGGTAATAAATGTCATATGCAGTAGAACCCATGTATGTAAATAGATCTCATATATATGAATATTATTTTTTTCCAGGGCTGGGGCTTCAATTCATGCCCTGGGAACTGGTCTAAATTTCTTTTTTCTTTCTTTTCTCTTTCTTTACTTCTTTCTTTACTTCTTTCTTTCTTTCTTTACTTCTTTCTTTCTTTCTTTACTTCTTTCTTTCTTTCTTTCTTTCTTTCTCTCTTTCTTTCTTTCTTTCTTTCTTTCTTTCTTTCTTTCTTTTTTTCTTTCTTTCTTTCTTTCTTTCTTTCTTTCTTTCTTTCTTTCTTTCTTTCTTTCTTTCTTTCTTTCTTTCTTTCTTTCTTTCTTTCTTTCTTTCTTTCTTTCTTTCTTTTTGCCACTCATCGTGCCTGAACTCTGGGCCTGGGCACTGTCCCTCAGCTCTTCAGCTCAAGGTGAGCACTCTACCACTTGAGCTACAGCGCTACTTCCATCTTTTTCTGTTTATGTGGTGCTGAAGAATTGAACCCAGGGCCTCATGCAAGGAAGGCAAGCACTCTACCACTGAGACACTTTCCCAGCCCCATGAATTTCTTGTCTTCAATGATGGTGAGCTTTCCCCTTCACACACAGTGTCACAGAGTTACCCAGACCCTGAGTTCAAATCCCTGGCCTGCTAGAAAAATGGTACAATTTCCTAGCCAGGGTCTTATTGTTATTATTACTTTTTATTTGGCCTAGCACAGGGTTTGAACTAAGGTCTTCACATCTCTGCCACAGCTGATCATTGGATCCTACCACCTTACTTCAAATTTCGGAGCTGGCAAAAAATAAATAAATAAATAAAAAGGAGAAGGATAAAACTGAGAAGTTCAAGAAGGTGGTTTTACTTTTTTTTCCTTTGTATTGTGACCATCCTGGGTCTAAATGACAAGCCCCAGAATGTGTACATGACATTGCATTGCTAATGTTTGGTGGGCTTTTAGGGAAGCCAAAGCTGAAACCAGCAACTTAGGCCTGAAGGTCGAATTTTAGAACTGCCACCAATGAATGGTGGGAGGTTCTAAGAAATGAATTCTGATATACATCCGTACAAATGGAATGTTATCAAAGTAACATTTAAATTAGTAAATGTATGATTATATTCTAAAATTATACATAACAATTATTCTACATTGACTAATTTTCAATTAATACTTTATTATGTATTCAATCATGACACTTAAAAAAGGAAGGAATAATTTAATTGCCAAAAATTGGTAGCAATATCATATATGCAGTTTCATAATATATAGATATCTCTTTTGTTTTATACATATACATCTATCTGTCTGTCTATCTATCTATCTATCTATCTATCTATCTATCTATCTATCTATCTATCTATCTATCTATCTATCTATCTATCTCTATCTACCAATCTACACATTTATCTATTTATACACTTGTCAATCCTGGGGCTCAGTGATAGAATGCTCACCGAGTATGTCCAAAGCCCTGGGTTCCATTCCTCACTACCAGTTGCACAGAAAAATCCAGAAGTCATGATATTGCTCAAGCAGTCATGTACTAGCTTTTAGCATAAAACTTTAGGGACCGTGTCTAGACACTTACTCAAGATGCAGAACTGGCACCAAAACAAAACAATAGAATGTTCTGACTGCAAAGATATAAGGATAGGACTGCAAATACATCATCATAGAGCAAGCTAGGAGTCTGGTGCTGAGAGCTGCCATCTAACATGACTTAGCCAGAGGTAAATTGCTTGCAACCCAGCTATACAGAACCAGATGCTTCTGGCTCGCTCAGCCCTGTAATCCAAGATACTGGGAGGCTGAGATCAGACACTGTAGGTTTTAAAATCCAACTCTGATTGAAGTATGCAAAACTCTGAGCTGTGGCTCAAAGTGGCAAAGCTCTAGACTTGAGAAAAAGATCTTAGGACAGTACCACTAAACTTTCAGTGGAATCCCCGTGGCTGACTTCACGCCCCCCCAAAAAAAACCCACCCCTCTAAATCATTAGATGTGAACTTTGTGTAGATTGGTGACACTAATGAAAGCACCGTAATTCTAATGACAGCGTGTGGAATACAGCTATGTCATGAGTCTTATATGAGGAATGGTATATTGACTGCATTCTTGCATCTCGTCCTTGTAAAAGCTCCACAGATTATTGTGCAGATAAGTACATTGAGGCTCAGATATGTCCCCATGTCAGGGCCAAAATGATGTATGTACTGAACTCTAGTGAGTTGTCTCCTGCAGACAATTGTTTTGGTTTATTTTTCTCGGTCATGAACCTTGAACTCAGGGACTAGGCACTGACCCTTCCCTGTTGGGCTCATGGTTAGCATCCTACCAAGGGGACCCAAGGACACCCTTACAAAAGTGTTACAGTCTTGGCATCTGTGGCTGATATCTGTCATCCTGCCTACTTTGACACATTTTTTTCCTTCTCTGTAAAAATCCAGGTTCTCAGCAGGAAGTATAATCCATATGCAAATATATCCATGTGATAAGATGCAATAAATTAAATAAATGTAATATATGTAATAATACTAAATAAAATAAATAATGAATAAATAAGGGTAATAAATGTCATATGGAGTAAGCCCATGTATGTAAAAAGATCGCATAAATAAATTTTATTTTTTCCAGTGCTAGTGTTTAAATTCAGGCCTGGAAACTGGTCTGAAATTCTTGTCTTCAACAATAGTGAGCTTCCCCTCCCCCACAGTGTCACAGAGTTACCCAGACCCTGAGTTCAAATCCCAGGCCTGCCAGAAAAATGGAGCAAATTCCAAGTCATGGCCTCAATTTATTTTGTTCAGGCCCCGGGCTTGAACTCAGATTGTGGCAATTCTGCCTCAGCTTCTATCACCCTAGGCTGGGGTGCAGCCAATGGATCCACAGCCCATCCTGGGATCCTAGGACCCGAGTTCAAATCTCGGGACTGATAAAACAAAGGGCGAAGGGCAGGGAATGTGGCTCAGTAGTAGAGTGCTTGCCTTGCATGAATAAGGCCCTGGGCTCAATTCCTCAGCACCACATAAGCAGAAAAATCTGTAAGTGGTGCTATGGCTCAAGTGGTAGAACACTAGTCTTGAGGAACAGTGTCCAGACCCACATTTCTGGCCTCACAACCAACAAAAAAGAAAAAAAAAGAGAGGGGGGGGGAAGAATAAGGCTAAAACTGGGAAGTTCCAGAAGGCGGTTTTACTTTGTTTTTTCCTTTGCATTGTGACCATACTGGGTCTAAATGAAAGGGCCCGGAAAAAGTATGTGACCTTACACTGCTGAAGTTTGGTGGGCTATCAGGCAAGCCATAGCCAAAACCAGCAACGTAGGCCCAGGGTTCAAATCCCGGGACCGCCACCTACGAATGGAGGCAGATCCTAAGAAACAACTTCTGACATACATCCATATGAATGGAATGTTGTAAAAGTAACAATTACATTAGTAGCTAGTATATGAATATATTTTAAAATTGTAAATAATAATCATAGTACATTGACTATTTTTCAATTAATGCTTTTTATATTTTCAAGAATGAAAAATAAAGTAAGGAATAATTTAATTATGGATAATTGGTAGTAACATAGTATATGTAATTTAATAATATAGAGATATCTTTCTTATTTTATACATATATATATATATATATATATATATATATATATATATATATAAGCTATCTATATATCTATTTTTACACTTGTCACTCCTGGGGCTCAGTAATAGAGTGCTTGCCTAGTATGTATGATGCCCTGGGTTTGTTTCCACACTATCACATGCACAGAAAAGCCGGAAGTGGTGCTGTCACTCAAGCACCAAAGAAAAGTTAGAATGTTCTAACTGCAAATATACAAGGCCAGGACTTTAAATTCTTCATGATAGAGCAAGCCGGGAATCTGAAGATGAAGGATGCCATCTATCCTAACAGCCAGAGGTTAACAGCTGCAAACCAACTCCATCGAACCAGACACTGCTGGCTCATCTCTAGCTGCTCAGGGGATGAGATCTGACACTGGTGGGTTGAAAACTCAGCCCTGGCAGGAAGTCTGTGAGACTCTGAGCTGTGGCTCAAAGTGGTAGAGCTCTAGCCTTGAGGAAAAGATCTTAGGACAGTACCCACAACCTATTAGTGCAACCCCTGAGTCTGATGACCCTTCCCCCTCTTCCCCCCCCCGACTAACCACCCGTCTAAACTATTAGATGTGAACTGTAGGGAGCCGAGGCGAGACTCCGCCCACTCCCTTGCAGCTTTGAGGTAACCACCCCAGACGGTGCTTGGCAGGACGCCTGGGCTGTGTGCGTGCACGAGCCAGGTAGAGTCCCCAGCCAATCCCATGACACCTGGTGACGGTGAAAGGCAGGCGACCAACAATAGAAAGACCCGCGTTCCGATTCTCCTATATAAGCGGCTGTGTTTCGGGTGCATGCTCTCTCGCGCCCAAGCTCTCCTACAACTAAAAGGCTCTCCAATAAAGCGTGATCTGAGAAGACTCCTGGTGTGGCGGTCGTTTTTTCTCGCTGGTCAAGTAGACGGTCGCTACAACTGGTGCCAAAACCCGGGAACGAACCTGGGACGGGACCCGCGCGAGAGGCTGAACCGGAGCCAGAACTCAACACGCGGAGAGGGGACGTCGGTAAATATCCCCCGGTATGCTGTTCACTGTAGATTTAGATATTTATTGGTTGCTTGCATTGCTTCTTCCTTTGTGGCTTGTCTTTTTGATGGTGCGCACTTGCCTCGAGGAGGGAGGGTTTGATTTAATCCAGAAAGGATGCAAAGTACTAACACGGCATCAGGATAGTCTATCAGAGTCAGCATACAGTAAGGGGGAGGAAAATAGGCCTAAAAGAAAAAAGGAAAAAAGACAAAAGTATCCTAAAGAATTAAAGCAAGAGGGGCTGCAGCCCTCACAAAAGGAGAAGGGTTTTAGGGAGGAGGGGGTCTCAAGGAGACCCCCGTGCCCTTCTTTAAAAGCAAACCGGTTCTCAGCCCTACATGTGGAAGGGCGGGACCAAGAATATAGTAATCTTGTGAGTGACTCAGAGGAAGAAATGTTAGAGGAGGAGGGAGAGCAGCTTGATCCAGCTGATAGTGAAGAGTTAGAAGAGGCTGCGGCGGAGCACGAGGCAGACAGATATGGGGGGTGGCGCCCCCTAGGGGTGGGAGTACCGCAGCAGCCAGGAAGAGGAAACGGAGCTGCCCCTCACCCGTCGGCCCCCCCGCCGTGCCCGCCAGCAGGGAAGAGTCACTTTATAAAAGGCAGCACCTGGTCGCCATTAGCGGCCGATTTTCCAGTCTTTGAAAATCCAATTACTAATGACAGAATTCTTGAGCCGGTTTCCTACTCCCAGTTAAAAGATTTAGTTGAGGCAGTCAGGACTTATGGGGTGATGGCCAATTATACCACTGCCTTGCTTCAAAGGCTAACTATTAATGCTATGATTCTGTGGGAGCAAAAACTGTTCAATATTTTCCTGAATTAGTGGCTAAACAGGCAATTTTGATCTGAGAAAAAAAAATAAAATTAAAAAAATAAAAATAAAAAAAAAATTAAAAAAAGAGGCAATTTTGGGTATAAAGTATTGTTTGATGCACTTTGCAAAAATTCCAGATAAATTAATTATTCCATACACCCGTGAACAAGTTGAAATTTTAGCAGCCACAATGGATATGTGGGCAATTCTTGTTTGCTCATTTCCAAATGTAATTGATAATCATTATCCTAAGCATCCTCTGCTTGCCATAGTTAACAAAAATTTAGTGTATTTTCCTGTTGTCACTTCAAAGGAGCCCTTGGCTGATGCTCTAACCATTTTTACGGATGGATCAAAATCTGGACAAGGTGCCTTTTTTGTTCAAGGACACAAACAGCCGGTAGTCTTTAATTTTCGGCCGAATGCCCCACAGGCTGTTGAATGTTTAATTGTGCTTGAAGTTTTTAAAAGATTTGATCAACCTTTTAACTTATTTTCTGATTCATTATATGTTGTAAATGCCGTTGCTTCTCTTGAAGTTGCTGCTTCAGTTAAGCAGGCCAGTACAATTTCTAATGTTTTGTTACAGATTCAATCCCTTATCTTAAACAGAAAACATCCTTTTTATATTGGACATATTCGCGCCCACTCTATGTTGCCGGGCCCAATGGCAAAATGTAATGATTTGGTGGACCAGGCAACTCAGGCTGTGGCTCTGGTCGCTGCTGATCCTGTAGAATTGGCAAAAGACTTTCATAGATTGTATCATGTACCTGCTAATACCCTTAGGAAAAGATATAATTTGTCCATGCATGTGGCAAGAGATATTGTTAAAGCCTGTAAATCTTGTGTTACCTTTCTTCATCCTCCCCAGGTGGGGGTAAACCCCAAGGGGTTGAGACCAAACGCCCTATGGCAAATGGATGTTACTCATCTGACGGAATTTGGTAAGTTGAAATATTTACATGTGTCTGTGGACACCTTTTCCGGTGTCATTCATGCCACACCTCTGGCAGGAGAAAAGGTGTCTCACGTCAGAATACACTGCTTAGAAGCTTGGGCAGCTTGGGGAAAGCCCCTTAGACTCAAGACGGATAATGGCCCTGCTTATACTTCCCATGGTTTTCGCGCCTTTTGCACACAAATGCAGGTTGCCCACACCACCGGATTGCCCTACAATCCTCAAGGACAAGGTATAGTGGAAAGAGCTAATAGAAACATAAAAGAAATGCTTCAAAAACAAAAAGGGGGAGTTGCTGAGTCCGCGTCCCCCAGGGAAAGACTTTCTCTTGCGCTCTTTACCCTCAATTTTTTAATTCTAAATGACAACGATCAGTCTGCCGCAGATCGGCATATGACAAGAGACTCCATGGATACTAAAGACATGGTTATGTGGAAGGATGTTATTAATAATAAATGGTATGGACCGGATCCGGTAATAACGAGATCCAGGGGAGCTGTTTGTGTTTTTCCACAGAGTCAAGAAGTACCTCACTGGGTGCCAACGAGACTGACCAGGCCGGTGGAGACGGCAGCAGAACCCCCTCTTGAAGATGCAGCTGATCTTCCTGCTGTTAGCAACAGTGCTAATAGCAATCCCTGTGATAGCTAAACCAATGATGCTGTGGGCTGTTACAATTTACTGACTGGATTGCCTCTGCGGTGTCCTTTTCCAAAGAGCGGGTGGGAGTCGGAATGTTTTTAGCCTGCTGCTTGGGAGGATGCGTGGTCTGCCTATGGTTGGTCTGTCGCCTTCGAGCCCAAACCAGAAGGGACAAGGTTGTTATCTTGCAAGCATTAGCAGCTTTGGAGAGTGGATCCTCACCCCAGATTTGGCTGTCGGCCCTAAGAGGCAGTTAAGCCTTACCATTCTGCATAGCCTTAGCACCCCGAGGGACAGGTATGCAATTTGCAATTTGGGACAGGGTGCAAGGCAAGTGCACTGCACTTGAGGAGATGGTTCTCATCTCCTCAATAAGAGCATGCTGGGTTGCAAGTGGGTTGATGCCCAAGATCCCACCTCTGCAAAAAAGGCATTGGACGGGCCTGGTCATCACTGGGGAAGGCGCGCCCCTCAGGCGAAGGCCAGTGCAAGGTCCTAATGTTTTAGACAGAGGCCCAACCTCTACTCTTACCTGTTGCCATAAAACAAAGAAGGGGGAACTGTAGGGAGCTGAGGCGAGACTCCGCCCACTCCCTTGCAGCTTTGAGGTAACCACCCCAGACGGTGCTTGTCAGGACGCCTGGGCTGTGCGCATGCACGAGCCAGGTAGAGTCCCCAGCCAATCCCATGACACCTGGTGACGGTGAAAGGCAGGCGACCAACAATAGAAAGACCCGCGTTCCGATTCTCCTATATAAGCGGCTGTGTTTCGGGTGCACGCTCTCTCGCGCCCAAGCTCTCCTACAACTAAAAGGCTCTCCAATAAAGCGTGATCTGAGAAGACTCCTGGTGTGGCGGTCGTTTTTTCTCGCTGGTCGAGTAGACGGTCGCTACAGTGAACTTGTGTGGTTCCTGACATGTTTCTAAAGGAATGGCAATACTGATGAAAGCATTCTAATTCTAATGACAACTTGTGGGATACAGGTATATGAAGAGTACTTCCTGGGGTACTAGGTCCTTCATGGGGTGCTGTGTGCTGAGTCCTTCACAGGGTGTATTTTTTCATCTGATCCTTGTTAGAGCTCCACAAGTAAGATGATTGTGCAGATGAGAAACTTGAGGCACAGATATTTCCCAAGGCAGGGCCAAATTGATGAATGTACTGAACTCTATTGACTTATCTCCTGCAGACAATTGTTTTGGTTTAGTTTTCTCCATCATGAACCTTGAACTCAGAGCCTAGACTCTGATTTTTCTCTTATGGTCATGGCTAGTATTCTAGCACATGGAGCCAAGGACCCCCTTGCAGCAAAGTGTCACGGGTTAGGTGTCTTTAGCTGAGTTCTATCATCCTGCCTGGTCAGGAAGCTGAGGATCTGGGTTCAAAACTATCCCACACACAAAAGGTCCCATGACACTATCATCTCCTATTCACCACTTAGAAACTTGAAGTGGAAGCTGGGTGCTGGTGACTCATGCCTGTCATCCTAGCTACTTATTCAGCAGGCTTAGGGCTCAGGATCTTGGTCCAAAGCCAGTCTGAGCAGGAGATTCCTTGAGATGGTTATCTCCAATGAACCACCAGAAAACCTGAATGGGCTCTGTAGCTCAAGTGGTAGAACTCTCCACTTAAGCTGAAGGGCTGAGTGACAGCACCCAGGCCCAGACTTCAACTCCTCCAACTTACAAGAAAAGAACGAAAGAAACCTGAAGTACAGTGCTGGGAATGGGTCTTAGGGGTAGAGTGCTTTGCATGTATGAAACCCTGGCTTTGAATCCTCAGTGGCACATCACTAGAAAAAAAGCCTGAAGTGGCTCTGTGGTGCAAGTGGTAGAGTGCATCCTTGTACAGGAGAAACTCAGGTACAGTGCTGAGGTCCTGAGTTCAAGATCCAGGACTGGTATATGCACACAAATTACCCCCTACACACAGATACCAGAAGTGAAACTGTGACATCAAAGGGTAAAGCACTGGGAAATAGGCCCGGAGAGGAGACTTGACCATGCAATCCTTTTGTATGGTATGATCCCATTGGTCACCTATGCATGACCAGGTTCAACCTCATGGATTTTGCCTTTACAAACCAAAGAATGGGGGCTGCTCACTTTAGCAGTATCAGCTCCTGAGCCTGTGCTGTGGCCCTGGCCGGTCAGTGTAGGAACCTTCTCAATAAAGTTGCTTCTTTTGTTAACAAATTTGTTGCAGTTGGCTCTGTCACTCCAGACGGCTAGGTTGGTTTGCGTGCCTAAGTAGGGGTCTTCCTACTAGACACTGAGCTTCTGTTCTGAGCTCATGGTCAGTACCCAGGCCCTGTGTTCAACCCGGAAACCTAGCCATCCAAGGCCCAACTAGGAGAGGTCAAAGGTTTCCAAACCTGATGAGCTTCACCAGCCCTACATAACAGGGAACATTGTGATTTTGCAAATGTGCTTAGATGTAGCAAGCTTCCGAAAACCTAGGGAGGCACCGTTGCCAATAATGAATCATTGCATTAGGTTCAGCTCCCTAATTGTTGTCTGCCAGAAGAAATCTTGAATTAATTGTAGCAGTTTGTTTCAACACTGGAACATAGTCTAACAAAGACAGGATAAGTGCAGGGAACTTGGCCTGCCATGGGAGGTGGCACAAATGAAAGCTTCCTGTCAAACCAGAGCACTGGGGAGAGAGATATCTTGGGGTACAAAGAGGCCCTTTTCTCCTGGTCTTCAGGGCCTGCCCACACTCATAATCACTAGTTTGCCTGGATAGAGTTGTTTGTTACAGAGCTGTACAGCAGTGTGGCCTTTTGTCTGCCCGTTCCAACAAAGAGGCAGACTTCCTCCAGCAACTTGGGGTGTGGAGAAACACTCAGGCTACACTGGGAACAGGGAGGGGAGCCCTGGAACCTGCACTGTCTTGAAATCATTCTACTCAAAGCAAATTTCCTAGCTGGGTGCCTTTCTTCATAGCGACTCTGGATGTTCACCAATAGAAATACATTCACACATACACAGACACATGGAGTTACTCGCTATATTTTTTTTTTTTTTGGGATCGGTCCTGAGGCCTGAACTGTGAGCTTAGACATTGTCCCTGAGCTCCTTTTGCACAAGGAAGCACTTTATTGTGCCTTAAACCATGATACATCATTAAATGAAGGCATAATTTAATACTTAATAATGATTAGTAATATATTACAAGTAATTTAATGATATATAGATATCTCACATTCTATAAATATATTTACACATTTACATATACACTGGAATATACATATGCATCTCTCTCTCTCTTACTCTCTATGCATATATATGTATTTGCAGCAATTTACGCATCTATCCATTTATATGTTGGCCACTCCTGGAGGTTAAACTTAGGTCCTGGGAACTCCCTGGCAGTGAATTTGTTTGAGGCTGCTGTGCTTACATTGTTCCCTTGATGAATTGGCATTCTAGGCCCTGAGTTCAATTCCCAGCAGTGCCAAAGACAATAGGTTGAGTAAGAAGCCAATGTTGACCTGTTCTGCTCTCTGTGAAAATATTGTTTCCTAGGTACAATATGTAATACCTTTGCAAATACATATATATGATGTACATTATAAATATGTATAAATATTTTCCCATGATTGGGTCTAGAATTCATGCCCTGGAAAATGCTCTTGACTTTCTTTTATTCAAGGAGGGTGAGCTTCCATTTCACCCACCGCAAAATAGAGTTACCCAGGGCCTGATTTCAAATCCTAGGTATGGCAGATAAAATATTCCAAATTCCAAGCCAGGACCTTAACTTTGTTGGGGGGGGCAGGCACGGGGCTTGAACTCAGGTCATCACAACTCTGCCTCAGCCTTGATTACCCTAGGTTAGGGTGCAGCTTTTACACCCACAGATGATCCAGGGATCCTAGGACCCAATTTCAACTCCCAGCACTGGCCAATAAACAAACCAAAATGGAAGAGGAAAAACCAGAAAATTTTACACAACAGTTTTACCTTTGTTTCTTTTGCACAGTGACCATCCTGGGTCTCACTGACTTGGCTTTAAAATTGTACATGACTTTGCATGGCTGAGGCTGGTGGGCTGTCAGTGAAGCCTGAGGTTAACCCAGACACCTGGGCCCTGAGTTCAATCCTGGGACTGCCACATACACATGGCTGAAGGTCCTAAGAAACTGGTTCCTATCTCTAGGAACACTAATAGAATGTTTGAAATGTACTAATTGAATTACTAATTAATGTCTTTCTAATGTAAGATTGTATGCATTAAATATAGGTCATTGATTAATTTAATTAATACTTTATTAAGTCTTCTAACATGATTAATTAATGGAGGAATAATTTTAGACCAAATAATTAGTAGTAATAGAATATCCAAAAGTAAGATATAGACATCACTCTTTATATAGAGTTATACACTAGAATCTACATAAATGTGTAGTTATGCACTAGAATCTACATAAATATCTAGTTATACACTGGAATCTACATAACTATAGAGTTATACACTAGAATCTACATCAATTTAGGTAAATATGTAAATACATACACACTGCATTTTACACATCTATGTGTTTATATATTGACCACTTCTAGGGCCAAATTTGCCAGACAACTTCATTTGCATCAGACTGGTGTGCTAACATTGACCCACTCCCCATTCATGAAGTGGGATTTTAGGCCCTGTGTTCAAGTCACAGAACTGCCAAAACTTAAGTAATCCTGGTGGAAGAAGCCAAATGTCCCATTTGTTTTCCTTATCAGTGAAAGTCCTGGGTCTCAGGAATGATGTATAGTACATTGGCAAATCTATGTCCTATTTAATAAGATGTAAAAAGGGTTATGTGTGTAATCATACTCACTAAAATACATAAGAAATAAATAAAACACAAAATAAAATGAATAACCAAACTAACTGCAATATGCTGTAAACATGTGTATGTAAATACGAATCCTGTATTTAAAATGCATAAGAATATTAGTTTTGCAAGAGCTAGGACTTCAGGCCCTGGGAACAGGCCTGACTTTCTTGTCTTCCAGCACAGTGAGCTTCCCCTTCTCCCACAGTGCTTTAGATGTACCTAGGCCCTGAGTTCAAATCCCAGGACTGGCAGAAAAAATGGCATGAATTCTAAACCAAGCAGCCTCATAATTTTTAAAATATTTTGAATGTGTTTATTATAATTTTTATTCATTTTTATTTTGTCAAGCACACAACTTGAACTCACGGCATGGCAACTGCCTCAGCTTTGATCACTCCAGGCTTGGGTGCAGCCACTGGACCCACAGCCAAACCTGGGTACCTGGGGCGCAAATGCTGACAGGAATAATAAATAAATAAGACAACACAGAAACAAAGAAGAAAAACCTGCAACTTGCAGGTGGCTGCCGGTTTTACATTTGTTTTCTTTGCAAGGTGAACTTCCTGGGTCTGAATGACATGGCTGAAAAGTGTTGGAAACCTGGCATTGCTGAAGGCTGGAGGGCTACCAGGGAAACCATAGGCCAACACTGCAACATAGGCCCTGGGTTCAAAGCCTGGTCCTGACCCCTACAAATGGTGGGAGGTCATAATAGTCTCGTTCCTATTCATAGGAATACTGATAGAAGGTTAAGAATGTCAAGGTTGAATAAGTTGTTCCTTAATGGTACTACAATAAAATTAGAGTGATTTTAGCAGGCCAATGGATTTTATAGAATATTTTTGACACATCAAAACAATACTATTAATTACATGGACTCAATAGTTTCGGGACAGTGGTTGATTTAATTAACAATTCATTAAGGATGACAACAATAATATAAATTACATGGAGGCATTAAAAATACCCAAATATTGGTAGGAATGTAGCCTATTTAAATGAATAATGTATAGACATCTCTGGTACTCTATAAAGATCTATATTTATTTGTGTACTACCATCTTCATGTCCATCTGTTCTTATTTTCTCAACCTCTGGGGCTCGATCTCAGGTGCTGGAAATTGCTTGTTAGCTCAATATGCCCCAGGCTGGCATACTGACACTCACCAATTCATGAATTGGGACTTGTAGGTTGTGAGTTCAGATGCCAGCACTCACAAAAATTGATTAATGTAGTAAGAAGCCCATGGTGACACAGGTTTTCCTTTGCTGTGAATGTCCTGGATGTCAGGTGTGAAGTTTAATACATAGGCAAATCTATCCTATGTAATAAACATAATAAATAGTCCATGTGTAAGAAGTCAATAAAATAAATGGTAAATAAATGAATAAAACAAAAAAAAAGTGAATAGCTACACTAAGCACAATATGGAGTCAATATATGTGGCTCGATCTCAGGGCCTGGGAACAACCTGGCAGCTGAATTGGCTAGAGGCTGCTGTTTAGGCAGCCACCCATAAATGAATTGAGCCTTCTAGGTCCTGAGTTCAGATCCCAGCACTGCCAAAAATGTAATCATGGAATGGGAAGCCGAGCGTGACACATGATTTTCTTTTCTTTGAAAGTGCTCAATGTCAGGTAGGATGTATAATTCTGATGCAAATCAATATGCTATGTAAATAGAATGTCACAAAGGTAAAAAAATGTCATAGGTGGAAGAATTGTCACTACAATAAATGATAAACAGATTGAATTAGTAATGAATCATTCTAGGATAAAATTAGATGCAGTAATTATAGGATGTGGATTAAGTTTAATTAATATGTTATTAAGTATTAACAGAATAAAAGTTGCATGGAGACATAAATACCTAATAATTGTATTTAATTTAATAATTTAATTTAATAAATTTAATAATATTTAATAATATATAGACATAATTTAATAATATATAGACATTTGTGTCTTTCTATAAAGTATATGCATGGATGTATGTACCTATGTGATAAACAATAACAGGATACTGAGTATTCATTAATGCTTTATTAAATATTAGCTGGGACAAATCATTAAATGGAGATATAATTTAATACCTAATAATCAGTAATAATATTATCTATAATGTAATAATACAGAAATCTCTCTTTTGACTATATAATTTTTATATACAACAATCTATCTATTTATACCTCCTTTACTCCTGGGGCTCGCTCAGTGATGGAGTTCTCCCCTAGTAAGCACAAAGCCCTGGTTCGATTCCTCAGTGTCACATAAGCAGAAAACCTGGAAGTTCTGCTGTCTTTCAATCAATTGTGTGCTAGCCTTGAGCACAAATGCTTAGGGACAGTGTCCATGCCCTTACTCAAGCCCTAGCACTGCCACCAAAAAATGGTAGAATGTTCTAACTGCAATTATAGAAGGACAGGACTTCAAATATCACATCACAGAACAAGCTAGGAGTTGGCAATGACAGTTGCCACCTAACCTGACTCAGGCAGATGTAAACAGCTGCAACCCAGCTCCACAGAACCAGATGCTTCTGGCTTACCCCCACCATGCTGGCTGCTTGGGAGCTTTAAAACCAAACCTTGGTAGGTAGTATGTGACACTCTTGGAGATGTAGCTCTAAGTATTAGAGCCTTAGCTTTGAGCAAATGTTATTAGAACAGTATCCCCATGCATTGAGTTCAAGCCCTAAGGGTAGCCCCACCCAAAAAAAAATCCCCTCTAAACCATTAGAAGTGAATTTGTGTGATTTGTGAAATGTTCAATGTTCCTCAAAGAATGGTGATACTGATGAAAGCAACCTAATTCTAATGACAGCTTGTGGAATAGTGCTATGTGCTGAGTCATTTATAGGGTGCTCTGTGCTGAGTCTGGCAAAGGGTGTTGTGTGCTGTGTGCTTCACAGGGTGCAGTGTGCTGAGTCCTGCATTGGATGCTGGGTGCTGAGTCTTCACAGGATGGTTTGTGCTGAGTCCTTCAAAGAGTGCCATCTGCTGTGTCATTCACAGAGTGCATTCTTTCATATGGTCCTTGTAAGAGCTACACAACTGAGATCATTATACAGACAAGAACACTGAGATACAGATATGTCCCCATGGCAGGGACAAAATTATGTGTTACTGAAGAGTGGGTGAGTTGTCTATTGCAGACAATTGTTTTGTTTTGATTTTTCTCAATCATGAACCTTGTACTCGCGACATAGGCACTGACTTTACCTCTTGGGCACATGGCTATTACTCCACCATGTGGAGCCAAGGACCCCCTTGCAGTAGAGTGCCACAGCCTAGTGGTCTATAGCTGAGGTCTGTCAGCCTGCCTTCTCAGGAAGCTGAGATCTGAGGATCTGGCTTCCAAACTATGCCAGACACAAAAGGTCCCATTAGACTATTATCTCCAATTCACCACTAAAAAACCTGAAGTGGAAGCTCGATGCTTGTCACTCATGCTTGTCATCCTAACTCCTCAGGAAGATGAGATCTGAGGAGCTTCCCTGGGCAGAAAAGTCTTTGAGACACATAGCTCCAATAAACCATGAGAAAACCTGAAATGGTGCTTTGGCTCAAGTGGTAGAGCACAAGACTTGAGGGACAGCACCAGGCCCAGACTTCAACTCCTACAAGAAACAGCAACAAAAAAGAAACAAAATAACAAACCTGAAATAGAGGGCTGGGAATATGCCTTAGGGGTAGAGTGCTTTGCATGTATGAAACTCTGGACTTGATTTCTCAGGAACACATCATTAGAAAAAGGCCTAAACTGGCTCTGTGGCTCAAGTGGGAGAGGGCTATTCTTGTAAAAGAGAAATTAGGTACAGTGCTCAGGTCCCGAGTTCAAGCTCCAGGACTGGTGTATGTGTGCACGTGCACATGTACACACACACACACACACACACTCACACACACACACACAGAGACTAGAAGTAAAGCTGTGACACAAAGTGGTAAAGCACTGGGCTCCTGCGCTGAGCTCATGGTCAGCACCCAGGTCCTATGTTCATCCCCAAATCCTTGCCACCCAGAGCTCAACTAGGAGAGGTCAAAGGTTTCAAAACCTAATGTGCTTCAGCAGTCCTAGATGACAGGAAGCATGGTGAGATCAGACATGTGCTTGGATTTCCAAAGCTTCTGGAAACCTAGCATAGGCATCATAAGCGCATCATCACCCTCAATGAAACATTTCTTGAGGTTAAGTGCCCTAATTGTCTGCCAGAAGGACTCCTGAATTATATTGAGCACTGTATCTGAACACCAGAATATAGTCTCACAAAGGCAGGATAAATGCAGGGAACTTGGCCTGCCACCGGAGGTGGCACAAATGAAGGCTTCCTGTCAAAACAGAGCACTGGGGAGAGAGATAGCTTGGGGTACAAAGAGTCCTTTTTATCCTGACCTTCAGAGCCCATCCACACTCATCCTCACTCATTGGCCCAGATGGAGTTGTTTGTTATACAGCTGTACAGGACTGAGGCCTTTTGTCTGCCTGTCCAGACAATGAGAGAGACTTCTTCCAGCAGGCCTGGGAAGCAGAGAAACCCTGAGGCTGCACTGGGAACTATTAGAGGAGTCCAGGAACATGCACTGTCATGAAAGCAGTTTCTGTGTTATGAAATCATTGTATTGAAAACAAATTTTCTAGCTTGGTGCCTTTCATCATAGCTACTCTGGAGCTTCACCTATGGGAATACATCCAACCATACACAAAGACATGGTAGCAGGTCCTGGGGTTGAACTATGAGCACAGGCATTGTCCCTGTGTTACTTTTGCTCAAGAGTAGTGCATTAACCTGGAGCCACAGCCCCACTTTTGGGTTTTCTGTGATCTCTTAGAAATAACAGTGTCATGGACTTTCCTATGCTGGCTGGATTCAAACTCAGATTCTCTACATCTCAGCCTCCTGAGGAGCAGGATTACAGTCAGAAGCCACTGGCACGTGCCTTTCTTTTCTTCTTCATTTTATAATCTGGACAATCTGACTACTTAACAACATCATTCCAATGTCTTGAGTTTATAAGTAAACTACCCAATGTTCTTTATAGGTGCTTTCTCTGAGAAGGATTTTCTCTCCTCATCTTCTCTGTATACAGGTTTGAAGCCAAAAGTGAGAAATGAGTGTCACATCGTTTTGACAGCAAATGTCCACAGGACATATCAGTTCAGTCACTTATCATTGAGCTGCAGTGAATTTACTGTCTCAGGATGAGAGGACCAATAGCTGGAGTGATCCTCATACTGTATGCCTATAAAATTATCTAATAATTTTGAGTGTTTTGTGTCTCCAACCTGAAGTATCTAGAACATATGTTTTTTTTTTTTTTTTGCTTATGTGGTGCTGAGTAATCGAACCCAGGGCCTCATGCATTGCAAGGCAAGCGCTCTACCACTGAGCCACCTTCCCAGCCCCTCTAGAACACACTTGAAGCATCTTCATGTTTCCTTTTTTCTCTAGTACCTCTCTAGATTCAGACTAAGGGTTTGTGTGGAGCAGATCCTCGGCGAATCCCTGAGGAAAGCCACTTGAAGTCTCCTAAGGAGATCTCTGTTCAAAGCCAGGCTGAGCAGGTAAGTCTGCGAGACTCTTATTTCCAACAAATCACCAGAAAACCAGAAGTGAATCAGTGGCCCAGAGGGTAGAGCTCCAGCTTTGAGAAAGAAAGCCGAGCAGGAGATACAAGCCAGACCAGGCAGGAAAGCCTGGCAGGTGCTTATGTCCAATTAACCCAGATGTCTAGATGTGGATCTGTGGCAGTAGTAGAGTCTCAGCCTTGAGCAAAAAAGGTGAGGAACACATAAGGCCCTGAGTTTAAGTCCTGAGATGGCCATGAAAATAATTCAAAAAGAGAAGGCCAAGTTTATGTATGAGTGTCCTACATACTTATGTGTGTATATTACCTCCCTGAGTACAAACAGATTGTATGCAATGCTTCTCTTTTTATGTACAGATTTATTTTCCATATAGGCTTGTTGCACATTCTGCATCATTCTCTTCTTTTCAGGCCCATGGCTTTTCTCTTCCAGAGTTCCAGGCCTGTGTCCTTATATGATGCACACTTAAGATCTCAGCGGCTTTTATTTACAATTTATTATGAGGCCAAGGCAGGAACAGTCACAAATCAGGCAGGGGAAGAGAAGATCAGGGTTTCTGAAATAACCATATTTAGAAAATTAAACTTGGGGGATGTAAAATGGCAGCATACTTAGGTAGAAACTACCATTAAGAAAAAGATGATAGGGCTGAGAATGTGGATTAGTGAGAGAGTGCTTTTCCCTGCCATGGAAGAAGCCCTACAGAGGGTTTGATCCCTCTGTAGCACATGCACAGAAAAGCCAGAATTGGTGCTGTGTCTCAAGTTGTAGAGTGCTAGAGACAGTGCCCAGGCCTTGAGTTCAACTCGAGTACAAGTAACTTCTCATCACCAAGGGAAACCCAGGAAGTTCTTTTTTTTATTTATTTTTTTATTTTTTAACCAGGGCTGAGAACCGAACCCAGGGCCTTGCGCCCGCCAGGCTGGCGCCTTTCTGCTGGGCTAAACCCCCAGGCCCCCAGGAAGTTCTTTAACAACTGCCCTTTCAGAAGTGGAAGTCAGAGTGTCATTGACTTTCCTGCCCTGGCTGGCTTCACCCTGTGATCCTAAGACCTCAGCCTCCTGAGCTATGGTGATGGGCCTTAGCTACTGTTGCTCTGCTAGGTCAGAACTGTAAAGACAATGACAATACAAGTCAACTGCTTATCACAAAGGGCTTGGGGAGCATATTAAGCCTTTCAACAATGGACCTTTCAGAACCCTGTAGGATACAAGTTATAATGCTAGCGTCTGAGCGGCTGGTCATATGGATCTGCTAAACTTGAACCTTGAGTTCTGACTCTAATTTTGGTGTACATCAGCATCAGGGTTAATTTTCCAGAGAATGTTCTCCTAATTAGAAATAGGAAAAGTACTTTCATTAACCCTCAATTTTTCCCATTGTGTGTCCCAAACTGAAGCTTGGGCACTGTTCCTGAGCCCTTCATCTCAAGGTGAACACTCTACCACTTGAGCCACAGCCCTACATGGGGTCTTTTGGAGGGTCATTGGTGATAAGAGTCTAACAGGCTTTCCTTGCCCAGACTGTCTTTGAACTGTGGTCTTTGGATTTCAGCCTCCTGAGAAGATAGGGTTCCAGGTTTGAGCCACTGGCATCTGGCCTATTGTTTTTGCCAGTGTTGGGACTTGAACTTATGGCCTGGTTACTGTCTGTGTGCTTCTTTTTCTCAAGGCTAGTGTTCTACAACTTGAGCACTCCACAGCTTCTGGCTTTTTCTGAGTATGTGACACTCAGGATTCAAACCCTAGCATTCATGCATGTTGAGAAAGCTCTCTACCACTAAGCCGCATTCCCAGTCTCAACTTTACAATATTATCCCTCAACTTGCCTATCCTCAAGGAAAGGCTTCTGAGTATAAATCATCTAAAGAAATTCCTATAGGAATGTGTTAAAGATACACAAGAAAAATCTCATATTTTCGAGAGACTCTAAAATTGTGAAGACTGTGACAAATGCCTCCATTTAATTATGTATCATGTTTCAACACTTAATAAAGTATTAATGACAAATGAGTCAATGTCCTAAATTATTGTGTATAATTCTATAATACATGTGCAAAATGTAATAAATATTATGTGTATAATAATATTAATACAATAAAAATAAGTAAATGAATAAAATATAGAAATACAAAATCAATAATAAAAAATCATAGTTTGTATTAAACATACACATGTAATATGTAACATATATTACACATGTACATAAATATTATTTTCCATTATAGGGACTTCATTCAGGCCCTGGGAACTCTACCCTGAATTTCTTTTCCTCAAGGACAGTGAATTTCCCCTTCACCTACGATGCAAAAGAGTTACCCGGATGGTGAGATCAAATCCCAGCAGTGGCAGAAATACTAGCCCCAGTTCTAATACAGTGACTTAATTATTTTTAATGGAAGCAGTTATGTTTATTTAGTTCCATACTGAACATTTTAAAAACAGCAGTGTATAATTTTGTATATCTATTCAGACATGCTTCCCTTACCTGCAAAGTGCTTCTCTGAGCTCTAAATTATTTCCTTTTTTGTGCATTTTTTGTTGTAAAAATATTGTATAGAGAGGTTACATTTACATGAGCAAAGTAATGAGTACATTTACTATTGAGCATTGTTGCCTCCTCCTTTGTTTTCCCCTTGCCATCCCTTCCCTCCCACCTCCACAGCTAACCCCCAACCCCAGCTGAGGTCAGTGACTTAAGTTTTTGTTTTTGGCTTGCCACAGGAATTGAACTCAAGTAGTAGAAACTCTGCACCTTCACTCACATTGTTACAGATGTACCAAGATCCTGAGTTCAAATCCCAGGCTAGGAAAAAGACTGGCAGAAATTCCAAACCAGGGGGATTTTTTTTCAATTTTGTTAAATAATTAATTAATTTTTTTACTTATTCTTTTCTTTTTTTGCCAACAATGGAGCTTGAACTCAGGTTGTGGCAACTCTACCTCAGCTTTGATTGCCTTAGACTGGGGTGCAGCACCTCACCCATAGTCAATGCTGGGATCCTAGGCCCAGAGGGCTTGCAGGAAGAAAATAAAAGTTTGACAGCACAAAAAGTGGCAAGCTGCAAAGATCTAGGGCTTTTACATTATTTTTTTCTTTACAGGGTGACCATCCTGAGTCTGAATGACACGGCTGCAAAGTGGAGCTGAACTGCTATTCTTGAAGGCTGGTGGGCCATCAGGGAAACCATAGCCCAACATGTCACCATAGGCCCTGGGTTAAAAATCTAAGTCCTCACATCTACCAATGGCAGGATATCACAAGAGATTTGTTCCTATGCATAGGAATACTGATTGAAAGTGTAGTTTGTGCATCATTTGAGTCTAAAAGTGGATGTAATAATCCTAGGATGCTGATTGATTTTAATTGATAGGTTATTAAGCATGAAAAGAATAATATTACTTCAAAAGCAGTATAATAAATACCTTAGAGTTGGTAGGAATGTAGTAGGCGTCATTCAGTCAGATAGATGGCTCTGGCACTCTATCAATATGTATTAATTGTTTAGCACCATCTGCCAATCCATGTATCACTGTTTTGGCCAAACCTGGGGTTCCATCGCAGCACCTGGGAACCGCCTCACAGCTTTATTGGCTAGAGGCTGCCATGCTCACCCTTACTCATTCATGAATTGGGCCTGCTAGGCCCTGAGTTTGGATCCCAGCACTGCCAAAAATTTAATCTTGGAGTAAGAAGCCTAGTGTGACACAGGTTTTCCTTTTCTGGGAGAGTCCTCAGTGTCAGGTATGATAGTGAACACATCTACAAATCTAGATGCTATGTGATAGGAAGTAAACAATGTAAGAAACGGTATAGGTGTCCTCAGAGTCAAAAAAAATACATGGTAAATAAATGAATAGAACAAGAAATGAAATGAATAACCATACCAAACATGATATTGTCTGACTATATGGAAGTATATATCCTGTCTTTAAAATGTAAATAAAATGTATATACCGAGATGTTTTGCAGGACTGAGGCTTGAATTCAGGCCTAGGGAACAGGACTGTCTTTTTTGGCTTCAAGTATGGTGTGATTCCCCTAGCCCGACAATGCTGCCTATTTACCCAGACCTTGAGTTCAAATCGCAGGCCTGGCAAAAAAAATATGGCACAAATTGCAAAACAGGGAGATAAATAATTGTTTGTTAAAATTTTTTAAATTGTTTGATTTTTAAATTGTTTTAATATTTTAATTTAATTTTTTTTTTGTTTTTGGCCATGCACGTGGCTTGAACTCAGATCGTGACAGCTCTGTCTCAGCTTCCATCACACTAGCCTGGGGAGCCGATCCTGAAATCCTAAGACCCGATGTCTGACAGGAAAACAAAATGAAAATGACACTAAAACAAGCCACGAGCCACCCATGGTAGGCGGTTTCTTGGCTTTGGTTCCTTGCACGGTGACCATCCTAGGTCTGAATGACATGGATGCCACACTCAGGTGACCTGTCATTGCTGAAGGCTGGTGGACTGTCAGGAAAGCCATAGGCCAACCCCGCAACACAGTCCCTGAGTTCAAATCCTGGTCCTGACAACTACCAATGGCAGGAGATCCCAAGAGACTCCTGCTTGTGCATAGAAATTCCGATGGAATGGTATCCAACTTATGATTGAATAGTTCATGCAGCGGTCTAGACTCAAATTAAATAATCCTAGGATGCTGATTGAACTTAATTAATGGTTAATTAGGCATGAAAAGAATAATATTCCTTCAATGGAGTCATAAAAGCTACCTAAGACTTGGTAGGAATGAAGCAGATGTCATTGAATACTGGATACACAGCTCTGGCACTCTGTACTAATATGTATTTATTGATGTACTACCACCTGCCTATCCATGTATAGCTATTTTGGCCACCCCTGGGGCTCTATCTCAGAGCCTGCCAAAAATTTCCTCCTGGAGTAAGAAGCCAAGTGTGACACCTGTTTTCCTTTTCTGTGAGAGTGCGGGATGTCAGGCATGATAGAGAACATGTCTACAAATCTAAATGCTATGTGATAGGGTGTAAACAATGTAATACATGGTTAGGTGTCATCCCAGTCAATAAAATAAACAGTAAATAAATGAATACAACAAAATGTACAATGAATAACCAGACCAAACATGATATAGACTGAACACCTCTCTGGAAGTTCAATCCTATCTTTAAATACATGTAAGGACTATGCTTTCCAGGGTTGGGGCCTGAATTCAGGCCTAGGGAAGAGGCCTGACTTTCTGATCTTCAAGCATAAAGAGCTTCCCCTTGACCCAGAATGCAACAGAGTTACCAGAGCCTGAGTTCAAATCCCAGGCCTTGCAGAAAAAATTGCACATATTCCAAGCCAGGGAGCTTCATTAGCATTTTTCATATTTTTAAAAGTTCACTTAGCCTTTATTTGATACATTTTGATTTTATAACATGAGAGTTTTTCAAAAAGGGGTTTAAACGTTTACATTTCAGCACAGCACATTGGTGTTTCCATTTTGACCATCTGCCATGAAGAGTGAGAATGAAAATGAGTACATCATTCCTCCCTAGAGGGACAGTTGATGTTATTTCTATTTAGAGTTATTTCTATAACTATAAACTCTCTGCAATTGCATCATGTGAGTTTTCCTCAGTGCCTACCACAAAATACACTAGGAGAGTTCTCATACCACAAAAGGTTGGGTTTCTGAATAAAAACTCACTTCTGTAAGGACAGGAGGTACTTGTAAGCATTTTGGGAATAAAGTGAATTGTAAAATGAAAAACTAAAACAATGGGCCTGGGATGTAGCTCAGTAGTGGAGTACTTTCCTAAAGAGCATAAGACCCTGGAAGAAAAGGAAGACAAGTTTCCTAAAGCTCAGAAGGTTAGAATTTTATGATCTGTATGAAGAAACTTCTTTCTTTCTTTTTTTCTTTTTTTATCGGTGGTGGGGCTTAAACTCTAGGCTTGGCTGCCCGTTTTCAGCTCTTCAACTCATGGCAAGTGCTCTACTGCTTGAGCCACAGTGCTGTTTCTGGTTTATTGGAGATAAGCCACAGTGCCATTTCCGGTTTATTGGACATAAGAATCTCACTACTTTCCTGCCCAGGCTGGCTTAGAACCACCATCCTCAGAACTCAGCCTCCTGAGTAGCTACGATTACAGGTGTGAGCCACCGATGCCCAGTGCATGAACAAACTTATTAAAGATTGATTTTGAGGAATGAAACTTGGAATACAATTTTAATGTAAATAATTTATAATGCCATGGTTAAGGCACTAATTCAGAAGTATTTATTCATTGGCTGCTTTCTTAGTTTATTTAAAGGTATATATATATATATAATATGTATATATATTTAAATATATATGTATTTATATTATTAAAACATATCTTTGAAGTGTACCTAAAAGCATATGTGTTTATGTAATGTTATACAACTGCACAAGCTTGATTTTTTATTTTCAGTTTGGTGCTACCCTAAATTAGGTGGGATGTGTGTACTGTTGGTTTTTTCTCTGTTTTTGGAGGATTTCTCTCTGCTTTCTTCCCCTACTCCCCTCTCTCCACACTTGAATTCAGTTTGCTCTTTCTTGGCTTGATTGTTCATAGCTGGTTTTCTACCACTTCAGCCATACTTGTAGCCTGGCTTTTTGTCAGTTAATTGGGGCTGACAGGAAAACAAAATGAAAACAGCACCGAAAAAAACCGCAATCTGTGGATGGTCAGCGGTTTCTTGCTTTTCCTTCCTTGCATGGTGACCATCCCGAGTCCAAATTACACGGCCGCAACCTGTAGGTCACCTGACAATGCTGAATGCTTTCAGGCTATCAGTGAAGCCATAGGCCAACCTGGACACCTAGGTCCTGAGTTTGAATCCTGGTCATGCCACTTACAAAGGGCTGGGGAGCCTAAGAAACTATTGCCCGTCCATAGGAGCACCAGAGGAATGTGAACAATGTCATGGTTGGATAAGTAGTTCATCAATCAGTCTAGCAGAAAATTAGACCCAATAATCACAGGACACCGACTGATTTTAATTCATAGTTTATTATACACTAAAAGAATACTATTGATTAAATGGAGTCCTCACTAAAGACCTGAGAATCCTTAGGAGCATAGTATATGTCATTGAATACTAAATAGACATTTCTGGCCGTATGTAAATATCTAAATTTATATTTATTAGTATACCATCATCTGCAATTTTGCTATTTTGGCCAAACCTGGAACTCGATCCCAGGTCTTGGGATCCACTTGGCACCTACATGAGCTAGATTCTGCCGTGCTGACAATCATCCCTTCATGAATTGGGCCTCCTAGTCCCTCAGTCTCATTGCCAAAAGTTTCTTCCTGGTGTAACATTCCATGTGTGACACCTGTTTTCCTTTTCTGTGCAAGTGCTCGGTGTCAGGTATGATGTACATGTTATGTATGCAATGCTGCATGCTATGGAATAGATTGGAACAAATGTAATAAATGTTATAGGTGTACTCACAGTCCATAAAATAAATGCTAAATCAATCAATCAATCAATAATAATAAAATATAATGAATCACTCCAACAAACACGATTTAAAATGAATATAGAGATATAACTCAAATATTTAAAATGTCTATAAATGTTATGTTTTTCAGTACTGGTGCTTGAATTCAGGACTAGGGAAGAGTTGAGAAGTTCATGCATGATTCACATAGGAAATGATAGGCAAGATCTTAATTAAAACTGCATGAAGTGTGACAATAATAATTACATTCAGGAAATCGAGGCATTGGGAAAGATCCAAGAATCGGTAGTCACATGGAAGATAGGATTCCAACACAGCTCACCACATCTCCTACTCTATACAAACAGGTTTTTACTAGCATATTAATTTCAGCTTATGAATGAATGAATATGGTACTCCACCCCCACCCCGGGGCTAGATCTCATGTCCTGGGTATGGCCTAGCTCCTTAGTGGCTCACAAGCTGGTGTGCTCATGTGGACCTATTTGGCAGTTGGTTCTGCTAAGCCTTGAGTTCAACTTCCGGCACTGCCAAAAGGTTCATCCATGTGAGATGCCAAACCTTGCAGATGTTTTCCTATATTGTGCAAGTCCTGAGTCACAGCTAGGATCTAGAGAGCATAGGCAACTCTATAGCCATGGGAATAGGTTGTCATCCATGTCAGCACAGATATACCTGTCACCATACTCTATAAAATACACAATACATCCATAAATAAGACTCAAAATTTAAAAAAGATAACCACATTGAATGCAAGATGCATACCACACCTGTATGTAAATAGATATCTTATGTGTAAAAAGTTGGGCTTGCTATTTTATCCAGTGCTTGGCCTTCAAATCAAGCCCTGGACCAGGCCTGACATTCTAGTCTTCAAGAATGTTGAGCTTCCCCTTCTCCTACAGTGCAATGGTGTTACCCAGACCTGAGTTCAAATCCCAGCTCTAGCAGTATCACAGTGTGAGTTCTTAGCTAGGGTGCTTCATTCATAATTTTTTATTTTTGTTTTTTTCCCAGACCCGGGGCTTGAACTCAAGTCATGGCAACTCTGCCTCAGCTCCGATCATCCTAGGCTGAAGCCTCTGGACCCACAGCCCATCCTCGGACCCTAGGATCTCGGGGCTTGCTGGAAAAAAAAAAACGCTAGGGTGAATAAAAGCGGTAGGAAGTTCCACCTAGTGCTTTTACATTTATTGTCCTTTGCATGCTGACAATGCTGGGTCCAAACACAGTGGCCTGCAGAGTGAAGGTGACCTGGGGTGGCAGATAGCCTGTTAGCCATCAGAAGAGCCAGAGGCTGACCCAGCAAAGGAGGCCCTGACGTCGAACCCTGGTCAGCCACCATACATTGAGGGAATGGCAGTGGATCCTGAGATACTCATTTCTGAACCTAGGAAGAGTCATGGAATTCGATGGATCTCATCTTTGAATGAGTAGTTCCTGCTTGATATGAGTAGGAAATGACAGGCAAGACTCATGGGGTATTGATTATTTTTAATGAAGAGTTGATGAAACATGACCATAATCATCACAGTCATGAAATGAAGGCATTAGGGAAGATCCAAGAATCGTTAGTAACAAGGTAGATTGGATTCCATCACTGGTCGCCATCCTACTCTATACAAATATGTACTTATTTACATACTACCTTCAGATTATGAATGGATGACTATTGTGCTCTCCCATCTCCCCCCTCGCAGGGCTCCATCTCAGGTCCTGGTAACAGCCTAGCTCCTTAGTGGCTCACATGCTGGTGTGCTTACCTGGACCAATTCCCCTATTGGGCCTGCAGTCTCCAAGGTCAGATCCCAGCATTACCAAAAGATGAATCCTGATGTGAGAAGCCAATCATTGCACCTGTTTTTCTGTTCTGTGAAAGTCCTGGGTCTCAGCTAGAATGCAGTATGCTATATAGGCAACTCTATATTCATGGGATCAGTTGCCATCCATGTCAGCACAGTTATAGCTGCCATCATATGCAATGAAATACAAAATGCATCCATGACTAAGACACACAATAAAAAGAATAACAACACTGAATGCATGATACCTTCCACATCTCTATGTAAAGAGAGATCCTATGTGTAAAATAGGTTAGTATATGTTTTTTGCCAGTGCTGGGGCTTCAGTTCAGGCCCTGGGACTAGGCCTGACCTTGTAGTTTCAAGGATGGTGAGCTTCACCTTCCCCCACAGTGCAACAAAGTTACCCAGACCTGAGTTGGAATCTCAGAGGTGGCAGAAAAATGGTGAGAATTCTGAGCCAGGGTGTGTTATTATTATTATTATTATTATTATTATTATTATTATTATTATTATTATTATTATTTTTATTTTTATTGCCAAGCATAGGATTTGAACTCAGTTCATGACAACTCTGCCTCAGCTTTGATCACCTCAGTTGGCGGGCTCCCATGGGCCCGTAGCCGATCCTAGAATGCTAGGCTCAAAAGCTTTGCAGGAAAAAATGACAGAAAAATGACAGGGAAATATGTCGCAGGATTGATTTTTTATATTTTCTTCTTTTTCACGGTGACCATCCTGGGTCTGAATTACACCGCTGCAAAGGGTATTTCACCTTGCATTGGCGAAGGCTAATGGGCTATCAGGGAAGAAATAGGCCCATGCGGCAATATAGGCCCTGAGCTTAAATCGTGGTCCTAACACCTACCAGTGGGTGAGATCCCAAGATACTTGTTCCTATGCATGGGAATAACAATGAAATTTTAGCAAACTCATGATTGAATGAGAAGTTTCTGCGTGTATTGGTCTAGTCCAAAATTAGACGCAGTGATCCTAGGACGATGATTCATCTTAATGAATGGTTTATTAAGCATGAAAAGTATACTATTCCTTCAATGGTGGCATAAAAAAGACAGAGTTAGTAGGAACGTAGTTGATGCCATTGAATCCTAGGTACATTTCTCTGGCACTCTGTACAAATATATATTTATTGTTGTTCTTCCACCTGTCTATCCATGTATGGTTATTTTGTCCATCCCTGTGGCTCAATCTCAGGGTCTGGATATTCCTTGGCAGCTTCATTGGCTAGAGGTTGCCGTGTTGACACACCCATTCAGGGTCTGAATTGGGTCTGCCAAGCCCTGAGTTCAGATCCCAGCACTTCCAACAATTGGATCATGGAGTAAGAAGCTGAGTGTGATACCTGTTTTCCTTTTCTCTGAGAGTCCTGGGTGTCACTCATGATGAAGAACACATCTACAAATCTAGACACTATGTGATGGGTTGTCATCAATATCATAAATGGAATGTGTGTCATCACAGTCAATAAAAAAATCTCATATCTAAAATATACTTGGAACTCAAAACATTAAATCCCCCAACAACAAATCCTCAAAGACACAACCATCCAATGAATAACTGGGCAAAAGGCTTAAAGAGAAACTTCTCTGGAGAAGAAAGAAGGATGGCCAATACACAAATGAAGAAATGCTCAACCTCCCCAGCCATAAAGAAATGCAAATCCAAACAACATTGAGATACCACCTCACCCCAGTTAGAATGCCTATAATCAAGAACTCTAATAACAACAGATGCTGGAGGAAATATGGACAGAATGGAACCTTATTGCATTGTTGGTGGGAGTGTGAACTTGTTCAACCACTTTGGAAAGTAGTCTGGAGAATTCTCAAAAGACTCCACATAGAGCTCTCCTATGACCCAGCAATCCCACTTTTGGGCATTTACCCAAATGTTTACAACAAGACACACTAAAGCTACCAGCATGACTATGTTTATTGCAGCAGTATTTACTATAGCTAAGATATGGAACCAACCCAGATGCCCCTCGTTAGATGAATGGATCAAGAAAATGTGGTATATATACACAATGGAATTCTATGCCTCCATCACAAAGAATGACATTGCCCCATTTGTTAGGAAATGGAAATACCTTGAAAAAATTATATTAAATGAAGTAAGCCAGGCCCAAAGAAACATAGGTTCCAGGGTTTCCCTTATTTGCAATTTTGAGTATATGTCTGAGTCAAGCAGAAAAGATCAGATAAGGTGATGTTAAGGAAATGAATCCTAAGATATGTATTGAAATGTTCTTTTTTTCCTTTCATGGGATTGCTTCTAACACATTTATAAGATGATTTCTTTGTTGCTTTGAATGTCTCTGCCCCACAGTATAACCCCTGCTTTCACTGTATTTGATGTCGGTATAATTTGTGGAGAGGAAGAGGAAAAAACAAATCGTTAAAATATGGATAGAGGTGGACCTATTGCAACAATGAGATGTACAAGTCGTTATGTTGAAAATGAACTTTACAACTTTGGTGTAGGGTGGCAGGTGAGAGCGTGGAGGATAGGGTGGGGGGTGGAGGGAAGGATGGGAAGGGATGGGAAGGGGAAACAAAGGAGGAGGCTACAATGCTTGATAAGAAATGTACTCATTATCTTGCCTATGTAATTGTAACCCCTCTGTACTGTATTTTCACAATAAAAAATGGAAAATAAATGAATAAAACAAAAATACATTAAACAACCACAACAAACAGGACATGGACTGAACATCTATACGTAAGTACACATCCTACCTTTACAATGTATATAAATAGAATGTTTCCAGGGCTGGGACTTGAATTCAGGCCTAGGGACCAGGCCTTATTTTCTTGTCTTCAAGCATGGTGAGCTTCCCCTTCATCCACAGTGCTTCAGAGTTACCATGGCCTTAAGTTCAAATTCAAAGGTAGGAGGAATGGCGTAAATTGCAAGCCAGGGAACTATTTTTTTTTTTTTTTTTTTTTTTTGCCAAGCACGGTCTTGAACTCAGGTAATGGCAACCGTGCCTCAGCTTTCATCACCATAGGCAGGGGTGCAGCCGCTGAAAACACAGCCCATCCTGGGATCCTAGAACTCCAGGCCTTGTGCAGGGGGTTTGGGGAATGCACAGAAAAAAAGTGGCGGGATGGCATTTTTACATTTTCTTCCTTTACACCATGGAAATCTGGGTCTGAGTGATCTGGCTCCAAATGATACTTCACCTTGCATTGCTGAAAGCTTGCAGGAGACTGGGGAAGACATAATCCCAAACAATGATTAACCAGGCATCAGTGGCTTTCAGCAGTCCTCCTTGATATTTACAAGGCTGAGACAGGAGGATCAAGGTCAAAGTCCCCCTAGAAAGGAAAGTCCTTGAGACCCTTGTCCAACCTCAATGCCAACAAAGCCAGAAGTAGAGCTGTGTGGCTCTACTGGTAGAGGGCTCATTTTGAGCAAGAAAAACTCATAGACTGTGCCCAGGTCCTGAGTTCCCAGTGATGAATCACTGGGAAAAAGTGCTATGTGCTGAGTTTTTCAAAGCATGGCATGCACTGAGTCCTTCACATTGCAGGCTATGGACTCCCTCCTTCAAAGGGTGGTGTGTGCTGAGTACTCTACCCAAAGTACTACATGCTGAGTCCTTCAAAGGGAGCTGTGTGCTGAGTCCTTTACACAGAGTGCTTTGTGCTATTTTTGGAAGTGCGCTGTGTGCTGAGTCATCCCAAAGGGTGCTATATTCTGAGTCCTTTAGAGGTAGTTATCCCCAACAATCACACAGACACAAACACAAACACACATACACACACGAGTGTCACCATGCACCTGCTTTGTGTGTGAATGAAGGGGAATGGAAGAGAATCTCCTCCAGCGGTGGGGCTGAGGGGTGATTCGATCCCCAGGGCAGGCTCTGGGGTGGGAGGGAGAATGCTGAGCTGAGGTAAGGCTGCAATTGCCATGGTCTGGAAGCCTTAGGACCTAGTCAGGGCTGCAATTGTGGCTAGTGGTGGGGGGCGGGGCCCAGGGGAGTAGAGGTCGGGGCTCATGGGCACACTTTGGTGGCAGCAATGGCCAGGGGCCCAAGGGAGCAGGGGCATGTGTGCATCAGGGCAGCGTGGCCCAGGAGAGGAGTGTGGGGCTGAAAGAGAGCAGAGAGAAGAGTGAGCAGGAGCACAAGTGAAGTAGGCCCTGAGAGGAGACTCGAGCTGGGACAGCTTCTTTACAGGTTTTGTTTTTGTTTTAGGGATTTTAGAAAAAAAAACAAAAACAAAAAACCAAAAAAAACCTTGGCTCCAACCAGCCCAGTTCCTGGAATGAAAAGAATGCCTCTAGGTCCCCCTCCCCTTAACAACTTAACCCACCTTCATTGTTCTGTTAAGGACAGACTGACTAAACAGTTAGCCAGTAATCCGGCTCCTGCTGGCATGCTGGCAACATCCGGAGTTTAGTATAAACTCCACCTTTTTCACATGCCTATGTTAAACTCCACTAAACTCCTTTGTGTATGTTTACCTTAAGCTCTGCTTTACCATTGAATTCTCCAGTCATTTAAACCAAAAGTGATAGGCTGGTTTAAACAGCCATTATGTGACAAAGTGTAACCTCATTGGCCACCTGGGTGTGTTCTGGTATGACTGTGCAATCTTTTGGGTGTGTGAAAATCTCATTGGTTGCCTACGTGACCAGGCTTCACCTTGTGATTTTTGCATTTAAAAACCTAAGTACTTGGGCCACTGGGGGTCACAGTATCAGCTCCCCGAATCTGTGCTGTGCCCCTGGCCTGTCAGTGTAGGAATCTTCTCAATAAAGTTGCTTCTTTAATAACAACTTTGTTGCGGTGGGCTCTGTCACTCCGGTCGACTAGGAGGGCTTGCCTGCCTGAGTAGGGGTCTTCCTACTACACAACCACCAGTGGAAACGGCTTCAGTGGCTGGCGGCTGCTCCGATCATAGCGTGGGTCCTGGCCAGAAGTGCAGAGCATGTGGCAACTAGGCACCTATGGCTGCTGAGGTGGAGGCAGCAGTGGCGGCAGACTCATGGGAGGAGGCCGCTGAGTCAACTGCTGCTGAGAAGGAGCAGAGGCTGCGAACATCCCCGCCATGTGCCCGCAGATGCCCCGCCCCCTCTCAGCAGCGCTGCTTTTCAAACATGGCCCTGCCAGCTCTGAACCACAGTGCCTCTTGCAGTAACCTGGCTGAGATGGCGCGCCCCTGGCATGCTTGTGGCCCTTACTTGGTCCTGGCCTCAGGTCCTCAGATGCCAGGTGCACACCTGATCACAGCCTACAGCTTCTTCCAGCCACACATGTGAGTGGCCGCCCTGCGGGCCAGCAACCCACGACCCGACCCCCAGCAACCTCCCCACTCTACCCAACCCCCCACCCCTGCAGAGCCAAAACCCCGCCTCTTGCTTCCCCTTACCAATCACCCCTGCACCTCCCCCATGTGCCACAGTCTGCCCTAGCTCTGCCACAAATGCACCCAAGGGGGGGGGGTGGAAGTGGGTGTCCACCCGGGGATCCGACCCTCATCTCTAGCGGTTAGTGTCCCAGGAAAAGGGGAACTTCAGGGATGGGTGAGGAGGGGGCACCACAGAGCCCCTAGCCTGGAGCAGTGGGAGCCACACAGCCTTGCATGTGCATCCTTTCTCTCCCTGGTGGGAACCTGGTGGCTTTCATCAGAGATGGGGAGCAACACCCCACCACCTGCCTTCTAGGTCTTTTCCTTTTTGCTGGGGAGGGAGGTGTTGGATGCAAAAGATAGGCCCCCCTTGCTGTGTGAGCCCTTGTCTTCTGTGCTCAGTCACCCTTTCACCTGAGGACATTCCCAGAAGAGCCCACTAGAGAGGTGAGGGCACTGGGGTCAGATAGAAGGTGGGTATTTGGGAGAAAAGCACACCCCCTCTGACACACATACAACCGGCCTGTACCCCCAACCGCAGCTGTCAACAGTTCTGACTGGGTGATCACATTTCCTAGTTCTGCCAGCTTCTGCTAGTGCTCCCAGTCCATCTGGTCTCCTCATCCTCCCCAAGAATCTGCCAAGTTGTTCAGAAGTATGTAGGAGGGAAGTAGGGAGTCCATCTATGTATATAGCCTTTAGGACCCAATCAAAGTCCCCAATGACACCCCCACCCCAGGTCAGACACCTCTCTGGAGGCACCATGACCCCCTGCTTTGTTTTCTGTCCAGGCTCTGAGAAGCCACGTGTCTCGGGACTCCTTCACCCAGAGTCCTAAACTAGGGTTTTGGTGAATGGGGAGTCAAGGCTGGTTGTTCCCAAGGAGAAGGGTCTGGCCCTGGAGAAAGGGGGAGGCAGGGTGGTTCTGCAATATTACAGCATTGTTCCCCTTGGGTGGTTGCCCCTGGTTCTGACAAGGGTACGTTGCCTAGATGAGAAATCAACAAATTCAGGAGAGGCACTGCTTTGAGTCTGTGTGTTTAGGTGTGTATGAGAGAGAGAGAGAGAGAGAGAGAGAGAGATCATCTTTCTCATTGTACAGTCAGCATGTCTAAAAAGAGTACAATAATTTTTTGGAGTGGGGGTCTGGTTGTGGGGTCTGAACTCTGGGCCTGTGCTCTGTCCCTCAGCTCTTCAGCTCAAGGCTAGCACTCTAGCACTTGAGCCACAGCGCCACTTCCGACTTTTTTCTTTTTGCTTACATGGTGCTGAGGAATCAAACCCAGGGCCTTGTGCATGCAAGGAAAGCACTCTACCACTGAGCCACCTTCATAGCCCGAGCAAAAGCATTTTATTTGTGTGCATGTGTGTATTTGTTGTTCTTTTTTCATTGATACCCAGTATGAGCCCAGCCACAATTTTTGTTTTCTCTTTCACAGTGTCATGGCTCCTTTAGAGAAGATTTCATCAGATGTTCCTTCCCACCACATTCGTCCCCTTTCCTGCAGCCCACAGTAACTGCTGGGCCTGCGTGGGTCTCTCCTAGGAGGCCTGTGTGAACCACAGACCAGAGTGGATACCTGCCCTTCTGTCTTTAGCCAGAAGGCTCATGAGGCTACTGTGACCACAGCTGCATTCTTCCAGCGAGACAGTCTGCTCTCATGCGTATAGTTGGAGCTAATTCAAAGTTGGGAATGTGTCTGCCAAACATAATTAGGGAACTAGATAGGGGGTGTAGGGCAGGGGCTGTGAAGCTAGGAGGGTCTGGGAATTAATGAACCGTGTGACATGGCAGATGGTTCACCACGACCGAGGATGAGGGGCAAATCTTACCCAGGGCGTTGATGGTGTCCAAGGGCATCTTAACAGGGGGCTCCGGGTCCCCAATGTTGCCATGGATTTCCTCCCAGGGCAGTGCACTGGTGGGCAGTCCTCCCTGGAGTCCTGCAGACTCCAATCTGTATCACTCCTGAGCTGTTTCCAGCTAGGCAATGGTAGGCAAGTGTGTTCCCCCTGTTGGAGCCTGCTTGGGATCAGGACATGCAGTTAGCTAAGGCTCTCTGAATGCCATTTTCTGTAATCTGCTGTAGGCTGTCTGGAAGGAAAAAGGGACTGCTTATTTTGGAACCCATTAAGTATGCTACCTTTTCCAGGGTTTTTTCTTGAAGCTGGCAATTTCTACTAATGTCTGGGATTCTGGGTCAAATTAGATGGACAATTTCAGCCACCAAACAATGACTTTCAAAGCGGCACAGGCAGAGTTCCCAAGCCAGAAGTTTTCCTGCTATGAATGTCGTGCCTTGACTGCCTTTCTCTGGCAGCTGCTGATTCTCCACCGGCTCTCTCTAGGCTGACCACCACAGTTGAGGATGTCTTGGGGAGCAGAGATTGTGACCTCACCATCCGCAGCCAGTCAGATGTGAGCAGAGACAATTCCCAGAACCTGCACTGGAATCTGGGAGATTCAGAGACCTGGAATGCCTCAAGGATCCTTTCTCTGCAACATGAAACTTGGGGGCCAGACATAGTGGACCATCCTGTCTGCACTAGGGAGTGGAAAGGAGGCCCCTTGAGACTGGCGTTCACCTCACAGCAACCTTGTTCACACCTGAGTGGGGAATGGAGTGCCACAGAGCTGGTCAGTGGCTGGACAGAGATCTTTGAGAAGATAGGCATCCCAGAGGCCCTGTAATCCAGTGAGGACAACATGGTTCACGTCCTTGGAACCAAAACAGTTAAGTGCAGTGGTACCAGGAGGGTGGGAAGAGGGAGGAGGGAGAACTGTTGGAGAGCTACATCAGGATTTGTCCCCACCCAGGATGCTTAACGAATTAGATGGGACTTTGCTGTAGTATTGTCATAGACAGATGCTCTTTTATTTATCCAAAAAAACGATTAGTGTGTGCCAAGCCCAGGGGGTGAGGGGCGGGTCATACACGATGAAAGGTTCCAGTGCTGGATCCACAGAACATGAAGAAATCTTGGTTTGAGTTGGATACCATTGCTTCACTCCTGTCATCCTAGCTACTTAGGAGGCTGAGATGGGAGGATTGAGGCTTAAGGCCCATGCAGGAAAGCCTTTAAGACTCTTGTCTCCAACTAACTACCAAAAAGAAAATGCCAGAAGTGGATGAGTGGCTCAAGCCATAGGCTGTTGACCTTGAGTAAAAAGGTTCAGGGACAGTACCCAGTCTCTGATTTTAAGGCCCAGGAGTGACACAAAGAGAGGACAGAGAAAGAGAGGAGTGAAGAATAGAGGGAGAAAAGGAGGAAAGGAAGGAAGAAGGGATCATGCAGGCCTTGGTTTGGAGTCAAGGGAGCCAACCATTCACAATCTCTGTGGGGACAGTTTCAGAGCCTAAAGCCAGTATGTAGGACGAAGCGACTGTCCCCTCAGCAACTTCATGATATCCAGGATCTGAGTGATTTGCTTACTGCTGAGGGAAACAGCCTGGGGTAGACCCTAGGGCTCAGGGTGTGTCACCGACTTTATTTTCTGGTCAGATGAGAAGAAAGTGTCCAAACGTTAGGGAGGATAGGGAGTGCGATATCCAGAGGGGGGGAGGCAGGGGATAAGGAGGAAGATGAAGAGGGAGGATGATCCCAGATCAGGTGTGTCAGGCCATTGAAGCCGTGACCTCACCTTACAACCTAGACCATCAGTGATAGAGCCTTCAACCCAGCCACATGGCTATTAAAAGTCCTGGCACTCTAGGTTCACCCTTGACAACCTCGCTGTCGTCCACTGCAGGATGCCTGTGCAGTACATCCTTGGGGACTGGGACTTTTGCTGGCTCAATCTGAAGATGACACCCCCAGTGTTCATTCCTCAACCACAGACAGAGGAAACCAGGCCACTGGCACAGGACAGCCAGGGAATGAGGGAAACAGTCAGACGCATGTTGCTCTGAGTCTTCCTCTAGGGGACTCTAGGGCCCCATGACTGCCATTCTCAGAGGTAGAGTTGGGTCTCCTTGCTGGCTCAGCCTTTAGTCTAGATGGCAGATGTGTGATTTAGAGAGGGCAGACTGAAGGTCGAGGCTGGTGAGAAAACCAGAGGCACTGGGCTCTGAGCTGCATTGTTTCTTTGAGGATATTCACAACCCAGGATCATTCCTGAGGTGGATCAGCCCTTTTCTCCTTCCCCAGATAAAGGGACCTAGAGCCCTCCAGTCTGCATCCCTTGGCTGAGAAATTAATTTATTCCAATATCCTTTGGTTGGATAACTAGATCTCAACTGACTACCCAGTGTCAAGACAGGACAGTGAGAGATCTTGAGTCCTTGATGAGGTCACGGGATCTCAGTATGAGATTGTACTTGTATGTCCTGACTCGGTGCATGGTCAGTCCCATCTCAGCCTGCCATGATCTAGGGCATAGAATCTAGAGACTCAGAGCACGATGGGGTCTATTCTGTGAGTCTTGAGTATTATGTGTGAGCTTTGAGCTCCGGTGTGCTCACCTGCTTCCCTTGGTTGGGTGGGTTTATGCTAGAAAAAGTTTAAAACTAGGGCCTGGGTCCCATCCCTTGTTTTATGCTCAAAGCTAGCACTCCACCATTTGAGCTCCAGCTCCACTTGCAAGGTTTTTGGGTTTTTAATTGGAGATAAGAGTTCTCAATGACTTTCCTTCCAAGGATGGCATTCAACTGCAGTCTTCAGATCTCAGTCTCCTGAGGGGATAGGATGACAGGCATAGAAATGCATTTTTGGCTGTGTGTCAGTGGCTCATGGCCGTCATCCTAAGTACTCAGGAGCTGAATCTTAGGATCAAGAGTAAAAGCCAGCTTGGGCAGGAAAGACCCTCAGACACTTCTCTCCAATAAAGCACCAGAAAACCGGAAGTGGTGCTGTGGCTCAAGTAGTAGAGTGCTGGACTTGAGCTGAAGAACTCAGGGATAGAACCCAGGCCCAGAGTTCAAGACCCACAACCAATCAAAAGAAAGAAAGTAAAACATCTTTGCAAAGGAGGATGGAAGTGTGTTGTGTGTATGTGTGTGGGGAGGAGGGGGCTGGTAGATATTTATCGCCCAGCTCATTCCTCGCATTAGACGGATTGTTCAAACTCTTAGTTCACAGCAGCCGATTCTTGACCACAGGTAAAGCTCTGGGTTGGATGTCAACCATCGGACCTCAGTCTCCTCATGGGACAGTTGTGAGGAAATAAGGGACTAATACAGAGGGATCTCTGGAGCAGAGCCAGGAACAGAGGGAGCAGGTGTCAGATACATTTCTCATCAATTCTGTGAGCATATGACAGGAAGTTGCCTGGAAAGGGCTCAGATGGGTTCTGTTATTAATCATGCAACAGGTGTGGGATTATGAAACAAAACATGGCTGTCTCTCATTAACCTATCCTCATGAGGTAGGGATCCTTCACTCTATTCATTTTTCCAGCTGGGGAAAATGAGTCATGGAGAAGCCAGGTGACCTATTCATGATCCCCAACTGAAAGGAATCTTGGCCTGATTTCTCTGCCATACTTCCTAGGACAGTGGGTGTTATTCAGTCCATTTCTTGTGATGGGAAGTCCACTTCTTGTCATTTGTGGGGCTTGAATTCTGGATCTGGATGCTGTCCCTGAGCTCCTCAGATAAAGGCTAGCGCTCTACCACAGGAGTCACAGCATCACTTCCCGTTTTCTGTTAGTTCTTTGAGGATAAGATTCTCACAGGCATTCCTCCCAAGCCAGCTATGAACCAAGATCTTCACATCCCAGACTCCTGTGTAGTTAGGATTATAGGTTTGAGCCATCGGCATCTGGCTTAAGTGTAATTCTGGAACTCTGTCGCTGTCTCTGTCTCTGTCTCTTTCTCTGTCTGTCTGTCTCTGTCTCTGTCTCTGTCTCTGTCTCTGTCTCTGTCTCTGTCTCTGTCTCTGTCTCTGTCTCTGTCTCTGTCTCTGTCTCTGTCTCTGTCTCTGTCTCTGTCTCTGTCTCTCTCTCTCTCTCTCTCTCTCTCTGTCTCTCAGGAATTGGTAGAATGAGTGTTGGAGGAGTTGGCCCAGCATCCCCATGAGGCTGGAACGCAAGGTGGCCCTTTCATTCTGGAGGTGGGCTGTGGGTCAGGAGCTGTTTTGCTCAGCCTGTTGAAGCAGCTTCATGAGGTAAGCCCCTCTGTGCCCTGGCTAGACCATGATGATTATTCATTGTCCATCCCATGAGTCCTTCCCCACATCACTCTGCTACACCATTGAAGGAAAGTGGATGAGAAAGTGTCACCTTGTCCCCCTGCCCAGCACAATCCCAGGCCTCTGACCTATACCCCCACCTATCTGACAAGACCTTGGCTCTAAGACAATAAAAACACTCTGTGTGTACTACCCTTTGCTGGGGAGTGTCGTTTTGGTTAGGGTGGCGGGTTCAGAGGAGAGACCCCAGACCTGATTCCTCCCGGGGAACATTTGTTCTTGTGACAGAGCCAAATCATTGCTGTGGATAAGGACGAAGAATCCATCAGAGTGACCCAGAACAATGCTCAAAGATAGGTAGGCTGTTGAAGTATCAAACCCACTCATGTCTGCTTCCTACTCCCAAAAAGGAGGTGTAGTATGGGTGGCCTGGCCTTGGGTTTAAGGGATTATAAATGGATGGTGGCGGTCAGGAGCTCATGGCTCCCACCCACCATCCTAGCACTTTGGGAGGCTGAGGTCTGATCTTTGTGACTCAGAGTAACCCAGGCAGGAAAGTACGTGTGAATCTTATCTCCCATAAACCACCTCCCTCCCCAAAAACACACATAAAAAGCCAGATGTGCTGTGGCTCAAGTGGTAGAGCCTCAGCCTTGAAAAAAAGAAGCTCAGGGATAACACCCAAGCCCTGAATCCAAGCCCTAGGACTAACACAATCATGAAATAAATGAACATTGTACACCTTTTATCTGACTTCCAAGAAAGATGTATTCAGTTTTCTTGCTGGTACATGTAGCCAAAGGTAAGGGGCTCCCTTTCATGTTTCCCTAACCCTCTCCTTCTCTCCTTCATCTGTCCAGGCTTAGGTTGCAGGACAGAATTCAGATCATCCCCCTGGTTGTGACATTAGGTACCCTGCCCCATCCACCTCCCTTGGGGTCAGGATCCTGGATGCTCTCCCTGCTGGGAGGATGAGGCACCACAGAGATGAGGGTAGGTATTCCCAACACTCACGCACACACACACACAGAAATACCCCTAATCCAACTGAGACTAGCCTTTTCCAAACACACTTTATCTCCTTGGATTAACTGACCTAGGAGAGGAATTTGATCCCCTGTAATGATTATTTTAACTTGGGCTTGCTAGTTGACAGGAGATAAACAGGAACAAAAAAAAACAAAAAGCCTTTGGTGCCCATCACCTGGGGTTCGGGCTCATGCCTATCATCCTGTCTACTCGGGAGGCTGAGAACTGAGGATCACAGTTTGAAGCCAGCCATAAGCTGGAAAGCCCATGAAACTCTACTCTCCATAGAACCACCTAAAAGCTAGAAGTGGTGCTGTGGCTCAAGTGGTAGAGCACCAGCATTAAGCAACAAAACTCAGAAAGACAGCTCCCAGATCCTCAGTTCAAGCCCACACAAAGAAATGGTCCTGTCTTTTTGCCCACAGATTGCCCAAGCTTCGAGCCCCCTCTCACGGAGTGTGATACAACACCTGCCCCTGGGTGGTGTATCAGGGCCTTCACAAATCCGGTGGTGGAATCCAAGCCTTCCCATTCATGCATTCTCAACCCACACTGGCTGGAAGGCAGAGTCTGACAAGGCTGGCAGCCTGCACAGCGGAGAGCCTCCAGCTTTTCCAAGGTGATCAGAAAGGCTTCTTGGAGACAGCACTTGAAAAGGGGGTCTTGCTTAACAAGGAGGATCTGAAAGACGCACAGAGAACAAAGGTGCTGCAGATGATGGGCAACATAGCAAAGCGTGTTCATTTCCAGCCAGGGCTGCTGGTGAGAGACTTGGTATAGATGTGCGAAACTGTCCCAAGACAGGCCTGAGGCTTCACAGAAGAACAGCTATCTAGGGCTGGGATTTTGTCTCAGAGGTGGAGGGCTCGCTTAGCACACAGGAAAGCATGGGTTCGATTCCTAGGTCCTGCATACACAGAAAAATCTGGAAGTGGCATGGTTGCTCAGGTGTAAGAGCACTCCCCTGGAGACAAAGCAAGTTAGGGACAGTGCCAGGCCATGAGGTCAGGCCCCAGGGCTGTCACCATAAAACAGTTCTCCCAGTGACCTTTGTGACAAGTGGATGGCTATGCCCTGAAGCTCTTAGTAGATCCATCTGTGCTTTGTGTCTCCTCTGACAGAGGGGAGCTGGACAGTCCTTCTGCCCTGGGTACCCCTGGGTCCGCTTGTCAGCAACCCTCCTAATGTCTTCCACGAGGACATGGAGCAGCTGGCCCCAGAAGTCCTCAGGTATCGTTTGGGTGGGGCAGGGGGACATAGGGCAGGCCCAAGAACTCTTTGGGGGTCTGATCTGCCCTGGAAGACCAGGCAATCTGCAGGAGGCAGATGGGAGGATAGAGGGGGTTAGTGATGTGGAGGGGGCCCTTTAATCCCCATGGCTTCACCCAGATTCTAGCATCCCTTTGCTGTCCCTGAGGGAGGTAGAGGGGTGTCTAGGTGGTAGGGTCTAGAGGAGGACTAGGTGGACATTCTGAAGGACTTGACACCTTAAGCTATGAGCCGGTGGCTCATGCCTGTCATCCCACACCTGTCATGCTGGCCACTCAGGAGGCTGAGTTCCAGAGGCTCTCATTTCATAGCCCAGGCAGGAAAGTCCCACCAGAACCTCATCTCCAATCTCCAACCGGAAGTGGCACTGTGGCTCAAGTGGTAGAGCACTGGCTTTGAGGAAAATTAGACATCAAGGAGAGTACCCAAGCCCTGAGTTCAAGCCCCTCAACCAAAAAGCAAAAGCAAAAACAAAAAAACAAACAAGAAAGAAAGACACCCCTTCTTTGCTTGCAAGAGATAGTGAAGTACTATGGTTGCTATGGTTGTGAGACTAGGTGCTGGCCTCACTGTACAGACATTTCTAATAACTCTCCAGGTTTACCACAGTGTGAAGCCATAGCAGGGTGGGTGGTGCCTTACCAAGAACTCCAGAGGTCATGGACTGTGGTAGGCAGGGAGTGGGTGAATGGGAGCAGGTGTAGGATGGTAGTGTCAATTATATGCTCTCCATCCATGGAAGAATGGTTTGCATGCTGGTGACAAAGTCTGAAGTGTAGGGTTACATTTGGTTTGTGTCTTGATGAGTTGGGTTTTCCCTTGGTATAAGAAGGTGGCTACATGAGGAGGCTACAATGCTTGATAAGAAATGTATTCCTTATCTTGCCCATGTAATTGTCATCCCTCTGTACAGGATTTTCACAATAAAAAAAGAAAGAAAGAAAAGAGCTGAAGAAAAAAAAAGTTGGGTGTAGCCTGGCGTTGCCAGTGGCTCATAACTGTCAGCCTAGCTACTCAAGAGGCTGAGATCTGAGGATCACTGTTCAAAGCCAGCTTGGGAAGGAACGTCTGTGAGACTTTACCTCCAATGAACCACCAGAAAATTGGATGTGGTGTTGTGGCACCAGTAGTGGAGCGCACACCTTCATCTGAACAGCTGAGGGCCTGCTGGCAGGCCCAAAGCTCAAACCCCATAACCTACAACCAAATAAAAGGTAGCTGAATTTTCTGCATAACAGTGTGTACAGTAGAAATGCGATGATATGTTGTGAACCATTCCAGACATGTGAGAGGCTCTGAGTTTTGTCTGCAGTTGGTCTGATGATGGTAGAGCCATCTTCTCTGGGGTGGAAAGTTCAGGGTGCTCAGGGACTGCTGAGGCTTTGGGCTACCACTGGGTGTGTCTGTGTGTTCGTGTGTCTTTTGTCTGTGTGTGTGTGTCTGTGAGTTTGGATGTAGAAGACCTAGGCCTTGAACTCAGGGTCTACGTGAAGTTCCTATGCTTCTGTGCTCAAAGCTAGTGCTCTAACACTTGAGCTGCAGCTCCATTTCTTGCTATTTGGTGGTTCATTGGAGATAAGAGCCTCACAGGCATTTCTGTGCTGGCTGGCTTTGACCTCAGCCTCCTGAGTAGCTAGGATGACAGGTGTGAGACACCAGTGCCATATTTGTGTGTGTGTGTGTGTGTGTGTGTGTGTGTGTGTGTGTGTGTGTGTGTGTGTGTGTGTGTGTGTGTGTTTTCCTCATCTTTCTCTGTCCCCTTCCTGGGTGCCTGTCTGCCTTTTTCTCACCTCAGATGGTGCCCCTCCTCCACATCGACCTTGCCTTTAGCCTCCTAACAGGGTCTACCATGAGTCCTAAATGGCCAGAGACCTGAGTTCAACTTTTCTTTGGAGCCCAAGTCCAGCTGTCCAAATCTTTGGCCTCCTGCAGGGGATTCTGCATCTGCTGGGCTAGCTGAAATAGAGCCTTGCCTGTCTCTGGGTGGGGAACTCAGACATGGGATGTCCTGCCCTTTTCCTCAGCTAGACCTCTGGCTGCATGTCCCTCTCAGCAGGCTGGTAGTGGAGTGAGGGAAGGGGGTTGCCTGTGGCTCTGGCCAACTGCAGCTTGATAGCGGACTGAAGGCTGCCCAAGCAAGGAAGATTCCAGGCTGCATTGGAGGTGAGGCCAAGGTGGCTTGGAAATATCTGTTGGTGCTTAGGAAATGTCCAAGTACTTTATCGCAGGCAAGTCTATCTTCCAGCCCCATCTGGGCCTCTCCAATCCTTCTAGAGAATTCTGGATGCCCAGATTACAGAGGCACAGACTTTAGATTCCAAGGCCAGAAAATTGGGGGAGGAGAGACTGGTATGGCCAATACCTCAATGTTCTGGGGCATTAGCCTTGACCTAGGTATGCCCCCCTTGTGTACATTCACTTCTTAACCCAGAGCTCGCCAGAAACAGGCCACTTGTGGTGGTGCTGTAGAAATGGCAGGAGTGGTGGTGCTGTAGAAATGGCAGGAGTGGAAGTGAGATCTAGGATGACCAAAATCTGGATTGATGGCCTAAGGGGGGGGGGGGGGCAAAATGTGTCTTTAAAAAAAACTCTAGAGCTGGAACTCAGGACCTAGGCACTGAGCTTCCTTTGCTCAAATCTAACAGTCTATCACTTGATCCACCGGTCACATTTCATCTTTTCAGTATTTTAGTGGATTTAAGAATCTCACGAACTTTCATTCCTGGGCTAGTTTCAAACTGCCATCTTAAGAGCTCAGCCTCTTGAGTAGCTACGATTGCTGGTATGAGCCACTGGCACCTGCTAAGGATGTTTGTGTGTGTGTGTGTGTGTGTGTGTGTGTGTGTGTGTGTGTTTACCAGGGCTCGAACTCAGAGCCTAGGTGGTATCCTTTAGCTTGTTTGCACAAGGTTGGTGCTCTACCTCTTGTACTCCAGTAGCTCTGCTTCCCAGCATTTTGGTGATTCATTGCAGATAACAGTCTGCCCAGGCTACCTTTGAATCTTGCTTGATCCTCAAGTGTCAGCCATGATTAGCTAGGATTATAGGCATGAGCCACTGGCATCCAGCTGCAAGGATGTCTCTTCATACTGTCTTCTGTTCGAACAGCTATCTACTTACCTTGGCCTAGATCTCTGATCTCCACATCAGCTCCCAGCAGCCCTTAACTGTGTGGAGAACATAAAGCTCAAAACTGTCAAGCATCCAATTTCTATGTCCTCAGGGGAGGTTACGTTTCCTCTGAAGCCTGGAGGAGTAGGGGGAGGGGGAAGAAGGTTAGGTATAAATGGGTGCTAGGCTGGGAGAGAGGTACACTGTCTTAGCCAAGAAGGAAAATGTGGCCAGATGTTAATAGCTCATGCTCTCATATTCCTAGCTCCTCAGGAGGCTGAGATCTAAGGATTGGCATTCAGAGGCAGCCCACATCACTTTGTTTTTTCTTTTTTTTTTTTGTATCAATAGCATCTTTTATTGTGAAAATACTGTACAGAGGGGTTACAATTACATGGGCAAGATAATGAGTACATTTCTTATCACCAGCTCACTTTTCTAAAGTGTGTGAGACTCTCCTCTTCAAATAACCACCTGAAAGCTGGAAGAAAAGTTGTGACTCAAGTGGTAGAATTGCTAGCCTTGAATGAAAAAAGAGCCCGGGTTCTGAGTTCAAGCCCAAGTACTAAGATGTGCCCATGCACTCACACACGCACACACACACACACACACACACACACACACACATACACACACACACATACACAGACATACATACAGGAAGGTGGTAATGATGAGCTGAGCTAGAACTGGGGGCAGTCCAGAGGCACAGTCATAGTAAACTCTCGACATGTAATTTATTTCTCCCCAACTCCTTCTTGGGCTGAGGGTTCTGGGCCATGGCAGTAAGTTCTATGGAACCTGCACTTCCATCCATGCATAGGGTACAGGACCAAGGGAAGAACACGATGGATGCTCGTTTATACTCAATGCATGATTGCAGACCTTCATCTGCCGCTGAACATTGGTGAGGAAAGCAGGCCTCTGAGCCCTGGGACTCCTGGGATAGCCACTGCTACAATCAGCAGACGGCCAGCTGTGGATTCCTGAGCCAACAAGTCTTTCATGAGCCCAACTCAACACCCACCTAAGGTGTGCCTGACAAATTTGCCCCCGTGAGTAGGCATTACCTGCTGTGCCATCTTGCAGCTCTTGCCCCTCCTGGCCCAGAAACCTGGTCTGAAATGTTGATTTACTGCTCAGATCCACACTGCACCCATGACAGATGCCATTCTGATGACCTGGCTGATGACCTCAGTGCCCCAAGGCTAGACCGTTGTCTGATACTTTGGCCCGCTCTATAGAAAAAGGCTCCCAAAGAGGCTGCTTTCAAGACTTGTAGGACACCTAGATATTGGGAGACCCTTAGCAGTCCACTGGAAATTACTCTGCCTAGAGCCACAGAGTGAGGTTCATGCAGGCCAGGTGGGGCTTGAACTCTGGGCCTGGGCAGTGTCCCTTCAGCTCTTCAACTGACCAATTGAGCCACAGTACCACTTCCAGTTTTCCTGTGGTTCATTGGAGATCAGAGTCTCCTCTACTTTGCTGCTCAGGATGGCTTTGAACAACGATCCTCAGATCTAAGCCTCCTGATGAGCTAGGAGGATAGGCATGAGCCACCAGCACCCAACTGATTTAGACTTTCACCACAGTGGACTCGGAACTCCTGAAAGCTTTTCTTTATTTTTTATGTGCCAGTACTGGGGCTTGAACTTAGGTTCTAGGCTCCGGTCTCTTTAACTTTTGCTTCAAGGTTGGCACTCTAGCACTTGAGCCACAGCTCCATTTCTGGTAGTTCATCGGCAAGAAAAGTCTCACTAACTTTCCTCCCCTGAGCTGACTTTGACCCACAACTTCTGATCTCAGTCTTTTCAGTAGCTAGGATTTATATGGGTTGAGCCACTAGTAGCATTGGGCTAGAACCTTTTCTTTTTTTTTTTTTTTTTTTTTGGATCCAGTCGTGGGGCCTGAACTCTGGGCCTGGGCGCTGTCCCTCAGCTCTTCAGCTCAAGGCTAGCGCTCTACCACTTGAGCCACAGCGCCACTTCCGGCTTTTTTCTTTTTTGCTTATGTGGTGCTGAGGAATCGAACCCAGGGCCTCATGCATGCAAGGCAAGCGCTCTACTACTGAGCCACCTTCCCAGCCCCCTAGAACCTTTTTTTTTTTTTAATTGTATTTTATTTTATTTGAGAACATACTGTACAGAGGGGCTACAATTACATGGGCAGGATAATGCATACATTTCTTACCAAGCATTGCAGCCTCCTCCTTTGTTTACCCTTCACTTCCCTTCCCCGCCTCCCCCCTCCCCCCACCCAATTTTACCCCCCTCCCCCCACCCAATTATACCCCCCTCCCCCCCCACACCGACATTGTAAAGCTGGTATTGACATGACATTTTGTACTTCTCATTGTTGCAACAGGTCCACCTGAATCCTTAAACGACTTGTTTGTCCCCATCTCCTCCACATGTTATACTGACATCAAATATAGTGAAAGCGGGGGTTACACTGTGGGGGAGGGACATACAAAGCAACAAAGAAATAATCTTATAAATGCGTTAGAAACACATGCATGAAAGAAACGAAAACATTAAAATAGAACCTTTTCTTAAGCAAGTGTTCTTCCGTGCATTTGCCCTGACTCCTCCATGGAAAGGAGGCCTGAGGGTCAGGAGCTGTGAAAAAAAGGCTACCAGCCACAGGAAATGGCTGGGGTCCATCGTGAAAAGCCAAGCTAATCTTCCCCCTGGGCCCCATTCTGGGACTTCCACCCTCTGCCCTCCCTGTGGATCAAATAAAAGCCTTGACCCAGCCTTGAATGTATTACCGGACTTGTGTGAAGCCTCAGAACCTTCATTCCACCCACACCACCTATTCTACACCACAACTCAAGAAACTTTGTGCAGTTTGTATCTTCTGCCTGAGGCTCTCTATCTTGTTCCACATCTTAGAACTCCACTGGAATTTTGGCACTGGTTATACAACCTCCAGGAGCAAGTTTTTCATTCCCTTCTCCCTCTTTTTTTTAAATATTGAGTTGCTAGAGATGGAACTTGTGCAGGCTGACTGGCAAATGCTCTAGCTTGGTTTGTGTGTGTGTGTGTGTGTGTGTGTGTGTGTGTGTGTGTGAGTGTGTGTGTGTGTGTGTTCATGCCAGTCCTAGGGTTTGAATTCATGACCTGGATGCTATCCCTGAGGTTTTGTGCTCAAGGCTAGCACTCTATTACTTGAACCACAGCTCTACTTCTGACTTTTGGGGTGTTTAATAGGAGAAAAGTGTCTCATATAGACTTTCCTGCTTGCTATTGTGATCCTCAGATCTCAGCCTCCTGAGTAGCTAAGATTACAGGTGTGAGCCACCAGCAACTGTCCTCTACCCTATCTCTTACCTCTAACCTTGGCCCTCCTATGAGTACCAGAAGAATATGTCTCACCAGGCTCACTTTTTTGCCAGTCTTGGGGCTTGAACTCAGAGTCTGGGCATGTTCCTGAGTTTCTTTTGGTCAAGGCTAGCACTCTTATCACTTAAGCCACAGTGCCACTTTTGGCTTTTTCTGTTTCTGTGATCCTGCGGAATCAAACCCAAGCCTTTCTGTGTGCTAGGTAAGTACTCTACCACTAAGCCACATTCGCAGCTCAAGGCTCACTTCTGACAGGAACTATGAGGGTGGGCTTTATTGGCTTATCCCTTTTGGTGCAGAAATCGCTTGCTACTTCATATCTTTGCCAAGATTTGGGAACAACCTGTGACTCGGCAATGAGAATGGTGAATGAGGAATAGCCACCAGGCCCCAGAGGAGTAGGCTCACATTTAACAGAGGGATAGAGAATATGGAGCCAGAACCTTTGACAACTCCTACAGCCTAGGACCTGTGGTCTCCCTGGAGGCAGTGGCTGGCTGCTAGGTGTCCCGATGGGACATCTCAGCCAGAACATAAGGCACTTGTTGCACAGCCCAGGCAAAGCTGGCGGGGCTTCAGTTATTAAATGGCAGAGAAGGATGCTTTGTTCAAGCTGCTGGCTCAGACTTAGGACTCTCTGAGGACTTGCCCAGGTTGAGGGAAGGACATGAGCATGGGCAACCTGCTGAATGCCCATCATCCATACATCATCCATCCATACACAGAGACATGGAGTTATTGCCTCCTTTTTTGGGGGTGGGGGTTTAGGCAGGTCCAGGTTTGTACTTTGAGCCTAGGCCCTGTCCCTGAGCTCCTTTTGCTCAAGGATAGCACTCTGCCCTTGAACCACAGCCCCACTCATATTTTTTTTCCCCTGTGATCTGTTTGAAAAAGAAGAGTGTTGTGGACTTTCCTGCCCCGGATGAATTCAAATTGGCATTCTCTACATCGCAGCCTCAGGATTAGTTAGGTTTATAGGCAGGAGCCACTGACACTTGGCTTTCTTTTCTTCTTGTTGTTCTTTATTTTAATTGTGACAATCTGAAATCTTCACGGTGTCATTCCAATGTTTTGCATTCAAAGTAATCTACCCAGGCCTGGAATTCGAATGCTATGACTATCACCCACAAATGGAGGGAGATCCTGATGAATGCTAATTGAATGTTATAAAAGTAATAATTAAATTTGCAGTTAATTCATGATTCTATTTTAGAATGCCACACAAAAATTATTGGATTTAAATCTTCATTCTAGCACCAAGGTATGATTAAGGATATTGACTAATTTTTAATTCTTTTGTAAGTATTCAACCATGATACCTCATTAAATGGAGTCATAATTTAGTAACTAATAATTGGTTCTAACATATATATAATTTAATAACATCTTCACATTCCCTCTTTGTAAGTGTTTGTAAATATATATATATATATATATATATATATATATATACACATATAGGTGCAGGTATATATATATATATATATATATATATATATATATATATATAATATCAATCTACACATTTTTGAGCACTACTGTGGCTTGATCACAGTTCATCAGAATTTCCTGGATGCTCAGTTTGCCGGAGGCTGTTGTGCTAAGACTGTACCCCATTTATGGATTGGGCAATGTAGGATGAGTTGAAATTCCAGCTGGCCAAAAATTTATTTGTGGAGTAAGAAGCCAATTTGACACATTTTTTTTCTTCTCTGTGAAAGTCCTGGGTCTCAATAGGATGTATAATCCATATGCAAATATAGCCTATGGGATATGATATAATAAAGGAAATGTTATATGTGTAACAATACTAAATAAGGGTAATAAATGTCATGTGCAGTAGAACCTATGTATGTAAATAGATCTCATATATATGAATATTATCTTTTCCTGTGCTGGGGCTTCAATTCATGCCCTGGGAACTGGTCTGAATTTCTTTTTTCTTTCCTTTTCTTTTTTTTGCCAGTCATGGTGCCTGAAATCTGGGCGTGGGCACTGTCCCTCAGCTCTTCAGTTCAAGGTGAGCGAGCACTCTACCACTTGAGCTACAGTGCCACTTCTAGCTTTTTCTGCTTATGTGGTGCTGAGTTATTGAACCAGGGGCCTCATGCATGCAAGGCAAGCACTCTACCACTGAGCCACCTTCCCAGCCCCATGAATTTCTTGTCTTTAAGGACGGTGAGTTTTCCTCTTCACACATAGTGTCACAGAGTTACCCAGACCCTGAGTTCAAATCCCAGGCCTGCTAGAAAAATGATGCAATTTCCTAGCCAGGGTCTTATTGTTATTACTTTTTTTATGGCCTAGCCCAGGGCTTGAACTCAGGTCTTTGCATCTCTGCCACAGCTGCTCACTGGATCCTACGACCCTACTTCAAATTTTGGAGCTGACAGAAAAAAAAAAAAAACAATAAAAAGGACAAGGATGAAACTGAGAAGTTCAAGAAGGTTGTTTTATTTTTTTTTCCTTTGTATTGTGACCATCTGGGTCTAAATGACAAGCCCCAGAATGTGTACGTGACATTGCATTGCTAATGTTTGGTGGGCTATTAGGGAAGCCAAAGCTGAAACAAGCAACTTAGACCTGGAGGTCCAGTCTTGGAACTGCCACTAATGAATGGTGGGAAGTTCTAAGAAATTCATTCTGATATATATCCGTACAAATAGAATGTTATAAAAGTAACATTTAAATTAGTAGTTGGTATATGATTATATTCTAAAACTATACACAACAATTACTCTACATTGACTAATTTTCTTTTTTTATGGGTCCGGTCATAGGGCCTGACCTCTGGGCCTGGGTAATGTCCCTCAGCTCTTCAGCTCAAGGCTAGCACTCTACCACTTGGGCCACAACACCACTTCTGGCTTTTTTCTTTTTACTTATGTGGTGCTGAGGAATCGAACCCAGGACCTCAGGCCTGCAAGGCAAGCGTTCTCCCACTGAGCCATCTATCTCTATCTACCAATCTACAAATTTATCTGTTTATACAATTGTCACTCCTGGGGGTCAGTGTTAGAGTGCTCACTGAGTATGTACAAAGTCCTAGGTTCCATTCCTCACTACCACTTGCACAGAAAAATCCAGAAGTAATGCTGTTGCTCAAACAGTCGAGTACTAGCTTTGAGCTTAAAAGATTAGGGACTGTTTCTAGACACTTACTCAAGATGCAGGTCTGGCACCAAAACAAAACAATAGAATGTTCTGACTGCAAAGATATAAGAATAGGACTGCAAATACATCATTGTAGAGCAAGCTAGGAGTCTGGTGAGGTGAGCTGCCATGTAACCTGACTTAGCCAAAGGTAAACTGCTGCAACCCAGGTACACAGAACCAGATGCTTCTTTTTTTTTTTTAATATCTTTCTTTTTTTTTAATATTATTTTATTTTATTTGAGAACATACTGTACAGAGGGGCTACAATTACATGGGCAGGATAATGCATACATTTCTTACCAAGCATTGCAGCCTCCTCCTTTGTTTACCCTTCACCTCCCTTCCCAGCCTCCCCCCTCCCCCCACCCAATTATACCCCCCTCCCCCCCACCGACATTGTAAAGCTGGTTTTGACATGACATTTTGTACTTCTCATTGTTGCAACAGGTCCACCTGAATCCTTAAACGACTTGTTTGCCCCCATCTCCTCCACATGTTATACTGACATCAAATATAGTGAAAGCAGGGGTTACACTGTGGGGGAGGGACATACAAAGCAACAAAGAAATAATCTTATAAATGCGTTAGAAACATATGCATGAAAGAAACGAAAACATTAAAATACATATTTAAGGGTTCATTTTCCTAACATCACATTATCTGAACTTTTCCGCTTGACTCATACCTATACTAGATATTGCAAATAAGGGAAACCATGGGACCTATGCTTCTTTGGGCCTGGCTTACTTCACTTAATATAATTTTTTCCAAGCCTTTCCATTTCCTAACAAATGGGGAAATGTCATTCTTTCTGAGGGAGGCATAGAATTCCATTGTGTATATATACCACATTTTCTTGATCCATTCATCTACCGAGGGGCATCTGGGTTGGTTCCATATCTTACCTATGGTAAATAATGCTGCAATAAACATAGTTGTGCTGGTAGCTTTAGTGTGGTCTTGTTTGTAAACATTTGGGTAAATGCCCAAAAGTGGGATTGCTGGATCATAGGGGAGATCTATGTGAAGTCTTTTGAGGAACCTCCATACTGCTTTCCAAAGTGGTTGAACAAGTTTACATTCCCACCAACAATGAAGTAAGGTTCCTTTCTGTCCACATCCCCTCCAGCATCTGTTGTTGTTAGAGTTCTTGATTTTTGCTGTTCTAACTGGAGTGAGGTGATATCTCGATGTTGTTTTGATTTGCATTTCTTTTATGGCTAGGGATGTTGAACATTTCTTCATGTGTCTATTGGCCATCCTTCTTTCTTCTTCAGAGAAGCTTCTCTTTAAGTCTTTCGCCCACTTATTTATTGGGCAGTTGTTTCTTTGAGGATTTGTTGTTGGGTGGTTTAATTTTTTGAGTTCCAAGTATATTTTAGATATGAGACCCTTGTCCGTTGTATGGCTAGTAAAGATCTTCTCCCAATCGGTGGGCTTTCTATTGATCTTGCTAGCTATGTCATTTGCCCTGCAGAAGCTCTGCAACCGTATGCAATCCCATTTGTCCAACCTTTCTTTGATTTGTTGTGCTTCCGGGTCTCTATTCAGAAAATTTCGGCCTGAGCCAAGGAGACCTAATGTTTCTCCTATTCCATCCTGTAATGTTTTCAGAGTGTCTGCTTTGAGTTCAAGGTCTTTGATCCATTTGGAGTTGATTCTGGTGCAGGGTGATATATAAGGATCTAGCTTTAGTTTTCTACATGTAGTTAACCAATTTTGCCAGCACCATTTACTGAAGAGGCTGTCTTTCTTCCATTCTATTGTTTTAGCTTCCTTATCGAAGATTAGATGGCTATAGGTCTGTAGGTTCATTTCTGGGTTTTCAATTCTATTCCATTGGTCCTGAGGTCTGTTCTTATGCCAATACCAAGCTGTTTTGATTACTATGGCTTTATAGTAGAGTTTGAAATTTGGTAATGATATTCCTCCAGCAGTGTTCTTTCCATTGAGGCGCGTTTTTGCTATTCGGGGTCTTTTATTAGAACCAGATGCTTCTGACTCGCTCAGCCCTGTCATCCAAGATACTGGAGGGCTGAGATCAGACACTGGTGGTTTTAAAATCCAGTCCTGACAGGAAGTCTGCAAAACTCTGAGCTGTGGCTCAAAGTGGTAGATCTCTAGCCTTGAGCAAATGATCTTAGGACTGTGCCCCCAAACTTTCAGTGTAATCCCCGTGGCTGACTCACCACTCCCCTACAAAAAACCCACCCCTCTAAATCATTTGATGTGAACTTTGTGTAGTTTGGTAACATTGATGAAAGCACCCTAATTCTAATGACAGTGTGTGGGATACAGCTCTGTCATGAGTCTTATATGAGGAATGGTGTACTGAGTACATTCTTGCATCTGGTCTTTGTAAGAGCTCCAAAGATTATTGTACTGATGAGAACCTTGAGGCTCAGATATGTCCCCATGTCAGGGCCAAAATGATGTATGTACTGAACTCTAGTGAGTTTTCTCCTGCAGACAATTGTTTTGGTTTATTTTTTCTCGCTCATGAACCTTAAACTCAGGGCCTACCTACTGACCCTTCCCTGTTGGGCTCATGGTTAGCACCCTACCAAGGGGACCCAAGGAAACCCTTACAATAGTGTTACAGTCTAGGCATCTGTGGCTGATATCTGTCATCCTGCCTACTTTGACACATTTTTTTTCCTTCTCTGTAAAAATCCTGGGTCTCAGTATGAAGTATAATCCATATTCAAATATATGCATGTGATAAGGTGTAATGAATGAAATAAATGTTATGTATGTAATAATACTAAATAAAATAAATAATGAATAAATAAGGGTAATGAATGTCAAATGGAGTAAGCCCAAGTATGTAAAAAGATCACATATATGAATATTAATTTTTCCAGTGTTGGTGCTTAAATTCAGGCCTGGAAACTGGTCTGAAATTCTTGTCTTCAACAACAGTGAACTTCCCTTCCCCCACAGTGTCACAGAGTTTCCCAGACCCTGAGTTCAAATCCAGGCCTGCCAGAAAAATGGAGCAAATTCTAAGCCATGGCCTTAATTTATTTTTTTCAGGGCCGGTGCTTGAACTCATCTTGTGGCAATTCTGCCTCAGGTTCGATCACCCTAGGCTGGGGTGCAGCCAATGGACTCACAGCCCATTCTGAGATCCTAGGACCCAAGTTCAAATCTCGGGACTGATAAAAAAAAAAGGAGTGGGGCAGGGAAGTTGGCTCAGTAGTAGAGTCCTTGCTTTGCATGCATAAGGCCCTGGGCTTGATTCCTCAGCACCACATATGCAGAAAAAAGCTGGAATTGGTGCTATGGCTCAAGTGGTAGAACACTAATCTTGAGATGAATAGTTGAGGAACAGTGTCCAGACCCAGATTTCTGGCGCCACAAACAACAAAAAAGAAAAAAAGAAAAAGGGGGGGTGAGAATAAGCCTAAAATTGGGAAGTTCCAGAAGGCGGTTTTACTTTGTTTTTTTCCTTTGTATTGTGACCATACTGGGTCTAAATGAAAGGGCCCAGAAAGAGTATGTGACCTTATACTGCTGAAGTTTGGTGGGCTATCAGGCAAGCCATAGCCAAAACCAGCAACCTAGGCCCAGTGTTCAAAATCTGGGACCGCCACCTACGAATGGCGGGAGATCCTAAGAAACGCATTCTGACATACATCCATATGAATGGAATGTTGTTAAAGTAACAATTACATTAGTAATTAGTGTATGATTATATTTTAAACTTAAAAACAATAATCATAGTACATTGACTAATTTTCAATTAATATTTTATTATATTTTCAACAATGAGAAATGAAGGAATAATTTAATTATGTATAATTGATAGTAATATAGGATATGTAATTTAATAATATACAGATATTTTTCATATTTTATACATATATATATATATATATATATATATATATATTTCTACACTTGTCACTCCTGGTTCTCAGTGGTATAGTGCTTGCCTAGTAGGTATGAAACCCTGGGTTTGTCTCCACACTATCACATGCACAGAAAAGCCGGAAGTGGTGCTGTCACTCAAGCACCAAAGAAAAGTTAGAAGGTTCTAACTGCAAGTATACAAGGCAAGGGCATTAAATACTTCATGACAGAGCAAGCCGGGAATCTGAAGATAACAGCTGCCATCTATCCTGAGAGCCAGAGGTTAACAGCTGCAAACCAATTCCATCGAACCAGATGCTGCTTACTCACCCTAGCTGCTCAGGTGGTGGGTTGAAAACTCAGTCCTGGCAAGAAGTCTGTGAGACTCTGAGCTGAGGCACAAAGTGGTAGAGCTCTACCCTTGAGGAAAAGATCTTAGGACAGTACCCACAACCCTATGAGTGCAAACCCTGAGTCTGATGACCCCTTCTCTCCCCCCAACCCCGACTAACCACCTGTCTAAACCGTTAGATGTGAACTTGTGTGGTTCGTGACATGTTTCTGAAGGAATGGAAATACTGATGAAAACATCCTAATTCTAATGACAGCTTGAGGGATATGAAGAGTCCTTCATATATATGAAGAGTCCTTCCTGGGGTGCTGGGTGCTGAGTCCTTCACGGGGTGTATTCTTTCATCTGATCCTGGTTAGAGCTCCACAAGTAAGATGATTGTGCAGGTGAGAAACTTGAGGCACAGATATTTCCCAAGGCAAGGCCAAATTTATGTATGTACTGAACTCTATTGAGGTGTCTCTGCAGACAATTGTTTTGGTTTATTTTTCTCCATCATGAACCTTGAACTCAGAGCCTAGACACAGATTTTCCTCTTATGCTCATGGCTAACACTCTACCGCGCCGAGCCAAGGAACCCCTTGCAGCAAAGTGTCACAGCTTAGGTGTCTTTAGCTGAGGTCTATCATCCTGCCTGCTCAGGAAGCTGAGGATCTGGGTTCAATACTATCCCACACACAAAAGGTCCCATGACATTATCATCTCCTATTCACCACTTAGAAACTTGAAGTGGAAGCTGGGTGTCCGTGACTCATGCTTATCATCCTAGCTACTTACTCAGCAGGCTGAGAGCACAGGATCATGGTCCAAAGCCAGCCTGAGCAGGAGATTCCTAGAGATGGTTATCTACAGTGAACCAACAGAAAACCTGAATGGGTTCTGTAGCTCAAGTGGTAGAGCTCTCCACTTAAGCTGAAGAGCTGAGTGACAGCACCCAGGCCCAGACTTCAACTCCTCCAACTTACAAGAAAAGAAAGAAAGAAACCTGAAGTGCAGTGCTGGGAATGGGTCTTAGCGGTACAGTGCTTTGCATGTTTGAAACCCTGGCTTTGAATCCTCAGTGGCACATCACTAGAAAAAGCCTGTAGTGGCTCTGTGGCTTAAGTGGTAGAGTGCTATCCTTGTACAGGAGAAACTCAGGTACCGTGCGCAGTTCCTGAATTTAAGCTCCAGGACTGTTATATGCACACAAATTACCCCCCCCCCCCACACACACAGATACCAGAAGTGAAACTGTGACATCAAAGGGTAAAGCACTGGGAAGTAGGCACTGAGAGGAGACTTGAGCTCGTACAGCTTCTTTCCAGGATTTGCCTTTGTTTTAGGGATTTTAGAAAAAAAAAACTTTAAACAAGGATAACTAGACCTTGGCTCCAAGCAGCCCTGCTCCTGGAATGGAAAGAATGCCTCTAGAATGGAAAGAATGCCTCTAGTTTCCCCTCCCCTTAACAACCTAACTTACCTTGATTGTTGAGTTAAAGACTGACACATAAAACAGATAGAATGTAATCTGGCTCCAACTACCGGACAACATCTGCTTATGGTGGTAAACCCTACCTTTCACACATGCTTACAGTAAACTCTGCCTATTAGCCACCTGTGTGTGGTCTGGTATGACCATGCAATCCTTTTGTATGGTATGATTTCATTGGTCACCTGTGCATGTCCTGGCTCGATCTCATGGATTTTGCCTTTAAAAACCAAAGAATGGGGGATGCTCAGGGTGGCAGTATCAGCTCCTTAGCCTGTGCTGTGGCCCTGGCCGGTCAGTGTAGAAACCTTCTCAATAAAGTTGCTTCTTTGTTACCAACTTTGCTTAGGTGGGCTCTGTCACTCCAGACGACTAGGTGGGTTTGCCTGCCTGAGTAGGGGTCTTCCTATCACACATTGTGCTTCTGTTCTGAGCTCATGGTCAGTACTCAGGCACTGTGTTCAAACCTAGCCACCCAAGGCCCAACTAGGAGAGGTCAAATGTTTCAAAACCTGATGAGCTCCACCAGACCTACATAACAGGGAACATTGTGATTTTGCAAATGTGCTTAGATGTAGCAAGCTTCCAAAAACCTAGGGAGGCAATGTTGCCAATAATGAATCATTGCATTAGGTTCAGCTCCCTGGTTGTTGTCTGCCAGAAGGAATCTTGAACTAATTGTAGCAGTTTGTTTCAACACTAGAACATATTCTAACAAAGACAGGATAAGTGCAGGGAACTTGGTCTGCCCCGGGAGGTGGCACAAATGAAGGCTTCCAGTCAAAACAGAGCACTGGGGAGAGAGATATCTTGGGGTACAAAGAGGCCCTTTTCTCCTAGTCTTCAGGGCCTGCCCACAATCATCATCACTAGTTGGCCCAGATATAGTTGTTTGTTAGAGAGCTGTAGGGAGTGAGGCCTTTTGTATGCCTGTTCCAACAAAGAGACAGACTTCCTCCAGCAACCTGGGCTGTGGAGAAACCCTCAGGCTATTCTGGGAACAGGGAGGGGGGCACTGGAACATGCACTGTCTTGAAAGCACCCTCTGTGCTATGAAATCATTCTATTTAAAGCAAATTTCCTAACTGGGTGCCTTTCTTCATAGTGACTCTGCATGTTCACTAATAGAAATACATTCACACATCCATAGACACATGGAGTTACTGGCTCTATTTTTTTTTTTTTGGTGCAGGCCCTGAGGCTTGAACTGTGAGCTTAGGCATTGTCCCTGAGCTAATTTTTCAAAAGGAAGCAATTTATTGTGCCTTAAACCATGATACATCATTAAATGAAGGCATAATTTAATACTTAATAATGATTAGTAATATATTACCTGTAATTTAATGATATATAGACTTCTCACATTCTATAAATATATTTATATATTTAAATATACACTGGAATATACATATACATCTCTCTCACTCTCTATGCATATATATGTATTTGCAGTAATTTATGCATCTATCTATTTATATATTGGCCACTCCTGGAGGTTAAACTTAGGTCCTGGGAACTCCCTGGCAGTGAATTTGTTTGATGCTGCTGTGCTTACATTGATCCCTTGATGAATTGGCTTTCGAGGCCCTGAGTTCAAATCCTAGCAGCTCCAAAGACAATAGATGGAGTAAGAAGCCAATGTTGACTTGTTCTGCTGTCTGTGAAAATATTGTTTTCTAGGTACAATATGTAATACCTACACAAATACATATATGATGTACATTATAAATGTATATAAATATTATTTTGCCAGTCCTGGGGCTAGAATTCATGCCCTGGGAAATGCTCTTGACTTTCTTTTATTCAAGGAGGGTGAACTTCCACTTCACCCACAGCAAAATAGAGTTACCCAGGCCCTGATTTCAAATCCCAGGTATGGCAGATAAAATGTCCCAAATTCCAAGCCAGGACCTTAACTTTGGGGGGGGGGGCAGGCACGGGGCTTGAACTCAGTTCGTCACATCTCTGCCTCAGCCTTGATTACCCTAGGCTGGGGTGCAGCTTTTACACCCACAGATGATCCAAGGATCCTAGGACCCAATTTCAACTCCCAGCACTGGCCAGCAAACAAACAAATCAAAATGGAAGAAGAAAAACCAGAAAGTTTTACACAACAGTTTTTACTTTGTTTCTTTTGCACAGTGACCATCCTGGGTCTCACTGACTTGGCTTGAAAATTGTACATGACTTTGCATGGCTGAGGCTGGTGGGCGGTCAGTGTAGCGGGAGGTTAACCCAGACACCGGCGAACTGAGTTCGAGCCTGGGACTCCCACATACACATGGTTGAAGATCCTAGGAAACTGGTTCCTATCTCTAGGAACACTAATAGAATGTTTGAAATGTGCTAATTTAATTACTATTTAACTAGTCTTTCTAATATAAGATTGTATACATTAAATATAGGTCATTGATTAATTTAATTAATGCTTTATTAAGTCTTCTACCGAGATTAATTAATGGAGGAATAATTTTAGACCAAAGAATTAGTAGCAATAGAATATATAAAATTAAGATATAGACATCACTCTTCATATAGAGTTATACACTAGAATCTACATAAATGTCTATCTGTCTCTCTCTGTATATGTTTATAGATGCATATACATATGTAAATACACACATACTTCATTTTACACATCTATGTGTTCATATATTGGCCACTCCTAGGACCAAATTTGACCGAAAACTCCATTTGCATCAGACTGGTGTGCTAACATTGACCCACGTCCCATTCATGAAGTGGGCTTTCTATGCCCTGAGTTCAAATCACAGAACTGCCAAAAGCTTAAGTAATCCTGGTGGAAGAAGCCAAATGTCCCATTTGTCTTCCTTATCGGTGAAAGTCCTGGGTCTCAGGAATGAGGTATAGTACATTGGCAAATCTATGTTCTATGTAATAAGATGTAAAAAAGGTTATGTGTGTAATCATACTCACTAAAATACATAAGAAATAAATAAAACACAAAATAAAATGAATAACCACACTAACTGCAATATGCAGTAAACATGTGTATGTAAATATGAATCCTGTATTTAAAATGCATATGAATATTATTTTTGCAAGAGCTAGGACTTGAATTCAGGCCCTGCGAAAAAGCCTGACTTTCTTGTCTACCAGCATAGTGAGCTTCCCCTTCTGCCACAGTGCTTTAGATGTACCTAGGCCTTGAGTTCAAATCCCAGGACTGGCAGAAAAAATGGCATGAATTCCAAGCCAAGCAGCCTCATAATTTTTAAAATATTTTAATGTGTTTACTTTTTTTATTTTCATTTTCTCAAGCACAGAGCTTGAACTCAGGGCATGGCAACTGTGCCTCAGCTTTGATCATTCCAGGCTGGGGTGCAGCCAAAGGACCCACAGCCAAACCTGAGTTCCCGGGGCCCAAATGCTGACAGGAATAATAAATACATAAAACAACACAGAAACAAAGAAGAAAAACCTGCAACTTGCAGATGGCTGCCGGTTTTTCCATTTGTTTTCTTTGCAAGGTTACCTTCCTGGGTCTGAATGACATGGCTGAAAAGTGTTGGAAACCTGGCATTGCTGAAGGCTGGAGGGCTACCAGGGAAGCCATAGGCCAACACGGCAACATAGGCCCTGGGTTCAAACTTGGTCCTGACCTCTACAAACAGCGGGAGATCCTAATAGTCTCATTCCTATTCATAGGAATACCGATGGAAGGTTATGAATGTCAAGGTGTAATTAGTTGTTCCTGAATGATGCTACCATAAAATTAGAGTGATTTTATAAGGCCGATGGATTTTCATGAATATTTTTGAAACATTAAAAGAATACTATTAATTACATGGACTCAATAATTTTGGGACAGTGGTTGATTTAATTAACAATTCATTAAGGATGAAAACAATAATATAAATTACATGGAGGCATTAAAATATCCAAATATTGGTAGGAATTTAGCCTAGTTAGCTGAATAATGTATAGACATCTCTGGAACTCTTTACGGATCTATATTTTTTTGTGTACTACCATCTGTATGTCAATCTGTTCTTATTTTGTCAACCCCTGGGGCTCGATCTCAGGTGTTGGAAACTGCTTGTCAACTCCATATGCCCCAGGCTGGCATACTGACACTCACCAATTTATGAATTGGGCCTTGTAGGTTGTGAGTTCAGATGCCAGCACTTACAAAAATTGTTTCATAGAGTAAGAAACTCTTGGTGACACAGGTTTTCCTTCGCTGTGAATGTCCTGGATGTCAGGTGTGAAGTGTCATACATAGGCAAATCTATCCTATGTAATAAATGAAATAAATAGTCCATGTGTAAGAACAGTCAATAAAATAAATGGTAAATAAGTGAATTAAAAAATAAATAGCTACACTAAGCACAATATAGAGTCAATATTTGGGGCTCGATCTCAGGGCCTGGGAACAACCTGGCAGCTGAATTGGCTAGAGGCTGCTGTGCTGGGAGCCACACATAAATGAATTGAGCTTTCTAGGCCCTGAGTTTAGATAACAACACTGACAATAATGCAATCATAGAGTGGGAAGCCGAAAGTAATACATGATTTTCTTTTCTTTGAAAATGCTCAGTGTCAGGTAGGATGTATAATTTGGATGCAAATCAATAAGCTATGTAAGTAGAATGTCACAAAGGTAAAAAAAAGTCATAGGTGGAAAGATTTGTCACTACAACAAATGATAAACAGATTGAATTAGTAATGAATCATTCTAGGATAAAATTAGATGCGGTAATTATAGGATGTGGATTAAGTTTAATTAATATTTTATTAAGTATTAACAGAATAAAAATTGCATGGAGACATAAATACCTAATAATTGGTAGTAGTACATGATGCATAATTTAATAACATATAGACACCTGTCTCATTCTCTAAAATATTTAATTATATGTATGGATGTATGTACATATATGATAAACAATAACAGGATATTGAGTATTAATTAATGCTTTATTAATTGTTAGCTGGGACACATCAATAAATGGAGATATAATTTAATACCTAATAATTGATAACAATATTATCTATAATGTAATAATATAGACATCTCTCTTTTGTCTATATAATATTTATATACAACAATCTATCTATTTATACCTCCTTTACGCCTGGGGCTCTGTGATTGAGTGCTCCCCTAGTAAACATGAAGCCCTTGGTTTGATTCCTCAGTGTCACTTAAGCAGAAAACCTGGAAGTTCTGCTGTCTTTCAATCAATTGAGTGCTAGCCTTGAGCACAAATGCTTAGGGAGAGTGTCTAAGCCCTTACTCAAGCCCCAGCACTGCCACCAAAAAATGGTAGAATGTTCTAACTGCAAGTATAGAAGGACAGGACTTCAAATACCACATCACGGACAAGCCAGGAGTCTGGCACTGACAGTTGGACCTAACCTGACTCAAGCAGATGTAAACAGCTTCAACTGAGCTCCACAGAAGCAGATGCTGCTGGCTTACCCCCATCATCCTGGCTGCTTGGGAGCTTTAAAACAAAGCTCTGGTAGGAAGTATATGAGATTCTTGGAGATGTGGCTCTAAGTAGCAGAGCCTTAGCCTTGAGCAAATGTTATTAGAACAGTATCCCCATGCGTTGAGTTCAAGCCCTATGGGTATCCTGCCCCCCCCAAAAAAAAAACAACCCACTAAACCATTAGATGTGAACTTGTGTGATTTGTGAAATGTTCCTCAAAGAATGCTGATACTGATGACAGCATCCTTATTCTAATGACAGCTTGTGGAATAGAGCTAAGTGCTGAATCCTTCATAGGGTGCTCTGTGCTGAGTGTGGCACAGGGTTCTGTGTGCTGAGTTCTTCGCAGGGTGCAGTGTGCTGAGTCCTGCATTGCGTGCTGGGTGCTAAGTCTTCACAGGATGTTGTGTGCTGAGTCATTCAAAGAGTGCCATCTGCTGTGTCCTTCACAGAGTGCATTCTTTCATATGGTCCTTTTAAAGCTACACAACTGAGATGATTATGCAGACAAGAATATGGAGATGCAGGTATGTCTCCATGGCAGAGACAAAATTATGTATTACTGAAGAGTGGGTGAGTTGTCTACTGCAGACAATTGTTTTGTTTTGTTTTTTCTCAGTGATGAACCTTGCACTCGTGGCATTGGTACTGACCCTTACCTCTTGGGCACATGGCTATTACTCCACCATGTGCAGCCAAGTACCCCCTTGCAGTACAGTGTCACAGCTTAGGGATGTATAGCTGAGGTCTGTCAGCCTGCCTTCTCAGGAAGCTGAGATCTGAGGATCTGGCTTCCAAACTATTCCAGACACAAAAGGTCCCATGAGAATACTATCTCCAATTAACCACTAAGAATCCTGAAGTGGAAGCTGGATGCTTGTCACTCATGCTTGTCATCCTAGCGCCTCAGGAGGATGAGATCTGAGGATCATGGTTCAAAGCTAGCCTGGGCAGGAAAGTCCTCAAGACATTTAGCTCCAATAAACCATGAGAAAACCTGAAATGGTACTTTGGCTCAAGTGGTAGAGCACAAGACTTGAGGGACAGCACCCAGGCTCAGACTTCAACTCCTACAAGCAACAACAACAGAAAAGAAACAAAATAACAAACCTGAAGTAGAGGGCTGGGAATGTGCCTTAGTGGTACAGTGCTTTTCATCTATGAAATTCTGGACTTGATTTCTCAGGAACACATCACTAGAAAAAAAAAGCCTGATGTGGCTCTGTTGCTCAAGTGAGAGAGGGCTATTCTTGTACAAGAGAAATTAGGTACAGTGCTCAGTTTCTGACTTCAAGCTCCAGGACTGGTGTATGTGTGCACGCGCGCATGCACACACACACACACACACACACACACACACACACACACACACACACACACACACACACACACAGACTAGAAGTAAAAGCTGTGACACAAAATGGTAAAGCACTGGGCTCCTGCACTGAGCTCGTTGTCAGCACCCAGGTCCTGTGTTCATCCCCAAAACCTTGCCACCCAGAGCTCACCTTGGAGAGGTCAAAGGTTTCAAAGCTTAATGTGCTTCAACAGTCCTAGATGACAAGAAGCATGGTGAGATCAGACATGTGCTTGGATTTCCAAAGCTTCCGGAAACATAGCAGAGGCATCATAGGCCCATCATCATCCTCAATGAAACATTTCTTGAGGTTAAGTGCCCTAGTTGTCTGCCACAAGGACTCCTGAATTATATTGAGCATTGTATCTGAACAGCAGAATATAGTTTCAAAAAGGCAGGATAAGTGCTGGGAACTTGGCCTGCCAAAGGAGGTGGCATCAATGAAGGCTGCCAGTCAACAGGGAGCACTGGGGAGAGAGATAGCTTGGGGTATAAAGAGGCATTTTTATACTGACCTTCAGAGCCCATCCACACTCAACCCTCACTTATTGGCCCAGATGCAGTTGTTTGTTACACAGCTGTACAGGACTGAGGCCTTTTGTCTGCCTGTCCAGACAATGAGAGAGACTTCTTCCAACAGGCCTGGGAGGCAGAGAAACCCTCAGGCTGCACTGGGAACTGTGAGGGGAGCCCAGGAACATGCACTGTCATGAAAGCAGTCTCTGTGTTATGAAATCATTGTATTGAAAACAAAATTTCTAGCTTGATGCCTTTTATCATAGCTACTCTGGAGCTTCACCTATAGAAATATATCCACACATACACAAAGACATGGAAGTAGTTCCTGGGGTTGAACTATGAGCATAGGCGTTGTCCCTGAGTTACTTTTGCTCAAGAGTAGTGCATTAACCTTGAGCCACAGACCCACTTTTGGGTTTTCTGTGACTTCTTAGAAATAACAATGTCATGGACTTTCCTATGCTGGCTGGATTCAAACTCAGATTTTCTACATCTCAGCCTCCTGAGGATCGAGGATTCTAGTCAGCAGCCACTGTCACCTGCCTTTCTTTTCTTCTTCATTTCTTAATCTGGACAATCTGACTACTTAACAGCATCATTCCAATGCCTTGAATTTATAAGTAAACTACCCAATGTTCTTTATAGGTGCTTTCTCTGAGAAGGATTTTTTTTCCTCCTCTTCTCTGGTCACAGGTTTGAAGCCAAAAGTGAGAAATGAGTGTCACATGATTTTGGCAGTAAATGTCCACAGGACATGCCAGTTCAGTCACTTAGCATTGAGCTGCAGTGAATTTACTGTCTCAGCACCAGAGGACCAAAACCTGGAGCCATCCTCATACTCTCTGCCTATTAAATCATCTAATAATTTTCAGTGTTTTGTGTCTCCAACCTGAAGTACCTAGAACATACTAGAAGCATCTTCATGTTTCCTTTTTTCTCTAGTACCTCTCAAGATTTAGACTAAGAGTTTGTGTGGAGCAGATCCTCGGCGAATCACTGAGAAAAGCCACTTGAAGTCTCCTCAGGAGATCTCTGTTCAAAGCCAGCCCCAGCAGGAAAGTCTGCAAGACTCTTATTTCCAATAAACCACCAGAAAACCAGAAGTGGATCAGTGGCCCAGAGGGTAGAGCTCCAGCCTTGAGAAAGAGAGCCGAGCAGGAGATACAAGCAAGACCAGGCAGGAAAACCTGGCAGGCACGTATGTCCAATTAACCCAGATGGGTAGAAGTGGAGCTGTGGCAGTGGTAGAGTCTCAGCCTTGAGCAAAACAGCTGAGGAACACATAGGGCCCTGAGTTTAAGCCCTGATATGGCCACCAAAAAAATTCAAAAAGAGAAGGCCAAGTTTAGTTATCAGTGTCCTATCTACTTATGTGTGTATATTACCTCCCTGAGTGCAAACAGATTGTATGCAATGCTTCTCCTTTTATTTAAGATTTATTTTTCAGATAGACTTGATGCGCATACTGCATCGTTCTCTTCTTTTCAGGCCCATGGCTTTTCTCTTCCATAGTTCCAGACCTGTGTCCTTATATGATGCACACTTAAGGTCTCAGCAGCCTTTATTTACATTTTATTATGAGGCCAAGGCAGGAACAGTCACAAATCAGGCAGGGGAACAGAAGATCAGGTTTTTTTTTTTTTTTTAAATAACGAGTATTCAGAAAATTAAACTTGGGGAATGGAAAATGGTAGCATACTTATGTAGAAAATACCATTATGAAAAAGATGAGAGGGCTGGGAATGTGGATTTGTGTGAGAGTGCTTGCCTAATATGCAAGAAGCACGGCATTTGATCACTCTATAGCACATGCAGAGAAAAAGCCAGAATTGGTGCTGTGGCTCAAGTAGTAGAGTGCTAGAGACAGTGCCCAGACCTTGAGTTCAACTCAAGTACAAGTAACATCTCATCACCAAGGGAAACCCAGGAAGCTCTTGAACATCTGCCCTTTCAGAAGTGGAAGTCAGAGTGTCATTGACTTTCCTGACCTGGCTGGCTTCACCCTGTGATCCTCAGACCTCAGCCTCCTGAGCTAGGGTGATGGGCCTTACTACTGGTGCTCTGCTAGGTCAGAATTGTAATGACATTGACAATATAAGTCAACTGCTTATCACAAAGGGCTTGGGGAGCATATTAAGCCTTTCAACAATGGACCTTTCAGAACTCTGTAGGACACAAGGTTATAATGCTAGGGTCTGAGAGGCTGGGCATATGGATTTGCTAAACTTGAACCTTGAGCTCTGACTCCAGTTCTGGTGTACATCAGCGTTCATTTTCCAGAGAATGTTCTCCTAATTAGCAAATAGGAAAAGTACTTTGATTAACCCTCACTTTTTGCCCATTGTGTGTCTCGAACTCAAGCCTGGGCACTGTTCCTGAGCCCTTCATCTCAAGGTGAACACTCTACCACTTGAACGACAGCACCACATGGGGTCTTTTGGTGGTTCATTGGAGATAAATGTCTAGCAGGCTTTCCTTGCCTATGCTGCTTTGAACTGTAGTCTTCGGATCTCAGCCTCCTGAGAAGATAGGGTTCCAGGTGTGAGCCACTGGCATCTGGCCTATTGTTTTTGCCAGTGTTGGGACTTGAACTTATGGCCTGGTTACTGTCTGTGTGCTTCTTTTTCTCAAGGCTCGTGCTCTACCACTTGAGCACTCCACAGCTTGTGTTTTTTTTCTGAGTATGTGGCACTGAGAATTCAATTCCTGTCATTCATGCATGCTGAGAGAGCTCTCTACCCCTAAGCCACATTCCCAGTCCCATCCTTATAATTTTATCCCTCAACTTGCCTATCCTCAAGGAAAGGCTCCTGAATATAAATCATCTAAAGAAATTCCTATAGGAAGGTGTTAAAGATAAACAAGACAAAGTTCATTTTTGGGAGAGACTCTAAACATGTGAAGACTGTGACAAATGCCTCCATTTAATTATGTATCATGTTTCAACACATAATAAATTATTAATGAAAAATGAGTCAATGTCCTAAATTATTATGTAAAATTTTATAAGAGATGTGTAAAATGTAATAAATTTTATGTGTATAACAATACTAATACAATAAATAATGAGTAAATGAATAAATTATATGAATACAGAAATACAAAATGAATAATAAAAAATCATAGTTTGTAATAAACATACACATGTAATACATCACATATATTACACATGTACATAAATATTATTTTCCATTATAGGGACTTCATTCAGGCTCTGGGAACTCTACCCTGAATTTCTTTTCCTCAAGGACAGTGAGCTTCCCCTTCACCTACGATGCAAAAGAGTTACCCGGATGGTGAGATCAAATCCCAGCAGTGGCAGAAATACTAGCTCCAGTTCCAAGACAGTGACTTTATTAGTTTTAATGCAAGCAGTTATGTTTATTCAGTTCCATACTGAACATTTTAAAAACAGCAGTGTATAATTTTGTATATCTATTCAGACATCCTTCCCTTACCTGCAAGGTGCTTCCCCGAGGTCTAAATAGTTTCATTTTTGTACATTTTTTGTTGTAAAAATGCTGTATAGAGGGGATGCAGTTACATGAGCAAAGTAATGAGTACATTTACTATTGAGCATTGTTGCCTCCTCCGTTGTTTTCCCCTTGCCATCCCTTCCCTCCCACATCCACAGCTATCCCCCCAACCCCCAGCTGAGGTCAGTGACTTAATTTTTTGTTTTTGGCTTGGCACAGGATTTGAACTCAAGTAGAAGAATCTCTGTACCTTCCCTCACATTTCTACAGATTTACCAAGATCTTGAGTTCAAATCGCAGGCTAGGAAAGAAAACTAGAAGAAATTCCAAACCATGGGGACTTTTTTCAATTTACTTAAATAATTAATTAATTTTTTTATTCATTCTTTTTTTTTTTGCCAACCATGGAGCTTGAACTCAGGTCGTGGCAATTCTACCTCAGCTTTGATTGCCTTAGACTGGGCTGCAGCCTCTCACCCATAGTCGATGCTGGGATCCTAGGCCCAGAGGGCTTGCAGGAAGAAAAAAAATGTGCGACAGCACAAAAAGTAGCGAGCTGCAGAGAACTGGGGGTTTTACATTATTTTTTTCTTTGCAGGGTGACCATCCTGAGTCTGAATGACACAGCTGCAAAGTGGAGTTGAAATGCTATTCCTGAAGGCTTGTGGGCCATCAGGGAAGCCATAGGCCAACCTGTCAACATAGGCCCTGGGTTAAAAATCTAAGTCCTGACACCTACCAATGGCAGGACAGCACAAGAGACTCATTCCTATGCATAGGAATACTGATTGAAAGAGTAGTTCGTGCATCACTCAAGTATAAAAGGGGATGTAATAATCCTAGGATGCTGACTGATTTTAATTGATAGTTTATTAATCTTAAAAAGAATAATATTACTTCAAAGGCAGTATAATAAATACCTAAGAGATGGTAGGGATGTAGTAGGCGTCATTCAGTCAGATAGATGGCTCTGTCACTCTTTACCAATATGTATCAATTGTATATCAAATGTATACACCATCTGCCAATCCATGTATCACTGTTTTGGCCAAACCTGGGCTCCATCTCAGCACCTGGGAACCACCTCACAGCTTTATTGGCTAGAGGCTGCCATGCACACCCTTACCCATTCATGAATTGGGCCTGCTAGGCCCTGAGTTCGGATCGCAGCACTGCCAAAAGTTTAATCTTGGAGTAAGAAGCTGAGTGTGACACAGGTTTTCCTTTTCTGGGAGAGTCCTGAGTGTCAGGTATGATAGTGAACACATCTACAAATCTAGATGCTATGTGATAGGAAGTAAACAATGTAAGAAACGGTATAGGTGTCATCAGAGTCAATAAAATAATTGGTAAATAAATGAATAAAACAAGAAATGGAATGAATAACCATACCAAACATGATATTGTCTGACTATATGGAAGTATAAATTCTGTCTTTAAAATGTAAATAAAATGTATATGAGGAGTATGTTTTGCAGGACTGAGGTTGAATTCAGGCCTAGGGAACAGGCCTGACTTTCTTGGCTTCATGTATGGTGTGATTCCCCTAGCCTGACAGTGCTGCCTATTTACACTGACCTTGAGTTCAAATCCCAGGCCTCGCAGAAAAAATGGCACGAATTGCAAAACAGGGAGATAAATAAATATTTTTTAAATTTTTTAATTGTTTAATTTTTTAATTGTTTTTATTTTTTAATTTAATTTTTTTTGTTTGTTTTTGGCCATACACGTGGCTTGAACTCAGATCATGACAGCTCTGTCTCAGCTTCCATCACACTAGCCTGGGGTGCAGCTTCCAGAACCAAAGCTGATCCTGGAATCCTAAGACCTGATGTCTGACAGGAAAACAAAATGAAAATGACACTAAAACAAGCCGCCAGCTGCCCATGGTAGGCGGTTTATTGGCTTTGGTTCCTTGCACAGTGACCATCCTAGGTCTGAATGACATGGATGCCACGCACAGGTGACCTGTCATTGTTGAAGACTGGTGGACTGTCAGGAAAGCTATAGGCCAACACGGCAACACAGTCCCTGAGTTAAATCCTGGTCCTGACACCTACCAATGGCAGGAGATCCAAGAGACTCCTGCCTGTGCATAGAAATTCCGATGGAATGGTATCCAACTCATGATTGAATAGTTTGTGCAGCGGTCTAGACGAAAATTAGACGCAATAATCCTAGGAAGCTGATTGTACTTACTGAATGGTTAATTAGGCATGAGAAGAATAATATTCCTTCAATGGAGGCATAATAACTACCTAAGACTTGGTAGGAATGTAGCAGATGTCATTGAATACTAGATACACGGCTCTGGCACTCTTTACAAATACATAGTTACTGGTGTACTACCACCTGCCTATCCATGTATGGCTATTTTGGCCACTCCTGGGGCTCGATCTCAGAGCAAGCCAAAAATTTCCTCCTGGAGTAAGAAGCCAAGTGTGACACCTGTTTTCCTTTTCTGTGAGAGTGTGGGGTGTCAGGCATGATGGAGAACAAGTGTACAAATCTAAATGCTATGTGATAGCGTGTAAACAATGTAATACATGGGTAGGTGTCATCACAGTCAATAAAATAAACGGTAAATAAATGAATAAAACAAAAATACAATGAATAACCACACCAAACATGATATAGACTGAACACCTGTCTGGAAGTTCAATCTTATCTTTCTTCCCTTACCCCCTCTCTCCGCACTTGAATTCAGCTTGCTCTTTCTAGGCTTAATTGTTCATAGCTGATTTTCTACCACTTCAGCCATACCTGTAGCCTGGATTTTTCCTTGTTAATTGGAGATGTCGTCAGTCAGGCTTTTCTGCCTGGATTGGCTTTGAAACTTCATCTTCCAGTTTTCACCTCTTGAGTAGCTGGGATTACAGATGTGAGCCACTGGGGTACCTAGGTATGAATTCAACTTTGGTGGGTGTATTCTTTCTGTTTTTCTAAGCATGGGATCATCTACTATAGAATTTCTGTGAATATCCTGTGTCTGAAGTAAGATATATAATACATATGCTAATCTGTATAGTTCTCATAAGATGTAATCAATTTAATACATGTTATAAGTGTAATAATAGTCAATATAAATAATGAATGAATAGTGCCAAAAAATAAATACACAGTAAAATTATATGTGGTAAAAATAAGTATGTGGATATTAATCATTATTTCAAATGTGGATGAATATTACTTTAACAGGGCTGGGGATTGAATTCAGGCCTAGGGAACAGGCCTGAATTGCTTGTCTTCAAAGATGGTGAGTTTCCCCATCCCCCACAGTGCATTAGAGTTACCCAGACTCTGAGTTCAAATCCCAGGCCTGACAGGAAAAAAAAATGCACGAATGCCAAGCTGGGGAGCTTCATTAGTATTTTTACAATTTTTTTTTTCATGGGGCTTGAGCTCTGGCCTTGGGCGCTGTCCCTACGCTCTTCAGCTCAAGGTGAGTGCACTACCGCTTGAGCCACAGCACCACTTCTGGTTTTCTAGTGCTTTATTGGAGATAAGAGTCTCATGGGTTTTACAACTTGGGTTGGATTGAACCACAATCCTCAGCCTCTTGAGTAGCTAGGATTACAGGTGTGAGCCACGGGTGCCTGGCTATTTTTAATATTTTAATATTTTATTTATTGATTGATTGATTGATTGCCAAACACGGGACTTGAACTGAGGTTGTGGCAACACTGACTCAGCTTCCATCACCCTAGGCTGGGATGGTGCAGCCTCTGGACCCACAGCCGATCATGGGATGGTAGGCCTCGTGGACTGACAGGAACACAAAATGAAAACAGCACCTAAAAATACCGCGATCTTTGGATGGTTGGCGGTTTCTTGGTTTTCCTTCCTTGCATGGTGACCATCCCGGGTCCAAATGACACAGCTGCAGCCTGTAGGTCACCTGGCACTCCTTAAGGCTGACAAGCTGTCAGTGAAGCCATAGGCCAACCTGGAATCCTTGGTCCTGAGTTTGAATCGCGGTCATGCCACAAAAGGCTGGGGAGCCTAAGAAACTATTGCTAATCCATAGGAGCACCAGAGGAATGTAAACAATGTCATTGTTGGATGAGTAGTTCATCAATTAGTTTAGCAGAATATTACACCCAATAATCACAGGACACGGACTGATTTTAATTCATAGTTTATTATGCACTAAAATAATACTATTGATTAAATGGAGTCCTCACTAAAGACCTGAGAATCTGGAGGAGCATATTATGTGTCATTGAATACTAAATAGACATTTCTGGCACTATGTAAATATCTAAATTTATATTTATTTGTATACCATCATCTGCATAGAAGATGTTTGCTATTTTGGCCCAACCTGGAACTTGATCCCAAGTCTTGGGATCCACTTGGCACCTGCATGGGCTAGATGCTGCCTTGCTGACACTCATCCCTTCATGAATTGGGCCTCCTAGTCCCTCAGTTAAGGTCCCATCTTTGCCAAAAGTTTCTTCCTGGTGTAACATTCCATGTGTGACACCTGTTTTCCTTTTCTGTGCAATGCTCGGTGTCACGTATGATGTATATATTATGTCTGCAAAGCTACATGCTATGGAATAGATTGGAACAAATGTAATAAATGTTATAGTTGTACTCACAGTTGATAAAATTAATGCTAAATCAATCAATCAATCAATTAATAATAATAAAATATAATGAATCACTCCAACAAACATGATTTAAAATGAATATAAAGATATAACTTAAATTTTTAAAATGTCTATAAATGTTATGTTTTTCAGTACTGGTGCTTGAATTCAGGCCGAGAGAAGAGTTGAGAAGTTCATGCATGATTTGCATAGGAAATGATAGGCAAGATCTTAATTAAAACTGCATGAAGTGTGACAATAATAATTACATTCAGGAAATCGAGTCATTGGGAAAGATCCAAGAATCGGTAGTCACATGGAAGATAGGATTCCAACACAGCTCACCACATCTCCTACTCTATACAAATAGGCCTTTATTAGCATACTAATTTCAGCTTATGAATGGATGAATATGGTGCTCCACCCCCACCCCAGGGCTAGATCTCAGATCCTGGGTATGGTCTAGCTCTTTAGTGGCTCACAAGCTGGTGTGCTCATGTGGACATTTGGCAGTTGGTTCTGCTAGGCCCTGAGTTCAACTTCCAGCACTGCCAAAAGGTTCACCCTGATGTGAGATGCCAAACCTTGCAGATGTTTTCCTATCCTATGCAAGTCCTGGGTCACAGCTAGGATCTAGAAAGCATAGGCAACTCTATACCCATGGGAATATGTTGTCATCCATGTGAGCACATTTATATATGTCATCCTATACTCAATAAAATACACAATACATAGATGAATAAGACACAAAATAAAAAGATTAACTACACTGAAAACAAGGTGCATACCACACCTGTATGTAAATAGAGATCCTATGTTTAAAATAGATGGGCTTGTCCAGTCCTGGGGCTTCAAATCAGGCCCAGTACCAGGCCTGACATTTTAATTTTCAAGGACTGTGAGCTACACCTTCCCCCACAGTGCAACAGTTACCCAAACTTGAGTTCAAATCCCAGCTCTAGCATTAAAATGGCACAAATTCTGAGCTAGGGTTCTTCATTCACAGTTTTTTCATTTTTTTTTTACCAGCCCCGGGGCCTGAACTCAAGTCGTGGCAACTCTGCCTCAGCTCTGATCATCCTAGGCTGCAGCCTCTGGACCCACAGCCCATCCTCAAACCCTCGGACTCTGGGGCTTGCTGGAAAAAAAAACCCTTGAGGGGAAAATAAGCAGCGATAAATTCCACCTGGCTCTTTTATGTTTATTTTCCTTTGCATGGTGACCATTCTGGAACCGAACATGGCTACCTGCAGAGTGAAGGTGACCTGGCATGGCTGAAGGCCTGCTGGTTTTTGGGGGAGCCACAGGCTTACCAGACAATGAAGGCCCTGAGGACTAATCCCAGTCAGCCCTGTTACTATGAGGGAATGGTGGGAGATATTGGGACACTCGTTTCTGGACCGAGGAAGAGTCGTGGAATGCAATCAATCTTATCCTTGAATGAGTACTTCCTGCTTGATGTGAGTAGGAAATGACAGGCAAGACTCATGGGGTATTGATTATTTTTAATGAAGAGTTGATGAAACATGACCATAATCATCACAGTCATGAAATGGAGGCATTGGGGAAGATCCAAGAATCGTTAGTAACAAGGTAGATTGGATTCCATCATTGGTCGCCATCCTACTCTATACAAATATGTACTTATTTACATACTACCTTCGGATTATGAATAGATGACTATTGTTCTTCCCCTTCTCTCCCTACCCTCCCCCCGCCCATGGGGCTCAATCTCAGGTCCTGGGAACGGCCAGAGCTCCTTAGTGGCTCACAGGCTGGTTTGCTTACCTGGACTCATTCGCCTATTTGGCCTGCTAGTTCCCGAGGTCAGATCCCAGCACTGCCAAAAGATGAATCCTGATGTGAGAAGCCAATCGTTGCACCTGTATTTCTGTCCTGTGAAAGTCCTGGGTCTCAGCTAGGATGCAGTATGCTATACAGGCAACTCTATATTCATGGGAATCAGTTGCTATCCATGTCAGCACAGTTATAGCTGCCATCATATGCAATAAAATACAAAATGCATCCATGACTAAGACACAATAAAAAGAATAACTACACTGAATGCATGATACCTTCCACATCTCTATGTAAAGAGAGATCCTATGTGTAAAATAGGTGAGCATATGATTTTTGCCAGTGCTGGGGCTTCAGTTCAGGCCTTGGGACTAGGCCTGACTTTGTAGTCTTCAAGGATAGTGAGCTTCACCTTCCCCCACAGTGCAACAAAGTTACCCAGACCTGAGTTGGAATCTCAGAGGTGGCAGAAAAATGGTGAGAATTCTGAGTCAGGGTGTATTATTATTATTATTAGTAGTAGTAGTAGTAGTAGTATTGCCAAGCATGGGACTTGAACTCAGTTCATGACAACTCTACCTCAGCTTTGATCACCTTAGGCTGGCGGGCTCCCATGTCCCATAGCCAATCCTGGCATCCTAGGCTCTGAAGTTTACAGGAACAAATGACAGAAAAATGATGGAAAAAATGTCGCAGGATGGATTTTTTTATATTTTCTTCTTTTGCATGGTGACCATCCTGGGTCTGAATTACACGGCTGCAAATGGTACTTCACCTTGCATTGGAGAAGGCTAACGGACTATCAGGGAAGACATAGGCCCATGCAGCAACATAGGCCCTGAGCTTGAATCCTGGTCCTGACACCTACCAGTGGGGGAGATACCAAGATACTTGTTCCTATGCATGGGAATAACAATGAAATGTTAGCAAACTCATGATTGAATGAGAAGTTTCTGCATGTATTGGTCTAGTCCAAAATTAGATATAATGATCTTTGGACAATGATTCATCTTAATGAATGGTTTATTAAGCATGAAAAGAATACTATTCCTTCAATGGTGGCATAATAAAGACCTAAGAGGTAGTAGGAATGTAGTTGATGTCATTGAATCTTAGGTAGATGTCTCTGGCACTCTGTACAAATAAATATTTATTGGTGTTCTATCACCTGTCTATCCATGTATGGCTATTTTGTCCACCCCTGTAGCTCAACCTCAGGGTCTTGAAAATTCCCTGGCAGTTTCATTGGCTAGAGGTTGCCGTGTTGACACACCCATTCAGGGTCTGAATTGGGTCTGCCAGGCCCTGAGTTCAGATCCCAGCACTGCCAACAATTGTATCATGGAGTACGAAGCTGAGTGTGATACCTGTTTTCCTTTTCTCTGAGAGTCCTGGGTGTCAGACATGATGGAAAACATATCTACAAATCTAGATACTATGTGATGGGTTATCATCAATATCATAAATAGAATGTGTGTCATCATAGTCAATAAAAAATCTCATATCTAAAATCTACTTGGAACCCAACAAATTAAATCCCCCAACAACAAATCCTGACAGAAACAACTGACCAATAAATAATTGGGCTAAAGACTTAAAGAGAAACTTCTCTGAAGAGGAAAGAAGGATAGCCAATAGACACATGAAGAAATGCTCAACCTCCCTAACCATAAAAGAAATGCAAATCAAAACAACATTGAGATACCACCTCACCCCAGTTAGAATGCCTATAATCAAGAACTCTAATAACAACAGATGCTGGAGGGATGTAGACAGAAGGGAACCTTACTGCATTGTTGGTGGGAGTGTAAGCTTGTTCAACCACTTTGGAAAGTAGTCTGGAGAATTCTCAAAAGACTCCTCATAGAGCTCCCCTATGACTCAGCAATTGCACTTTTGGGCATTTACCCAAATGTTTACACACAAGACCACACTAAAGCTACCAGCATGACTATGTTTATTGCAGCACTATTTACTATAGCTAAGATATGGAACCAACCCAGATGTCCCTCAGTAGATGAATGGATCAAGAAAATGTGGTATATATACACAATGGAATTCTATGCCTCCATCAGAAAGAATGACATTGCCCCACTTATTAGGAAATGGAAACATTTGGAAAAAATTATATTAAGTGAAGTAAACCAGGCCCAAAGAAACATAGGTCCCATGGTTTCCGTTATTTGCAATATCTAGTATATGTCTGAGTCAAGCAGAAAAGGTCAGATAAGGTGATGTTATAGAAATGAACCCTAAGATATGTACTCAAATGTTTTTTTTTCTTTCTTGCAATTGTTTCTAACACATTTATAAGATTGTTTCTTTGTTGCTTTGTATGTCCATCCCCCTCAGGATAACCCCTGCTTTTACTGTATTTGATGTAGTATAATTTGTGGAGAGGAAGGAGAAAAACAAATTGTTTAATAGGGATACATGTGGACTCATTGTAACAATGAGATGTACAAGTCGTTATGTCAAAAACTAACATTACAACTTTGGTGCCGGGGGTTGGGGGGTGGGGTGGGGGGTGGGTGTCCATGGGGGGGAGGAGTGGGGAGGATGGGGGGGGCTGGGAGGAGGATGGGAAGGGGAAACAAAGGAGGAGGCTACAATGCTTGATAAGAAATATACTTATTATCTTGCCCATGTGATTGTAACCCCTCTGTACAGTATTTTCACAATAAAAAATAGAAAATAAATGAAAAAAATAGAAATACAATAAATAACCACAACAAACAGGATATGGACTGATCATCTATACGTAAGTACAAATCCTGCCTTTACAATGTATATAAATAGAATGTTTCCAAGGCTGGGACTTGAATTCAGGCCTAGGGACCAGGCCTTACTTTCTTGTCTTCAAGCAGGGTGAGCTTCCCCTTCGTCTACAGTGCTTCAGAGTTACCATGGCCTTAAGTTCAAATTCAAAGGTAGGAGAAACGGCGTGAATTGCAACCCAGGGAGCTATTGTTTTTTCTCCTTTTTGGTTTTTTTTTTTTTTTTTTTTTTTTTTTTGCCAAGAATGGTCTTGAACTCAGGTCATGGCACCTGTGCCTCAGCTTTCATCACCATAGGCTGGGGTGCAGCTGCTGGAAACACAGCCTATCCTGAGATCCTATGAGCTGTGTTGGGAGAAAGCCAAGTGCATACACTGGCTGTCCCAGGAGAAGATGGAAAGGAGGAGAGTGCTGCAAGAGCTGCTGTTGCTCCTCACAGGGGAAGGCACATACAGCAGTCTTCAGATGCCACCCACCACCAGCACTGCTTCAGATGCCTCATGGCCTGTGGTGGGTGAAATGAGGGAGGAGCAGAAAGGTTTTGACGAATTGCAACTTGAAGAGAGCATGGAAACTGCCAGAGGAGAGGTCAGGGTTCCCATCCCCATAGAGGACTCCCCCAAGGAGCAAGTCCTGCTCCAGATGCCCCACATTCAGATCCGTCCACAGCTCCCAGGCTCAGGGGAGGAGTGCTCGCCCACTTTCTCCTGTAAACTGATGTAGATGATGACTCTCTATGTGACATACTGACTCTCATAAGCCTTGGCAGCCACCAGAAGTAGGTGGCCAGGTGGCTTTCTCTCAGGCCTCCATCTGCTGGGTGATGGGAAAGTTAAACTGAGGGTCAGGGAGGACAAAGGCTTCAGGGAGTTGTCCCAAACTCAAGGGGCATATAATGGCCCATTGGTGGCCAGGAAAGAGGCACATGTTATGCTTATCACAAAGAATAAATTGTTTTCAAAGCAAAAAAAAAGCCTCCAACAAAGATTTTTTCTTCCAGTCTTGGGGGCTTGAAATCAGGGCCTGGCCACTGTCCCTGAGCTCTTTTTGATCAAGACTGGCACTCTACCAGTTGAGCCCCACCTCCTTTCCAGCTTTTTCTGTGTGCAATAGAACCAAGGGCTTCAGGCATTCTAGGTGACCACTCTATCACTGAGCCACATTCTCAGCTAGGATGATTGTCCCCCCTCCCAAACCCATATGACCATTCCTCAGATAAATAGGAAGTAGGGGCTAGGATGAATATGAAGTCTGGTTCACACCAAAATAATCCCCCGCCCCTTCTTCCCATACCCTTAGTTGAAGTTTCTCTTCTACCATTGAGGGATGAGAGGGAGAGGGGAGTCCCAAGAGAGTACCAACAACAGTGGCCCCCTGAGTCCCACATCCTCCCACACACAAGTTTTCCTCCAGATTCTGATCTTACCTGACTCAATGTGAAGACTAACTTTCTCCCCACCACTGCAAGGCTCAGGATGAAATAAAGGTCAACTCTGTCTTCAGCCCACACCCAAGGTGGAGGCTCCTAGTCCCAGACCTACTTCCACCTCTGACTGCCCCTAGTTAGGCCAGACCCACCACTCACCACTATGTTGGTGGTGATGACCTCATGGATGGATTCCAGGAAGAAGGTCTATGGCAAAGAGCAGAAGCAGCAGAGCAGAAGGAGTTGGGGTGATTGCTCTGAGATCTTCCTTGGAGCCCTCCTATCCAGCCAGACACATGCTGACCCAAAGCACGGACAAGGCCAGGGGGTGAGAAGAGATGGAGGAGCTCGGGACTAAAGGAGGTACTGCTTTGTCTTGGTGCACTTGATCAATTCCAATTACAATTAATTCCAATTATATTTGGCCCATGCCAATCCCAAAGACAACATGCAATGCCTCCCCTTGTTGTTGTTGGCCATGAGCTCTGTCCCTGAGCTCTTTTTCTCAAGGCTGGCACTCTACCACTTGAGCCACAATGCCACTTTTTTTTCGGATGTTTCATGGAGGCTCAGAGTCTCACTGTCCTGTCCAGACTGGCTTGGGACCATGATCCTCCAGATCTCAGCTTCCTGAGTAGCTAGGATGACAGGCATGTGCCACCAGTGCAAAGTATGTGATGCCTTTTGAACGCATCTTGGCAAGTCTGTAAGGAGCCCAAAGGGCCTGGATAGACCATGACCCAATCAAGGAGCCGGGATGGGGGAAGGCTGACCTTCTAGCCATTCTGTTCCCCCAAAATCAAAGATGCCATGTGATGTTGTATGCATCAAAAACCTAGGCCAGCAGCCACCAGGCTTAGTGGGGGGAAAGTAGAGAATACCCAAAGATTGCAGTGTAGAAATCTTTGATTTTGCATGCATGTGGTGTATGTGTGTGTGTGTGTGTGTGTGTGTGTGTGTGTGTGTGTGTGTGTGTGTGTGTGTGTGTGTGAACTCAGGGCCTAGGCTCTTTCCCTGAGTTTTCTTGCTCAAGGCTAGTGCTGTGCCACTTGAGCCACAGCCCCACTTGCTTTTCGATTGTTAGTTGTAGGTAAGAGTCTCAAGGACTTTCCTCTCCAGTGTGGCTTTGAAGCATGATGGGGGCCCTAGGGAAGCAAGAGTAAACACAACTCTCAGGTACAATCCCTATAGTGGGCCACTCCTGCCCCCTGGTGGCCACACGCGGGACATGTGGCCCGGTGCCATCATCCTCTAGAGTTCAATTTGGGGAAGTGACCAGAGCCAAAATGACTTTTGCTCACTCTGATTGCTGATGCCAGAGCAGGTCTGTTCCACCCTAGGCCAAGAGAGCTCCAGGGGATACCCAACTTTCCAGAGACACAAGGAAGAGAGTGGTCAGCTCCAGGCTGAGCTAAGAGCCTTTGCCCACAGATACCCCAACTTGTCCTTACTTATCACCATAAGATCTGTGAAAGAACAACCCCAAAAAAACAAAATTGGAACTGTGCCTCCAAGTGTTAGAGCTCTAGCATTGAACCAAAGAGCTCAGGGACAGGGCCCCCAAGCTTTGAGTTCAAGACCTCAAGTCACCTTCCCCCATAAAACACAGGTTTTCTAAATGTGAAGTAGTAGGGTTTGTGAAGTGTTTCTGAAGAATGGTGATACTGAAGAAAGCACCTTAATTTTAATGACAGGTGAACTTGTGACATACAGCTATGTGCTGAGTCCTTCACAGGGAGCTATTTGCTGGGTCCTTCCTATATGGGGGTTTTGTGCTAAGTCCTCAAAAAGGTGTTGTTTGCTGAGTCATCACAAAGGATGCTATGTGCTGAGTCCCTGAGAAAAGTAGACCGTCCTGGGTTTTTCAAAGGGTGCTGTGTGCTGAGTCCATTACACAACGTACTGTATTCTGAGTCCTTCAAAAGGTGTGGTGATCTAATGCATCCCAATGGGTCCTGCTATGTGCTGAACTCTTGCGAAGAGAGGTATGAGGTGAGTTTTTTGAGTGCTGTGTGCTGAGTCCTTTACACAGGGTGCTCTGTACTGTCCTTCAAATGGTGCTGTGTGCTGAGTGCTTCCACAGTGTGGTATGTGCTGAGTCCTTCAAAATTGTTCTATGTGCTGAGTTTTTCAAAAGGTGTTGTGCACTGGATGTTTTTTACAGGGTGCTTCATACTCAGCCCTTCAAAGGTGCTGTCTGGAGTCTTATAGGGTGCTATGTAATGAGTCCCTAGGAAAAATTGCTATCTGCTGAGTTTTTCAAAGCATGCCATGCACTGAGTCCTTTATACTGCAGGCTATGGACTCCCTCCTTCAAAGGGTGCTGTGTGCGGAGTATTCTACCCAGTATACTACATGCTGAGTCCTTCAAAGGGAGCTGTGTGCTGAGTCCTTTACACAGAGTGCTTTGTGCTGTTTTTGGAAGTGCACTGTGTGCTGAGTCATCCCAAAGGGTGCTATATTCTGAGTCCTTTAGAGGTAGTTATCCCCAACAATCACACAGACACAAACACAAACACAGATACACACATGTCCCCATGCACCTGCTTGGTGTGTGGAGTGAAGGGGAATGGAGGAGAGTCTCTTCCAGTGGTGGGGCTGAGGGGAGATTCAATCCCCTGGGCAGGTACTGGGGGGGGGGTGGAGAATGCTGAGCTGAGGTAAGGCTGCAATTGCCATGGTCTGGAGGCCTTAGGATCTAGTCAGGGCTGCAATTGTGGCCAGCGGTGGGGAGCGGGGCCCAGGGGAGGAGGGGGCAGGGCTCAGGGGCACACTTTGGTGGCAGCAATGGCTAGGGGCCCAAGGAAGCAGGGGCTTGTGCATCAGGGGGGCAAGGCCCAGGAGAGGGGCTGAGAGAGAGCAGAGAGAAGAGCGAGCAGGAGCACAAGTGAAGTAGGCCCTGAGAGGAGACTCGAGCTGGGACAGCTTCTTTACAGGTTTTGTTTTTGTTTTAGGGATTTTAGAAAAAAAAAAAAAAAACCTTGGCTCCAACCAGCCCAGTTCTTGGAATGAAAATGCCTCTAGGTCCCCCTCCCCATAACAACTTAACCCACCTCCATTGTTCTGTTAAAGACTCAGGGACTAAACAGGTAGCCAGAAATCAGGCTCATGCTGGCATGCTGGGGGCATCCCAAGTTTACTATAAACTCCACCTTTTTCACATGTTTATGTTAAACTCCACTAAACTCCTTTGTGTATGTTTACCTTAAGCTCTGCTTTACCTTGAATTCATGAGTCATTTAAACCAAAAGTGACAGGCTGGTTTAAACAGCCATTATGTGACAAAGTGTAACCTCACTGGCCACCTGCATGTGGTCTGGTATGACTGTGCAATCTTTTGGGTGTGTGAAAATCTCATTGGTTGCCTACTTGACCAGGCTTCACCTTGTGATTTTTGCATTTAAAAACCTAAGCAAGTGGGCTGCTAGGGGTTGCAGTATCATCTCCAAGCCTGTGCTGCGGCCCTGGCCTGTCAGTGTAGGAACCTTCTCAATAAAGTTGCTTCTTTAATAATAACTTTGTTGCGGTGGGCTCTGTCACTCCGGATGGCTAGTTGGGCTTGCCTGCCTGAGTAGGGGATCTTCTTACTACACAAGCACCAGTGTGTAAGGTCCATTCCTGGACTGTGAACAGACCTCACACAGTACCTGCGTTATCTAGGCAACTGGGACACCTGGAAGAGGTCACATCCACATCTGCTGAGGTCACATCTTAACCTGATGTGGCCACACCTTTCTCCCACCTGATCCCACTTCCCTTTACCTGGACACACCCTTCCCCGTATCCCTACCCTATATAAGGCCTAATCTGGGGCCAAACATCCCTCTTTTTCTTTTGCCAGCTGCGTGGAGTGCCAACCTTGCCTGGTCCCAGCAGGTCTACTGAATAAACCTACCCCTATCCTGAATACCACATGCGTGGTGCAGTTCTTACTCGGCTACCTCTTTTTAAAAAACCTAACACAGTGGAAACGGCTTCAGTGGCTGTCGGCTGCTCTGTCCATAGTGTGAGTCCTGGCCAGAAGTGCAGAGCATGTGGCGATGAGGCGGCTATTGCTACTGAGGTGGAGGCAGCAGCAGCTGCCTACACAGGGGAGGAGGAGCTGAGAAGGAGCAGAGGCTGTGCACAGCCCCGAAATGAGCCCGTAGACGCCCCTGCCCCCTCTCAGCAGCGCTGTTTTTCAAATATGGTGCTGCCGTCTCTGAACCACAGAGCCTCTTGCAGTCACCTGGCGGAGATGGCGCGCCCCTGGCATGCTTGTGGCCTTGACTTGGTCCCACCCCGGGTCCTCAGATGCCGGTTGCGCAACTGATCGCAGCCTACAGCTTCTTCCAGCAGCACACGTGAGTGGCTGCCCTGCGGGCCAGCAGCCCATGACCCCACCCCCTACCAACTCCCCACTCTACCCTCCCCCCATCCCAGCCGAACCAGAACACCACCTCTTGCTTCCCCTTACCCATCACGCATACACCTCCCCCATGCTCCACAGTCTGCCCTGGCTCTGCCACAAATGCACCCCAGGGGTGGGAGGTGGAGGTGGGTGTCCACCCGGGGATCCCACCCTCATCGCTACTGGCCAGTGTTCCAGGAAAAGGGAGCTTCAGAGTTAGGTGAGGAGGGGGCACCACATAGCCCCTAGCCTGGAGCAGTGGGAGCCATACAGCCTTGCATCTGCATCCTTTCTCTCCCTGGTGGGAACCTGGTGGCTTTAGTCAGAGGTGGCATGCAGCACCCACCACCTGCCTTCTTAGGTCTTTTCCTTTTTGCTGGGGAGGGAGGTGTTGGATAAAGAAGATAGCCCCCCCCCTTGCTGTGTGAGCTCTTTTCTTCTGTGCTCAGTCACCCTTTCACCTGAGGACATTCCCAGAAGAGCCCACTAGAGAGGTGAGGGAATTGGGGTCAGATAGAAGGTGGGTATTTGGAAGAAAAATACACCCCCTCTGACACATATACAACCAGCCTGTACCCCCAACTCCAGCTGTCAACAGTTCTGACTGGGTGATCACATTTCCTAGTTCTGCCAGCTTCTACTAGTGCTCCCAGTCCATCTGGTCTCCTTGTCCTCCCCAAGAATCTACCAAGTCGCCCAGAAGTATGTAGGCTGGAAGTAGGGAGTCCATCCATGTATATAGCCTTTAGGACCTCATCAAAGTCCCAAACAACGCCCCCACCCCAGGTCAGACACCTCTCTGGAGGCACCATGACCCCGTGCTTTGTTTTCTGTCCAGGCTCTGAGGAGCCACATGTCTTGGGACTCGTTCACCCAGAGTCCTAGGCTAGGTTTTGGTGAATGGGGAGTCAAGGCTGGTTGTTCCCAAGGGTCTGGCCCTGGAGAAAGGGGGAGGCAGGGTAGTTCTACATTATTAGAGCATTGTTCAACTTGGGTGGTTGCCCCTGGTTCTGACAAGGGAACCCCCGTGCTTGAGCTGGTACATTGCCTAGATGAGAAACCAACAAATTCAGGAGAGGCACTGCACTGAGTCTGTGTGTTTAGGTGTGTATGAGAGTGAGAGAGAGAGAGAGAGAGAGAGAGAGAGAGAGAGAGAGAGAGAGAGAGAGAGAGAGAGAGAGAGAGAGAGAGAGAGAGAGAGACCATCTTTCTCATTGTACAGTCAGCATTTCTAAAAAGAGCACAAGCATTTTTTTGGGGGGGGTCCGGTTGTGGGGTTTGAACTCTGGGCCTGTGTGCTGTCCCTCAGCTCTTCAGCTCAAGGCTAGCACTCTACCACTTGAGCCACAGCACCACTTCCGGCTTTTATCTTTTATCTTATGTGGTGCTGAGGAATGGAACCCAGGGCCTTGTGCATGAAAGGAATGCGCTCTAACACTGAGCCACCTTCCTAGCCTGAGCAAAAGCATTTTATTTTTGTGCATGTGTGTATTTGTTGTTCTTTTTTCATTAATGCCCAGTATGAGTACAGCCACAATTTTTGTTTTCTCTTTCACCATTTCATGTCTTCTTTAGAGAAGGTTTCATTAGATGTTCCTTCCCACCACATTCGTCCCCTTTCCTGCAGCCCACAGTAACTGCTGGGCCTGCGTGGGTCTCTCCTAGGAGGCCTGTGTGAACCACAGACCAGAGTGGACACCTGCCCTTCTGTCTTTAGCCAGAAGGCTCATGAGGCTACTGTGACCACAGCTGCATTCTTCCAGCCAGACAGTCTGCTCTCACGTGTATAGTTGGAGCTAATTCAAAGTTGGGAATATGTCTGCTAAACATAATTAGGGAACGAGATAGGGGGTGTAGGGCAGGGGCTGTGAATCTAGGAGGGTCTGGGAAGTGATGAATGGTGTGAAATGGCAGATGGTTCACCACGACCGAGGATGAGAGGGGAATCTTACCCAGGGCATTGATGGTGTCCAAGGGCATCTTAGCAGGGGGCTCCAGGTCCCCAATGTTGCCATGGATTTCCTCCCAGGGCAGTGCACTGGTGGGCAGTCCTCCCTGGAGTCCTGCAGACTCCAATCTGTGTCCCTCCTGGGCTGTTTCCAGCTAGGCAATGGTAGGCAAGTGTGTTCCCCCTGCTGGAGCCTGCTTGGGATCAGGACATGGCAGTTCGCTAAGGCTCTCTGAATGCCATTTCTGTAACCTGCTGAAGGCTGTCTGGAAGGAAAAGGGGACTACTGATTTTGGAACCCATTAAGTTTAATAGGGAAAAGTGAAATGCCAGCTTTTCCAGGGTTATTTTTTTGAAGCTGGCATTTCTACTAACGCCTGGGATTCTGGGTCAAATTAGATGGACCATTTAAGCCACCAAAAGATGAGTTTGTTTGTTTTTTTTGTCAGTCATGGGGCTTGAACTCTGGGCCTGGACGCTGTCCCTTAGCTCTTCAGCTCAAGGCGAGCTCTCTATAACTTGAGCTACAGCGCCACTTCTGCTTTTCTGGTGGTTTATTGGAGATAGGAGTCTCACAGTCTCTCCTGCCCGGGCTGGCTTTGAACCGCGATCCTCAGATCTCAGCCTTCTGAGTAGCTAGGATTACAGGCGTGAGCCACCATTGCCTGGCGAAAATAATGAGTTTCAAACCGGCACAGGCAGAGTTCCCAAACCAGAAGGTTTCCTGCTACGAATGTCGTGCCTTGACTGCCTTTCTCCAGCAGCTGCTGATTCTCCACCGGCTCTCTCTAGGCTGACCACCACAGTTGAGGATGTCTTGGGGAGCAGAGATTGTGACCTCGCCATCTGCAGCCTGTCAGCTGTGAGCAGAGACAATTCCCAGCACTTGCACTGGAATCTGTGAGATTCAGAGACCTGGGATGCCTCAAGGATCCTTTCTCTGCAACATGAAACTTGGGGGCCAGATATAGTGGACCATACTGTCTGCCCCAGGGAGTGGAGAGGAGGCCCCTTGAGCCTGGCATTCACCTCACAGCAACCATGTTCACACCTGAGTGGGGAATGGAGTGCCACAGAACTGGTAAGTGGCTGGACAGAGATCTTTGAGAAGATAGACATCCCAGAGGCCCTGGAGTCCAGTGAAGACCTCATGGCTCACGTCCTTGAAACCAAAACAGTTAAGTCCAGTGGCACCAGGAGGGTGGGAAGAGGAGGAGGGAGAACTGTTGGAGAGGTACATCAGGCTTTGCCCCCACCCTGGATGCTTACCTGAATTAGATGGGACTTTTCTGTAGTATTGTCATAGACAGATGCTCATTTATTTATCCAACAAACCATTACAGTGTGTGTCAAGCCCAGGGGGACGGGGGCGGGTCATACACGATGAAAGGTTCCAGTGCTGGTTCCACAGCACATGAAGAAATCTTGGTTTGAGTTGGATACCATTGCTTCATACCTGTCATCCTAGCTAAAGAAAGCGTATAACACTCTTATCTCCAACTAACTACCAAAAAGGAAATGCCAGAAGTGGATGAGTGGCTCAAGCCATAGACTGTTAGCCTTGAGTAAAAAGGCTCAGGGACAGCACCCAGTCTCTGATTTTAAGGCCCAGGAGTGACACAAAGAGAGGACAGAGAAAGACAGGAGGGAAGGATGGAGGGAGAAAAGAAGGAAAGGAAGGAAGAAGGAATCATGCAGGCCTTGGTTTGGAGTTCCGGGATCAAGGGAGCCAACCATTCACAATCTCTGTGGGGACAGTTTCAGAGCCTGAAGCCAGTATGTAGGAGCAAGCCACAGTCCCCTAGGCAACTTCACGACATCCAAGATCTGAGTTGTTTGCTTACTGCAGAGGGAAACAGCCTGGTGTAGACCCTAGGGCTCAGGGTGTGTCACCCAGTTACAATCTCCCCTAGCTCACTGAGTTTTTTTTTGGTCAGATAAGAAGAAAGTGTCCAAAAGCTAGGGAGGATAGGGAGAGGGAGTGTCCAGAGGGGGGTGGCAAGAGATAACCAGGAAGATGAAGAGGGAGGATGATCCCAGATCAGGTGTGCCAGGCCATTGAAGCCATGACCTCACCTGACAACCTAGACCATCAGTGATAGAGCCTTCAACCCAGCCACATCCCTATTAAAAGTCCTAGCACTCTGGGTTCACCCTTGACGACCTCACTGTCGCCCACTGCAGGATGCCTGTGCAGTACATCCTTGGGGACTGGGACTTTTGCTGGCTCAATCTGAAGATGACACCCCCAGTGTTCATTCCTCAACCACAGACAGAGGAAACCAGGCCACTGGCACAGGACAGCCAGGGAATGAGGGAAAGAGTCAGACACATGTTGCTCTAAGACTTCCTCTAGGGGACTCTAGGGCCCCGTGAATGCCATTCTCAGAGTTAGAGTTGGGTCTCCTTGCTGGCTCAGCCTTTAGTCTAGATGGAAGATGTGGGATTTAGAGAGGGCGGACTGAAGGTCGAGGCTGGTGAAAACACCAGAGGCACTGGGCTCTGAGCTGCATTGTTTCTTTGAGGATACTCACAACCCAGGATCATTCCTGAGGTGGATCAGCCCTTTTCTCCTCCTGAGATAGAGGCACCTAGAGCCCGCCAGTCTGCATCCCTTGGCTGAGAATTCATTCATTCCAATATCCTTTGGTTTGATAACTGGATCTCACCTGACTGCCCAGTGTCAAGGCAGGACAGTGAGAGATCTTGAGTCCTTGATGAGGTCACGGGTTTCTCAGTATTAGATTGTACTTGAATGTCCTGACTTGGTGCATGGTCAGTCCCATCTAAGACTGCCATGACCTAGGACATAGAATTTAGAGACTCAGAGCACAATGGGGTCTATTCTGTGAGTCTTGAGTATTATGTGTGAGCTTTGAGCTCCGGTGTGCTCACCTGCTTCCCTTTCTTGGGTGGATTTATGCTAGAAAAATTTTAAAACTAGGGCCTGGGTCCCATTCCTTGTTTTATGCTCAAAGCTAGCACTCTACCATTTGAGCCACAGCTCCACTTGCAACGTTTTTGGGTGTTTAATTGGAGATAAGAGGGTGGCATTCAACTGCAGTCCTCAGATCTCAGTCTCCTGAAGGGATAGGATGACAGGCATAGAAAAGCATCTTTGGCTGGGTGCCAGTAGCTCATGGCTGTCATCCTAAGTACTCAGGAGCTGAATCTTAGGATCACGGGTGCTATCCAGCTTGGGCAGGAAAGACCTTCAGACTCTTCTCTCCAATAAAGCACCAGAAATGCAGAAGTGGTGCTGTGGCTCAAGTAGTAGAGCACTGGACTTGAGCTGAAGAGCTCAGGGATAGAACCCAGGCCCAGAGTTCAAGCCCCACAAACAACAAAAAAAAGAAAGTAAAACATCTTTGTCTGCAAAGGACGGTGGAGATGTGTTTGTGTGTATGTGTGTGAGAGGTGTGGGGGTGGGTAGACATTTATCGCGCAGCTCTGTCATCATATTAGATGGATTGTCCCAAACTCTTAGTTCATGGCAGCCAATTCTTGACCACAGGTGAAGCTCTGGGTTGGATGTCAACCATCGGACCTCAGTCTCCTCATAGGACAGTTGTGAGTAAATAAGGGACTAATACAGAGGGATCTCTGGAGCAGGGCCAGGAACAGAGGGAGCAGGTGTCAGATACAGTTCTCAACAATTCTGTGAGCATATGACAGGAAGTTGCCGGGAAAGGGCTCAGATGGGGTCTGTTATAAATCCTGCAACAGGTGTGGGATCATGAAACAAAATGTTGCTGTCTTTCATCATTACCCTATCACCATGAAGAAGGGATCCTTCACTCTATTCATTTTTCCAGCCAGGTGACCTATTCATGATCGCCAGCTGACAGGAATCTTGGCCTGATTTCTCTGCCATGCTTCCTATGACAGTGGTTGTTATTCAGTCCACTTCTTGTGGTGGGAAGTCCACTTCTTGTCTTTTGTGGGGCTTGAATTCTGGATCCGGATGCTGTCCCTGAGCTCATCAGATCAGGGCTAGCACTCTACCACATGAGCCACAGAATCACTTACCATTTTCTGTTAGTTCTTTGAGGATAAGAGTCTCACAGATATTCCTCCTGAGCCAGCGATGAACCAAGATCTTCACATCTCAGCCTCCTGTGTAGGTAGGATTATAGGTATGAGCCATCAGCATCTGCCTTAAGTGTAATTCTGGCCCTCTGTCTCTGTCTCTGTCTCTGTCTCTGTCTCTGTCTCTGTCTCTGTCTCTGTCTCTGTCTCTCTCTCTTTCTCTGTCTCTCTGTCTCTCTGTCTCTCTGTCTCTCTGTCTCTCTGTCTCTGTCTCTGTCTCTGTCTCTGTCTCTGTCTCTCTGTCTCTCTGTCTCTGTCTCTGTCTCTGTCTCTGTCTCTGTCTCTGTCTCTGTCTCTCTCTCTCTCTCTCTCTCTCTCTCTCTCTCTCTCTCTCTCTCTCTCTCTGTCTCTGTCTCTCAGGAATTGGTAGAAAGAGTGTTGGAGGAGGTGGCCCAGCATCCCCATGTGGCTGGAACCCAAGGTGGCCCTCTCATTCTGGAGGTTGGCTGTGGGTCAGGAGCTGTTTTGCTCAGCCTGTTGAAGCAGCTTCATGAGGTAAGCCCCTCTGTACCCTGGCTAGACCATGACGGTTATTCATTGTCCATCTCATGAGTCCTTCCCCACATCCCTCAGCTACACCGTTGAAGGAAAGTGGATGAGAAGGTGTCACCTTGTCCCCCTGCCCAGCACAATCCAGGGCCTCTGACCTATACCCCCACCTATCTGACAAGACCCTGGCTATAAGACAATAAAAACACTCCAAGTGTACTACCCTTTGCTCGGGAGTGTTGTTTCGGTTAGCGGGCGGAGTACAGAGGAAAGACCCCAGACCTGATTGCTCCCGGGGGGACATTTGTTCTCGTGACAGAGCCAAGTCATTGCTGTTGATAAGGACGAAGCCTCCATCAGACTGACCCAGAACAATGCCCAAAGATAGGTAGGCTATTGAAGTATCAAACCCACTCATATCTGCTTCCTAATCCCAGCAAGGAGGTATAGTGTGGGTGGCCCGCCCCTGGGCCTAAGGGATTATAATTGGATGGTGGCAGTCAGGAGCTCATGGCTCCCACCCATCATCCTGGCTCTTTGGGAGGCTGAGGTCTGATGGTTGTGGCTCAGAGTAACCCGGGCAGGAAAGTGCGTGAGAATCTTATCTCTCATAAACCACCTAGCTCCCCAAAACCACACACAAAAAAGCCAGATGTAGTGATGAGACTCAAGTGGTAGAGCCTCAGCCTTGAACAAAAGAAGCTAAGGGATAACACCCAGGCCCTGAATCCCAGCCCTAGGACTAACACAACAATGAAATAAATGAACAGTGTCCACCTTTTATCTGACTTCCAAGAAAGATGTATTCAGTTTTCTCGCTGGTACATGTAGCCAAAGTTAAGGGGCTCCCTTTGATGTTCCCCTAACCGTCTCCTTCTCTCCTTTATCTGTCCAGGCTTTATCTATTGCAGGACAGAATTCAGATCATCCCCCTGGATGTGACCTTAGGTACCCTCCCCCATCCACCTCCCTTGGGGTCAGGATCCTGGATGCATTCCCTGCTGGGAGGATGAGGCACCACAGAGATGAGGGTAGGTATCCTCAACACTCACCCACATACACACACACAAACACCCCTAATCCAAATCAGACTAGCCTTTTCCAAAGACACTTTATCTCCTTGGATTAACTGACCTAGGGGAGGAATTTGATCCCCCTGTAATGATTATTTTAACTTGGGCTTGCTAGTTGACAGGAGATAAACAGAAGCAAAAAAATCCAAAAAGCCTTTGGTGCCCATCACCTGGGGCTCATGCCTGTCATCCTGGCTACTCAAGAGGCTGAGATCTGAGGATCATAGTTTGAAGCCAGCCATAAGCTGGAAAGCCCATGAAACTCTACTCTCCATAGAACAACCAAAATGCCAGAAGTGGAGCTGTGGCTCAAGTGGTAGAGCACCAGCCCTGAGCAATAAAACTCAGAAAGACGGCTCCCAGATCCTCAGTTCAAGCCCACACAAAGAAATGGCCCTGTCATGTTGCCCACAGATTGCATAGGCCTCGAGCCCCATCTCACGGAGTGTGATACAACACCTGCCCCTGGGTGGTGTATCAGGACCTTCACAAATCCGGTGGTGGAATCCATGCCTTCCCCTTCGTGCATTCTCAACCCACACTGGCTGGAAGTCAGAGCCTGATAAGACTGGCAGCCTGCACAGCGGAGAGGCTCCAGCTTTTCCAAGGTGATCAGAAAGGGCTTCTTGGAGACAGCACTTGAAAAGGAGGTCTTGCTTAACAAGGAGGATCTGAAAGAAGCGCAGAGAGCAAAGGTGCTACAGATGATGGGCAACATAGCAGAGCATGTTCATTTCCAGCCAGGGCTGCTGGTGAGAGACTTGGTATAGATGCGCGAGACTGTCCCAAACAGGCCTGAAGGGTCACAGAAGAACAGCTATCTAGGGCTGGGATTTTGTCTTAGAGGTGGAGGGATCACCTAGCACATAGGAAAGCATGGGTTCGATTCCTAGGTCCTGCATACACAGAAAAATCTGGAAGTGGCACGGTGGCTCAGGTGAAAGAGCACTCCGCTGGAGACAAAACAAGTCAGGGACAGTGCCGGGCCATGAGGTCAGGCCCCAGGGCTGTAACCATAAAACAGTTCTCCCAGTGCTCACAGTGACCTTTGTGGCAGGTGGATGGCTATGCCGTGAAGCTCTTAGTAGATCCACCCATGCTTTGTGTCTCCTCTGACAGAGAGAAGCTGGACAGTCCTTCTTACCTGGGCACCCCTGGGCCCGCTTGTCAGCAACCCTCCCAATGTCTTCCACCAGGACATGAAGCAGCTGGCCCCAGAAGTCCTCAGGTATCGGTTGGGTGGGGCACGGGGACATAGGGCATGCCCCAGAACTCCTTGTGGGTCTGATCTGCCCAGGAAGACCAGGAAATCTGGAGGAGGCAGATGGGAGCATAGAGGGGGTTAGTGATGTGGAGGGGGCCCTTTAATCCCCATGGCTCCACCCAGATTCTAGCATCCCTTTTCTGTCCCTGAGGGAGGTAGAGGCGTGTCTAGGTGGTAGTGTCTAGAGAAGGACTAGGTGGAAATTCTGCAGGACTAAATACCTTAAGCCATGAGCCAGTGGCTCACACTTGTCATACCACACCTGTCATCCTGGCCACTCGGGAGGTTGAGATCCACAGGATCTCATTTCCAGCCTAGGCAGGAAATTTCCTCCAGAGCCTCATGTCCAATCTCCAAGCGGAAGTGGCACTGTGGCTCAAGTGGTAGAGCACTGGCCTTGAGGAAAATTAGACATCAGGGACAGTACCCAAGCCCTGCATTCAAGCCCCTCAACCAAAAAACAAAAACCAAAACCAAAACAAAAAAACCTAACAAGAAACACACTCCTTCCTTGCTTGCAAGAGATGGTGAAGTAGTAGGGTTGCTGTGGTTGTGAGACCAGATGCTGACCTCACAGTACAGACATTTCTAATAAGTCCCCAGATTTACCCCAGTGTGAAGCCATAGGGTGGGTGGTGCCTTACCAAGAACTCCAGAGGTCATGGCCTGTGGTAGGCAGGGAGTGGGTGAATGGGAGCAGGGGTGGAATGGTAGTGTCAATTATATGCTCTCCATCTGTGGAAGAATGGTTTTGGATGCTGGTGACCAAGTCTGAAGTGCAGGGTTAAATGTGTTTTCTGTTTTGATGAGTTGGGTTTTCCCTTGGTATAAGAAGGTGGCTGCAGAGGAGGCGACAATGCTTGATAAGAAATGTACTCCTTATCTTGCCCATGTAAGTGTAACCCTTCAGTACAGTATTTTCACAATAAAAAAAGAAAGAAAGAAAAGAGCTGAAGAAAAAAAAAAGACGGGTGTATCCGGGCACTGCCAGTGGTTCATAACTGTCATCCTAGCTACTCAGGAGGCTGAGATCTGAGGATCACCGTTCAAAGCCAGGTTGGGCAGGAAAGTCTGTGAGACTTTATCTCCAATGAACCACCAGAAAATTGGATGTGGTGCTGTGGCTCCAGTAGTAGTGTGCACACTTTCATCTGAAGAGCTGAGGGTCTGCTGGCTGACCCAAAGTTCAAACCCCATAACCTACAACCAAACAAAAGATAGCTGAATTTTCTGCATAACAGTGTGTACAGTAGAAATGCCATGATGTGTTGTGAACCACTGCAGACATGTGAGAGGCTCTGAGTTTTGTCTACATTGGCTCTGATGATGGTAGTGCCATCATATCTGGAGTGGAATATTCAGGGTTCTCAGGGACTGCTGAGGCTTTGGGCTACCACTGTATATGTCTGTTTGTTTGTGTATCTTTTGTCTGTGTGTATCTGTGTCTCTGTGTTTGGATGTAGAAGACCCGGGCCTTGAACTCAGGGCCTAGGTGAAGTTCCTATGCTTCTGTGCTCAAAGCTAGAGCTCTAACACTTGAGCTGCAGCTCCATTACTAGCTATTTGGGGGTTCATTGGAGATAAGAGCCTCACAGACATTTCTGTGCTGGCTGGCTTTGACCTCAGCCTCCTGAGTAGCTAGGATGACAGGTGTGAGACACCAGTGCCATATTTGTGTGTGTGTGTTTTCCTCATCTCTCTGTCCCCTTCCTGGGTGCCTGTCTGCCTCTTTCTGACCTCAGATGGTGCCCCTCCTCCACACCGACCTTGCCTTTAGCCTCCTATCAGGGTCTACAATGAGTCCTAAATTACCAGAGCCCTGAGTTCAAGCTTTTCTTTGGGGCGGGGCCCAAGTCCAGCTGTCCAAATCTTTGGCCGCCTGCAGGGGATTCTGGGTCAGCCGGGCAGCTGCAATAAAGTCTTGCCTGTCTCTGGGTGGGGAACTCAGACATGGGATGTCCTTCCCGTTTCCTCAGCTAGACCTCTGGCTGCATGTCCCTCTCAGAAGGCTGGCAGTGAGTGGGGGAAGGAGGTTGCCGATGACTCTCACCAACTCCAGCTTGATAATGGACTGAAGGCCGCCCAAGCAAGGAGGATTCCGGGCTACTTTGGAGGTGACGCCAAGGTGGCTTGGAAGTGTCTGTTGGTGTATAGGAAATGTCAACATAGTTTATCTCAGGCAAGTCTATTTTCCAGCCCCAGCTGGCCCTCTAAAATCCTTCTAGAGAATTCTAGATGCCCAGAATACAGAGGCACAGACTTTAGATTCCAGAGCCAGGGAATTGGGGGAGGAGAGACTGGTATGGCCAATACTTCAATGTTCTGGGGCATTAGCCTTGACCTGGGTATGCTCCCCTTGTGTACGTTCACGTCTTAACCCAGAGCTGGCCAGAAACAGGCCACTTGTGGTGGTGCTGTGGAAGTGGCAGGAGTGGAAGTGAGATCTAGGATCATCAACATCTGGATTTATGGCGTGAGGAGGGATGGGAGGGCAAAAGGTCTCTTTAAAAACAACTTTAGAGCTGGAACTCAGGCCCTAGGCACCGAGCTTCCTTTGCTCAAATCTAACACTCTACCACTTGAACCACAGCTCACCTTTCATCTTTTTTAGTAGTTTCATGGAGATAAGAGTCTCACGAACTTTCCTGCCTGAGCTCCCTTCAAGCTGCCATCTTAATAGCTCAGCCTCTTGAGTAGCTAGGATTGCTGGTATGAGCCACTGGCACCTGTTAATGATGTTAGTGTGTGTGTGTGTGTGTGTGTGTGTGTGTGTGTGTATGTGTGTGTGTGTGTGTGTTTGTGTGTGTGTACCATGGCTTGTACTCACAGCCTAGGTGGTATCCTTTAGCTTGTTTGCACAAGGCTCATGCTCTACCACTTGAACTACAGTAGCTCTGCTTCCTAGCTTTTTGGTGATTCATTGGAGATAAGAGTCTGCCCACCCAGGCTAGCTTTGAATCTTGCTTGATCCTCATGTGTCAGCCTTGAGTAGCTAGGATTATAGGCATGAGCCACTGGCATCCAGCTGCAAGGATGTCTCTTCATACTGTCTTCTGTTCTAACAGCTGTCTCCTTGCTCTGGCCTAGATCTCTGATCTCCACATCAGCTCCCAGCAGCCCTTGACTGTGTGGAGAACATAAAGCTCAAACCTGTCAAGCATCCAATTTCTATGTCCTCAGGGGAGGGTAGGATTCCTCTGAAGCCTGGAGGAGTAGGGGGAGGGGAAGAAAGGTTAGCTGTAGCTGGGTGCTAGGCTGGGAGAGCGGTACACTGTCTTAGCCAAGAAGGAAAGTGTGGCTAGATGCTAATATCTCATGCTCTCATATTCCTAGCTCCTCAGGAGGCTGAGATCTAAGGATTGGCATTCAGAGGCAGCCTAGCTCACCTTTTCTTTTCTTTTTTTTCTTTTTTTTTTAGTATCAGTGGGATCTTTTTTTCTGTGTGAAAATTCTGTACAGAGGGCTTACAATTACATGGGCAAGATAATGAGTAAATTTCTTATCACCAGCTAAATTTTCTAAAGTGTGTGAGACTCTCCTTTCCCAATAACCACCTGAAAGCTGGAAGAAAAGCTGTGGCTCAAGTGGTAGAGTTGCTAGCCTTGAATGAAAAAAGTGAGGGACAGAGCTCAGGTCCTGAGTTCAAGCCCTAGTACCAAGATGTGCCCATGGACACACACACACACACACACACACACACACTCACACACACTCACACACACAGAGGAAGGTAGCAATGATGAGCTGAGCTAGAACTGGGGGCAGTCCAGAGGCATAGTCATAGTAAACTCTTGACACATAAGTTATTTCTCCCCAACTCCTTCTTGGGCTGAGGTGTCTGGGCCATGACTGTAAGTCCCATGGAACCTGCACCTCCATCCATGCATAGGGTACAGGACCAAGGGAAGAACACGATAGATGCTGGTTTATACTCAGTACATGATTGCAGACCTTCATCTGCCACTTAACACTGGTGACCAAAGCAGGGATCTGAGCCCTGGGACTCGGGATAGCCACTACTACAAGCAGCAGGTAGTCAGCTGTGGATTCCTGAGCCTATAAGTCTTTCATGAGCCCAACTCAACACCCACCCAAGGTGTGCCTGACAAATTTGCCCCCATGAGTAGGCATTACCTGCTGTGCCATCTTGCAGCTCTTGCCCCTCCTGACTCAGAAACTTGGTCTAAAATATTGAATTACTGCTCAGATCCACACTGCACCCATGACAGATGGCATTCTGATGACCTGGCTGATGACTTCCAGGCCCCAAGGCTAGAACCTTCTCTGATACTTTGGCCCACTCTGTAGGCAAAGGCTCCCAAAGAGGCTGCTTTCAAGACTTGTAGGACACCTAGATATTGGGAGACCCTTAGTGGTCCACTGGAAATTACTCTACCTAGAGCCACAGAGTGAGGTTCAAGCAGGTCTGGTGGGCCTTGAACTCTGGGACTGGGAACTGTCCCTTCAGCTCTTCAGCTTACCACTTGAGCCACAGTACCACTTCCAGTTTTCCTGTGGTTCATTGGATATCAGAGTCTCTTGGACTTTCCTGCCCAGGCTGGCTTTGAACCATGATCCTCAGATCTCAGTCTCCTGAGGAGCTAGGAGGATAAGCATGAGCCAGCAGCACCCAACTAATTTGGACTTTCACCACAGTGGACTAGGAACTCCTGAAAGCTTTTCTTTATTTTTTATGTGCCAGTACTGGGGCTGGAAATTAGGGTCTGGGCTCTGTTCTCTAATTTTTGCCTCAAGGCTGACACTCTACCACTTGAGCCACAGTTCCATTTCTGGCTTTTGGTAGTCCATCGGCAAGAAGAGTCTCACTAACTTTCCTGACCTGAGCTGGCTTTGACCCAAGACTTCTGATCTCAGTCATTCATTTGAGTAGCTAGGATTTGCAGGTGTCGAGCCACCACTGGCATTGGGCTAGAAGCTTTACTTAAGCAAGTGTTCTTCCCTGCATTTGCCCTGACTCCTCCATGTAAAGGAGGCCTGAGGGTCAGGAGCTGTGAAAAATAGTCTTCCAGCCACAGGAAATGGCTGGGGTCCATGATGAAAAGCCAAGCTCATATTCCCCTGGGCACCATTCTGGGACCTCTAGCCTCTGCCTTCCCTGTGACTCAAGTACAAACCTTGACCCAGCCTTGTATGTCCTGCCAGATATGTCAGAAGCCACAGAACTTTCATTCCACCCACACCACCTATTCTACACCACACATCAGGGAACTTTGTGCATTGTTGTACCTTCTGCCTGCGGCTCTCTATCTTGTTCCACATCTTAGAACTCCACTGGAATTTTGGCACTGGTTATATCACCTCCAGGAGCAAATCTTTCCTTCCCTTCTCTCTCTTTTTTTTAAATATTGATTTGCTAGAGATGGAACTTGTGCAGGGGGCTGGCAAATGCTCTGGCTTGGTGTGTGTGTGTGTGTGTGTGTGTGTGTGTGTGTGTGTGTGTTTGTGTGTTTGTGTGTTTGTGTGTTTGTGCCAGCACATCATCTTAAATATACTTGGAACTCAAGAAGTTAAATCCCCCAACAACAAATCCTGAAAGAAACAATTCCCCAACAAATAAGTGGGCAAAAGACTTAAAGAGAATCTTCTCTGAAGAGTAAAGAAGGATGGCCAATAGACACATGAAGAGATGCTCAAGCTCCCTACCCATAAAAGAAATGCAAATCAAAACAACATTGAGATACCACCTCACCCAGTTAGAATGGGTAGAATCAAGAACTGTAATAACAACAGATGCTGGAGGGGATGTGGACAGAAGGGAACCTTACTGCATTGTTGGTGGGAGTGTAAATTTGTTCAACCACTTTGGAAAGTACTATGGAGGTTCCTCAAAAGACTCCACATAGAGCCCCCCTATAACTCAGCAATCCCATTTTTGGGCATTTACCCAAATGTTTACAAACAAGACCACACTAAAGCTACCAGCACGACTATGTTTATTGTAGCACTATTTACTATAGCTAAGATATGGAACCAACCCAGATGCCCCTCAGTAGATGAATGGTTCAAGAAAATGTGGTATATATACACAATGGAATTCTATGCCTCCATCAGAATGAATGACATTGCCACATTTATTCGAAGTGGAAAGTCTTGGAAAAACTTATATTATGTGAAGTAAGCCAGGTCCAAAGAAACATAGGTCCCATGGTTTCCCTTATTTGCAATATCTAGTATATGTCTGAGTCAAGCAGAAAAGGTCAGTTAAGGTGAAGTTAGCGAAATGAACCCTAAGATATGTGCTCAAATGTTTTATTCTTTCTTGTGATTGTTTCTAACACATTTATAAGACTATTTCTTTGTTGCTTTGAATGACCCTCCCCCACAGTATAACCCATGCTTTCACTGTATTTGATGTCAGTATAATTTGTGGAGGGGAAGGGGAAAAACAATTCATTTAAATAGGGATACATGTGGACCCATTGCAACAATGAGGTGTACAAGTCATTTTGTCAATAACGAACTTCACAACTTTGGTGCAGGGTGGCAGGGGTGAGTGGGGAGGATTGGGTGGGGGCGGAGGGGAGGATGGGAAGGGATGGGAAGGGGAAACAAAGGAGGAGGCTACAATGCTTGATAAGAAATGTACTCATTATCTTGCCCATGTAATTGTAACCCCTCTGTACAATATATTCACAATAAAAAAAGGAAAACAAGCCCTGCACTGGTGGCTCATGCGTGTAATCCTAGCTACTCAGGAGACTGAGATCTGAGGATCTCGGTTCAAAGCCAACCCGGGCAGGAGAGACCGTGACACTCCTATCTCCAATAAACCACCAGAAAACCGGAAGTGGCGCTGTAGCTCAAGTGGTAGAGCGCTCTCGTTGAGCTGAAGAGCTGAGGGAGAGCTCCCAGGCCCAAAGTTCAAGCCCCACGACCGACCAAAAAAAAAAAAGGGAAAATAAATGAATAAAACAAAAATGCAATAAATAACTACAACAAACAGGACATGGACTCAACATTTATACGAAAGTACAAATCATACCTTTACAATGTATATAAATAGAAGGTTTCCAGGGCTGGGACTTGAATTCAGGCCTAGGGACCAGCCTTATTTTCTTGACTTCAAGCATGGTGAGCTTCCCCTTCATCCACCGTGCTTCAGTTACCAGGCCTTAAGTTCAAATTCAAAGGTAGGAGAAAAGGCGTGAATTGCAAGCCAGGGACCCTTTTTTTTTTTTTTTTTTGCCAAGCACTTTCTTGAACTCAGGTCATGGCAACAGTGCCTCAGCTTTCATCACCATAGGCTGGGGTGCAGCCGCTGAAAACACAGCCTATCCTGGGATCCTAGAACTTCAGGCCTTGTGCGGGGGGGGGGGGGGAGAATGCACAGAAAAAAAGTGGTGTGATGGCGTTTTTACATTTTCTTCCTTTGCACTATGGCCATCTGGGTCTGAGTGATCTGACTCCAAAGGATACTTCACCTTGCATTGATGAAGGCTTGCAGGCTACTGAAGAAGCCATAATCCCGAACAATGATTAGCCAGGCACCAGTGGCTCTCAGCAGTCCTCCTTGATACTTAAAAGGCTGTGATAGGAGGATCATGGTCAAAGTCACCCTAGGAAGTAAAATCCTTAAGACCCCTGTCCAACCTCAATGCCAACAATGCAAAAGTAGAGCTGTGTGGCTCCAGTGGTAGAGGGCTAATCTTGAGCAAGAACAGCTCATGGACTGTGCTCAGATCCTGAGTTCAAGGTCCAGGTTTGGCAACAAACAGACATACACAACAATCTGTGCAGCCATCTGGCTAAAGCAGGTCTCCCTCTTGTCCCCAAATGGATTGTACAGAGTTTCCTGGTGAAGGGGCTGCTGTCATCTTGACTCTGTCCATTCTGTCTGCATCACAGGATTCCAGGCACACCCCCATTCTTTCATGGTTCTTTTTGCCCAATGGGATACAAGAATAGTGGCCACGCCCACATTCCATGCTTCCCAGTTACACCTGGATTCCCTCTGTTGGTTGACACCAGCAGTTGAGGAAGGTAGAGGTGGCTGAGTGGTGAGCAAGAGACTCCAGGTGACTTTGAGGTAGAGTAGGAAATGATGTCCTAGTCGGTGAGTGGGAGAATAGAGGATTTCCTAGAGCCTGGGAATGTGGCCAGCCCAACTTTCCCGTCCCATTGCTCAGATGTCTGAAACAATAAGAATCAATGAGAGAACTGTGGGCAAGAAACTGCCACAAGAACACCAGCAGTATCCTCCCGACAGACCTGAAACATTCAAGAAAACAAAGAACACGAAAAAGGGAGGGATCCCCAAGATAAACACCACTGGGGACCCAGATTGAATGGAGAGTCCGGCCAAAGGTGATGTCGACCATGGGCCTACCCTGCCTTTGGACACAGTCACAGCCACCAGGGTCCAGAGTGTCAAGGGTCCCAATACCACCAAGGATCCACAGAGGTGCTACCTGCATGTGGTGCCCACCCTGGACCACAGAAAAGAAGAAACCAGGCACTCTTTGCCAAGATCCTACCACTGAAGCTGGGAAAGACAGACCCGCAGGGTCAATGGGAGTAAGAGAGGGAGAAGATAGCCCAGATACATGCAGCAACAAAAATGGAGGTATAGATCCAAAAGGTACCCATACAGCGGTTGGTTTCAGCAGAAAGCGATTTACAATGTGCACTGGCCCAAGTGCAGCAGACCAATGATGACAGAGAAAGGAAGCATGAAGCTCTCACCAGCTGCCTACAAGCTACAGAGTGGCGTTTGGCAGAGCTGGAGATAGTTGCTTCTCTGGTCACTGCTGCAAAGGAGCAGACCAAAATGTTCCTCAAACAGCTGAATGATGTGATCCTTCAGCTCGAGGAAAATACCAGAAACTCTGATGACCTGGAGCAAGTGAACACAGAGTTGCAGGAGAAGGTGGACGTGCTGTAGATACAGAGGAGCAACATGAAGAAGAGAATATGCAAGTTCCAACAAGCGCTGGAGGGCATTAGGTACTGAAGATGGAGTTGAATAACCTGGAGGAACAACTTCACATCCAGGTCCAGGAAAACCAGTCTCCGTCTTCAGAACGTGGAGCAGCAGGAGCAACTGCAGAGACTGGAGGAGAAAGCCTAGGATCAGCAGGAGACCCCTGAGACCCCACGATGTGCATGTGTGTGGGATAGACAACCGGAGGAAAAGCTGGCCCTGCTGTGGAACGCTCTCCACAGGGTGAGCACTGAGAAGGAGGAGCTCGCCAGCATCCTGGACTCAGAGCAGCAGATGAAGAAACATCAGTGGGAGCAGTAGGACTGCTCAGAGAAGAAGATAGAGAAATGGATAGTGGTGGCTGAGCGAGAGAGAGCCAAGCAGCTCAGGAGCAGCAGGAGCAGTCCCTGGGCCAGTGCAGGAGTTCAGAACCTCCTGTGAATGGCACATTGTCTCCAATGAGCGACTGTGGTCTGAGAAGGAGGCCCTGCAGCAGCACTTAGAGAGGCAGATCCAGCTGCTGGAGCAGCTGAAGCAAGTGAAGGGCTCTGCCGCGGACCGGGTTCTGTCGGGACGACGAAGGATACCTAGGGGAGGAACCTGGAATAGGACGGGGAGATGGCAAACAGACAACTCACACACATTAGGAGTGGATGCTGAGTGCTGAGTGCGATTTAATGCAGAGGATAACAAACTTTTATAGCAAAAAGTCTCCATAAGAAAGGGCAAAAGGTTACATAATCTTGCTGCAGGGCTTCATTCTTGGGCGGTCACCAGTTGGTCGCCTGATAAGCACTTGTTTCCGGCTTCACCTCTATTTTTAAGAAATACAATTGGTTTCGATGATTGTCACCAATTAACCACTACTTTTTTCTATAGAGGCCTTAACTGTCCCATTAAGATCTTTCCTGTTCCTTCTTTAATAGTAAGCACCAAGGAGACTTAGATTTAGCAAGTCTCTTAGTAAATGAGGAAGTTCTTTCTCCTAAGTAGTTATCTCAGCAATTGCCATACATTCTTTCTGTTCTAGCCGTGCCTACAACTTTTTGTAAATTTCTTACAATTCCTTCTGGAGTGACTTTGTGAAACCCCCAATACTTTTATATTTACTTATAACTTGTCTACTAGCCTCCATAAGAGGGGTTTCAGGGTAGCACTTAACTCTGGTGAGTTAGTCATATTTTTAAGACACTCATCAGATATTGGAGTCGTCAACACTCTTAAGAAAGAGCTTTGAATAAGGGAACGTTGACAATGAGTAAGTACAATGAGCAGTAGAAACAGTAAAAGATTAATAGGCACTCTTATGAGGAAAAGATAGGCAGAAACACATCTTTTCCAGGGGTTTTGCCAGCCTTTTCCCAGGAGTAGGCCTCTTAGAAGCCCTATTCTCCAAGGTAGACTTCGGTGAAGTCCCAAAACTTGGAGATAGGTTTCTGTAAAGCCCCATTCTCTGAGGTAGACTTCGGTGAAGTCCCAAAACTCAGAGATGGGTCTCGAGGCCCCTATCATGGTCTGATAGATGGTTTCCCATGCTAAGCAGACTCTACTGGGGTCGGCGTGGCATTTGCCCCTTTTTTTTTTTTTTTTTTTTTTTTTAATTTTCACCAGTCCTGACTCCGTGTATAAATTTTATACCAGCTGTCCTTGTAAGCTCCAATTTTAAGACATACTCATACCATTTGCGACATACTTAAACTTTCTGAGGTTTGTCTTAAAGACAATCCTTACTTTTCAAATTTCCCCAATTCTCTTTCCAAGGCTTTCTTTACTTCCTTCTTTCTTTACAATTCCTTTCCCAAGGCTTTCTTTACCACCCTCTTTCTTTACAATCTCTTGTCCATCTTTGTGGCTGTAGTTTAAAACTGCCCAATTTTCCTTTGGCTTGCGGAACCTTTATCTTAGAACAGCCTTAAGGCACCACCATGATGCAGAAGCTTGCTAGATTTTAAGGCTAAGAGTATTACCTCTATTGATAACACACTCAGGTTATTACCATATCAGAGTCAAACTAGGCTGTGACCCTAGAGTGGATTTCCAGTCACTATGCACTGAAGTGCCTAAGACAAGCAAGCCAGTGATATCCTTGTCCCCAATATCCACTGTGGGAAGAGAGAGGATTTCTGGATATCACCCAAAAGAATGTCCCACAAGATCTTAGATTTAGCAGCTTTCAACCAGGAAGCAGATTCAGGTGATGGAATCAAGCAGGAGTATCTCTGGTTGACTGTCAGGCCGTCATTGAACTTTACCCATTAAGGTGTTCAGCAGTAGCAGTAGCAGCAACCGGAACAGCAGGGTCTCTCAGTGGCTCCAAGGGACTGTCGTCACACCTCATGCTGGGCTGTAAATTCCTACACAGACTGGTTAAAGATACATTGCCTAGGCTTGGCAGGCTTTGATCCTGCTGGTTTTTAAGATCTTTTAAACAATAGCTCAGGACAATTTACCAAAATCACAACTTTTTACTAACCAGATATTTTTGTAAATAGACACAGAAGGCTTAGTCTTGTAACCATCTCTGACAAATGCAGTCTCCACACCTTGCACACCTACAACAGTTAACACTATTTTTTATGCCTTTAAAAAATTATTTTACCTATTTTGCCTCATTTTTCCAAAACTGACTCTGGACCCTTGATCTTAAAATGGGGGTAGAAGGGCGAAGGTCAATCTTCTGTAACTTCTTCAAGCTGACTTTAGGGGCGTTGATCTTACCTAGCCAAGAACCTATAACCTTAGCCTATTTTACAAAGAGGCTATCAGGGTTAGATGTCATTAAGAACAATATTTAACTTTTGACAACTGCACAGACATTTTTTCCAGCTATAGCAGTGTAGCTTGTTTAGCACTCTGGTTTGCAAAAAGCATCTTTTTAGATGACTTAGGAATGTGATCTCTAGTGACCCTAACACAATGCCTGAGTTACCTTTGCAGGCCTTTAGACAGATATCAATAGAAACACACTCTCAGGTTTACAAACTTTTTCCTGAGAAGATGAATTTCATGTTACTGGTGTCAGCTCAATATTACTGCCAATTAGAGCTTTTGGCACATAAAGGGGTTAAGATTTAAGCTATCTCCCACATTTTATAACATTAGCTTTTTACTATCACAGAGGACTGGCAAGTTCCTGTCCCTTACAAGGTAGTCATGAACATTAGGCATGCTTCCAAACTATCTTCCTATGACCTCCCGGCTCTGATCAGTTTTGAAGGGCCACGCACAAATGACTCTAGGATCTGACATTTCTGCCATCCAAGCAGTGGCTTACTGCCTCTGGATGCTCCTCCATTGCTTTCGTCCCAGGAGTGTCTTCGCTACACTGGATAAATGCCTCATTGGCATTTTCCTTTAGCTGGTCGCTGGACTTGAACTTGGGGCCTGAGCACTGTCCCTCAGCTCTACAGCTTAAGGCTAGCACTCTGCCACTTTGAGTCTCCAGCTTGGGGCTTGAGTACTGTCCCCTGACTCTTCAGTCCAGGGCTAGTACTCTGCTGGCTGAATAGAGGTGACAGCCTCTCAGGGACGTTTTTCTGCCCGGGCTGGCTTTGAACCAGTTTGCAGATCACTGAGTCTTATAAAAGGCCATTTTACTCCAATTAAAAGCAACAAGGTGGTCAACATAGAAGTAGCTTTTAAGCATGCACTTACCTGACACTTATTAAGAGTCAAAGTTACATCTGACAAACTGTAAGAATCCTCTGTGCTTTGCTTTGGGCTTGCTGGAAACTTAAAAAACCTGTAAGAGCAAACTAGAATAGCAATCATTTTGATAATCCTATTTTTTTTTTTTTTTTTTTTTGCACATTGAGGCCAATGTCAAGAATGATTTTACATTTAAACTATATATCCAAAAATCCATTCCCTATTTTTTTAAACCTCTTATTAATCACCTTTAATATTTTATACTTTAGTTTTCATTTGCATTTTGAAAAGATCCCTTGAAATCTTGAGGCCAAGTGTCACTCATTGCCTCTTGGCTGCTTGTTTTAAAACAGACACACATTAAGATTTTTAAACTCAAATGACAATTTTCCTTAATGCAAGAATTACAGTCACCTTTACTATACCACAAAGCTAGATTTAACATCTTTATAACTTTTAAAAACATCCTAATTGTAGAACATAATTGAAAGTAAGCCACATTATACAAATAACTTTTTGCCCTCTTTTTAAGGCCTTCCTAATTTTAATGTTAACACATCCAAGGGAAAGTTTTTCCAGTACTAATCAGATCATCACACCACTCATTTTAACCATCATGTTTTCAGTGTCTATCTGCAGGGAAAAGAGACAGAACAACGATGGGCCACTTGGCCCCTCCTATGGAATGGCCACACACTCTATCTGACTCTTTAGGGTTAGATGAACTGCGTTTGTGCCAGCTTGCCTCACCATGCGTGGACTCCTCCCAGGGCCTGTCCCACTGCATGACCAGCTGAACTGCACTTCTGCTTGTTCACCCTTCACCTCTAAAGATAGGTCTTCTGTTGGTTTCTAAGTTTTTCCCTGTCTCTTCTCTTGGTTCTCAAATGAAATACAGTTTTAGATAGAACAGGTAACATCTTTGACAGTGTTAAACTAACCTTTACATTTAAATTTCTAATTTTTATCCCCAAATTTTAGCCAAGGGAATTAGACCCCAAACAGCCAATGCATTTTTGTTAAGCCAGATAACTTGATTACAGTATAAACAGACTTATGCATTTTAAAATATTAGTTTTTAAAATACCAGATTTTCTAATTTGTAAGTTAAAGAACCTTTTAAAAAGCCATTTAAAACAATGTGAAGATTTTTAAAATTTTTGGTAATGTCCAAACCTCATAACCTTTTGAATTTTTAAATTAAAACTCACCCAATTGTTACAGCATGCTGACAATTTTTTATCTTTGAACACGTTCACAAACACACACAAAACACACAGATCTTAAAGCGCGCAAAAATCAAAATCAGTTGTACGTACACTTTCTAAAGGTTTTAAACAAAAATTTAAGACAGTATTTCTTTTAAACTAGGTACCTTTGTTGGGCTTAATTTTCCCAGAGCTTGCTTATCTAGCAAGGCAATTCACTAATTAGTCTTTTGAATCTCTGTGCTGTTCTCATTCAGCAAACTGAATCCAGAGTCTGCTGAGTGAGCCTGTCACACTCACCCAAATCTTCCCTACCTCAGAAAACATAAAACGAACACACACACTAAACAAGACAAACAAGTGGCCACAAAGACAAAATTAGGTCTCAGTGAATGGGGTGACATCTCACCACTTACCAGGGGACTAGAACCCCCTGTACTTATTCTAGAGAATTTTTCTTTTTAGATTCTTCTGAGATTTTCAATTATACTGAAATTATACCCCCTCTCTTTTACCTCTTTGAAATGATTGAGCAGGAGGTTGAGAGGAGTAAGCTTGCTTTGTCCTTGCCCCATCTCTGGGACAAGGAGTGTCCAAATTAATAAAACTGAGATAAGAAAGAAAAAGAAGTTAAAATTACACACACATACACACACACCACATACGGGGGTTGGTAATGTATGTGCACTTGGTCACGCTTTCTTTGGGGAGGTGGGCAATCTGGTCCGGGCACTCCTGTAATTCTAAAAGGGTGGAAGGGGCAATTAAGTGGGAAATGCGCACTCTTCCTCTGGGTCTAGGGGATCAGTAAGCCCCTCATCCACCAGCCCCAGGGCTGCGTGCCTAAGATTCAAATTAGAGTTAATAGAAGACATATACGCACACTCAAGACAGACAGCAAGCGCGTCAGACTGCTGGTCAGACAGTCTGTCCAGAAGGGCTTCCAACCAGAGAGAATCGGCCAATCGGGGGGACTCGAACCCCCTCTACCCGATCTCGAGGACAGCCCCACCCAGGGGTCCAGGGGACGTCTCCCACTGGCCCCACTGGCAGTCTTATAGCGCGTCCGCCAAGACTCTCCGCCAGCCCCAAGACCACACCTGCAGGCAGGCTTTCACCATTCCTGAAATATGAAAATTGTATCAAATGATCTAACTGTTTCTTATTCTCTTGGGGAGGGGCTGGTTGCCCCTCTGTCCGTTTTTTGTTTCCTCTCAAAGGAGGAGTTCCCTCTTTATGGAACTTAGATTTACATTCACTTTTTCAGTGGTTTCCTTTTTCCATTTTTTTTTTTTTCTCTCAAAGGAGGAGTTCCGTCTTTATGGAACTTAGATTTACATTCACTTTTTCAATGGTTCCCTTTTTCCGTTTTTTGTTTCCTCTCAAAGGAGGAGTTCCGTCTTTATGGAACTTAGATTTACATTCACTTTTCCAATGGTTTCCTTTTTCCTGCGGGAACCAAGGATTAGTTTGTTCTCCCACTGCTACTGTGGAGTATATGTTTTAAAATAGAGACAAACTATCCTTATTCTTAGAAGATGAACTCCCCATGATTTGCTCGTTATCTTTCTCAGTCACAACTGAGGGGCCTGCAGCACCCCAACGAGCTTCTGACTACTATTCCAGGTGAAAAGAAAAGAGAGAGAGAGAGAGATAGATGCTTACCTCCCAAGGTTCCTTGACTGAAGAAACTGCTTCTTGCCCCGCTCTGAGCCCCACGTTGGGCGCCACCTGCCGCGGACCGGGTTCTGTCGGGACGACGAAGGATACCTAGGGGAGGAACCTGGAATAGGACGGGGAGATGGCAAACAGACAACTCACACACATTAGGAGTGGATGCTGAGTGCTGAGTGCGATTTAATGCAGAGGATAACAAACTTTTATAGCAAAAAGTCTCCATAAGAAAGGGCAAAAGGTTACATAATCTTGCTGCAGGGCTTCATTCTTGGGCGGTCACCAGTTGGTCGCCTGATAAGCACTTGTTTCCGGCTTCACCTCTATTTTTAAGAAATACAATTGGTTTCGATGATTGTCACCAATTAACCACTACTTTTTTCTATAGAGGCCTTAACTGTCCCATTAAGATCTTTCCTGTTCCTTCTTTAATAGTAAGCACCAAGGAGACTTAGATTTAGCAAGTCTCTTAGTAAATGAGGAAGTTCTTTCTCCTAAGTAGTTATCTCAGCAATTGCCATACATTCTTTCTGTTCTAGCCGTGCCTACAACTTTTTGTAAATTTCTTACAATTCCTTCTGGAGTGACTTTGTGAAACCCCCAATACTTTTATATTTACTTATAACTTGTCTACTAGCCTCCATAAGAGGGGTTTCAGGGTAGCACTTAACTCTGGTGAGTTAGTCATATTTTTAAGACACTCATCAGATATTGGAGTCGTCAACACTCTTAAGAAAGAGCTTTGAATAAGGGAACGTTGACAATGAGTAAGTACAATGAGCAGTAGAAACAGTAAAAGATTAATAGGCACTCTTATGAGGAAAAGATAGGCAGAAACACATCTTTTCCAGGGGTTTTGCCAGCCTTTTCCCAGGAGTAGGCCTCTTAGAAGCCCTATTCTCCAAGGTAGACTTCGGTGAAGTCCCAAAACTTGGAGATAGGTTTCTGTAAAGCCCCATTCTCTGAGGTAGACTTCGGTGAAGTCCCAAAACTCAGAGATGGGTCTCGAGGCCCCTATCATGGTCTGATAGATGGTTTCCCATGCTAAGCAGACTCTACTGGGGTCGGCGTGGCAGGGCTCAACAAACTGGAAGGACCAGGTGGTGTCCCCGAAGTGGCAGGACACTCTCAAGTGCCTGGAAGCCACCAGATCACAGGAGGAATGCCTGCAAGCCCAGCTGAGCTTCCTGGCTTTCCCTGGGGAAGGGGAAGGTATGAGCCCTGGAGAAGCAAAAGGTAAGGAGGTGAATCCCCCCCACCCCATGTGACCATCACACAGGATGGAGATGTTCCCCAGACCAAGAGTGATATGGCTCTGAGAGTGCTCTTGGAGGATGAGATCCACAGGTGGAAACTCCTGACCCAAGAATGGTGGGCTAGCTTCAGGCACCCCATGGCCAACCCAGCAGCTCAGTGCCAGACTGAGCTGGAGCCACAGACCCTCATCCATGACCTGCCTGATGAGGTGGACTTCCAGAGTCCAGCAGATGAGCTCCACCATTGATGCAGCCAGCTGTTGGCACACATCCAAACTATCAAGGAGTCCCTCATGGTGTGTAAAGAGCAGATGTTGGTCCTGAATGAGCTATGTTGTGAAAAAGCCCAGTGCATGCACTGGCTGTCTCAGGAGAAGATCGAGAAGAGGAGAGTGTTGTGGAGCTGCTGTCACTCCTAGAAAGGGAAAGCACAGACAGCAGTTTCCAGATGCCAGCACAGGCTGAGCCTCCCATCCCCCTCCCCAACACTGCTTCAGAAGCAACTTGAAGACAGCATGGAAACTGCCAGAGGAGAGGTCAGGGTTCCCGACCCCATAGTGGACTCCCCCAAGGAGCAGTTCCTGCCCCAGATGCCCCACATCCAGATCTGCCCACAGCTTCCAGGCTCAGGGGAGGAGTGCTTTCTCACTTTCTCCGGTAGACTGATGCGGATGATGACTATGTGACATACTGACTCTCAAAAGCGTTGGCAGCCACCAGCAGTAGGTGACTAAATGGCTTTCTCTCAGGCCTCCATCTGCCGGGCAACGGGAAGGTTAAACTGGGGGTAGGGTAGGGCAGAGGCTGAAGGGAGTGGGCCCAAACTGAAGGGACATCTAATTGCCTATTGGTGGCCCATTGGTGACTTCTGGCATGCTAGGCAAACACTCTACCACTGAGCCACATTCTCAGCTAGGATGATTTTTCCCCCTCCCAAACCCATATGGCCATTCCTCAGATAAATAGGAAGTAGGGGCTAGGATGAATATGAAGCACAAGTCTGGTTCACCCCAAAATATTCCCATGCCCCCTCTTCCCACACCCTGAGTTGAAGCTTCTCTTCTAACATTGAGGGATGAGAGAGGGAGAGGGGAGTCCCAAGAAAATACCAACAACAGTGGCCCCCTGAGTCCCACATCCTTCCCCACACAAGTGGTCCTCCAGATTCTGATCTTACCTGACTCAATGTAAAGTCTAAACTGTCTCCCTACCACTGCAAGGCTCAGGATGAAATAAAAGTCAGCCCAGGCCTCAGCCCACACGCAAAGTGGAAGCTCCTAGTCCCAGACCTACTTCCACCTCTGACTGCCCCTAGTTAGGCCACACCCACCACTCACCACTATGATGGTGGTGATAACCTCATGGATAGATTCCAGGAAGAAGGTCTATGGCAAAGAGCAGAAGCATCAGGGTGAGCAGGGCAGAAGGAGGTGGGGTGATTGCTCTGGGATCTTCCTTGGAGCCCTCCCATCCAGCCAGACCCATGCTGACCCAAAGCACGGACAAGGCCAGGGGGTGAGACGAGATGGAGGAGCACAGGACTAAAGGAGGTACTGCTTTGTCTTGGAGGACTTGATTAATTCCAATTATAATTAATTCCAATTATATTTGGCCCATGCCAATCCCAAAGACATCATGCAATGCCTCTCCGTGTTGTTGGTCGTGAAGGCTGTCCCTGAGCTCTTTTTCTCAAGGCTGGCACTCTACCACTTGAGCCACAATGCCATTTTTGTTTTCTGATGGTTCATCGATAAGAGTCTCATACACTGTCCTGCCCAGACTGGCTTGGCACCATGATCCTCCAGATCTCAGCTTCCTGCGTAGCTAGAATGACAGGCATGAGCCACCAGTGCCCAGTATGTGATGCCTTTTGAAGGCATCTTGGCGAGTCTGTAAAGGAGCCCCAAAGGGCCTGGATAGACCATGACCCAATCAAGGAGCCGGGATGGGGGAAGGTTGACCTTCTAGCCATTCTGTTCCTCCAAAATTGAAGATGCCAGGTGATGTTGTATGCACCAAACACCTGGCCCAGCAGCCACCAGGCTTAGTGGGGGAAAAAGTAGAGAATACCCAAAGACTGCAGTGTAGAAATCTCTGATTTTGCATTCATGTGGTGTGTGTGTTTGTGTGTGTGTGTGTGTGTGTGTGTGTGTGTGTGTGTGTGTGTGTGTGTGTGTGTGTGTGTGCAGCCCCACTTCCTTTTCGATGGTTAATTGTAGGTAAGAGTCTCAAGGACTTTTCTGTCCAGGGTGGCTTTGAATCATGATTGGGGGCCCCAGGGAAGCAAGAGTAAACACAAGTCGCAAGTACAATCCCTATTGTGGGCCACTCCTGCCCCCTAGTGGCCACACATGGAACATGCGTTCTCATGCCATTATCCTCTAGAGTTCAATTTGGGCAAGTTACTAGGGCCAAGCTGACTTTTGCTTACCCAGATTGTTGATGCCAGAGCAGGTCTGTTCCACCCTAAGCCAAGAGAGCTACAGGAGGCCCAGCTTTCCAGGGACACAGGGAAGGGAGAGGTCAGCTCCAGGCTGAGCTAAGAGCCTTTGCCCACAGATACCCTAACTTGGCCTTACTTATCACCATAAGACCTGTCAAAGAACAACCCCAAAAAACAAAATTGGATCTGTGCCTCCAAGTGTTAGAGCTCTAGCATTGAATCAAAGAGCTCAGGGACAGGGCCCCCAAGCTTTGAGTTCAAGACCCCCAGTTGACTTCCCTCATAAAACACAGCTTGTCTAAATGTGAACTGGTAGGATTTGTGAAGTGTTTCTGAAGAATGGTGATACTGAAGAAAGCACCCTAATTCTAATGACAGCTGAACTTGTGACATACAGCTATGTGCTGAGTCCTTCACAGGGCGTTATTTACTGGGTCCTTCCCTCATGAGAATTATATGGTGAGTCCTTAAAAAGATGCTGTTTGCTGAGTCATACCAAAGGGTGCTATGTGCTGAATCCCTGAGAAGAGTGGGCCATCCTGGTTTTTTTTAAAGGGGGCTTTTTGCTGAGTCCATTACACAAAGTATTGTACTCTGAGTCCTTCAAAAGTTGTGGTGTGCTAATGCATCCTAAAGGGTCCTGCTATGTGTGAGCCTTTGAGAAGAGAGGGATGAAGTTTATTTTGAGTGCTGTGTGCCAAGTCCTTTCCATAGGGTGCTCTGTACTGTCCTTCAAATGGTGCTGTGTGCTGAGAGCTTCCACAGTGTGGTATGTGCTGAGTCCTTCAAAATTGTTCTGTGTGCTGAGTTTATCTAAGGAAGCTGTGCACTGTGTGTTTTACACAGCGTGCTTCAACACAGATTGTGATGAGTCCCTGGTAAAGAGTGCTATGTGCTGAGTGTTTCAAAGCATGCCATTCACTGAGTCCTTTACACTGTGGGCTATAGACTCCCTCCTTCAAAGGGTGCTGGGTAGAGTACTCAGCATACTACATGCTGAGTCCTTCAAGGGGAGCTGTGTGCTGAGTCATTTACACAGGGTGGTTTGTGCTGATTTTGGAAGTGTGCTGTGTGCTGAGTCATCCCAAAGGGTGCTATGTTCTGAGGCCTTGAGAGGTGGTTATCCCCAACACTCACACACACACAAACACAAACACACATACACACAGGAGTGTCACCATGCAACTGCTTGGTGTGTGGAGTGGAGGGGGATGGAGGAGAGTCTCCTCCACTGGTGGGGCTGAGGGGAGATTCGATCCCCTGGGCCGGTACTGGGGGTGGGGGTAGTTTTGAGCTGAGGTAAGGCTGCAATTGCCATGGTCTAGAAGCCTCAGGGCCCAGTCAGGGCTGCAATTGTGGCCAGGGGTGGGGGGTGGGGCCCAGGGGAGGAGGGGGCGGGGCCCAGGAGCACACTTTGGTGGCAGCAATGGCCAGGAGCTCCAGGGGCAGCGGTGTGTGTGCAGCATGGGTGGGTGGCCAAGGAAAGGAGTGTGGGGCAGAGAGAGAGCTGGGAGAAGAGCGAGCATGAGCACTAGCACGCGTGTAAACGGCTTCAGTGGCTGGCGGTTGCTCCGCTCATAGTGTGGGTCCTGGCCGGGAGCGCAGAGCATGTGGAGCTGCACGGCAGGCACATCGCCACACCCAGCCCCTCGGAGGCGCCCAGCCATGGTGGCCCAGAGTCTAAGGTCCCAGTGTGGGGAGCACGGCAGAGGCAGTGGCTGCTGAGGCGGCGGCCGCCACAGGTTAGGAGGCCGCTGATGCTGCGGTGGTGGCTGAGGAGGAGCAGAGGCTGCGCACAGCTACACCACGCGCCCGCGCTGGGTTTCAAACATGGCGCTGCTGGCTGGGACCCGTGGAGCCTCTAGCAGTCACCTGGCGGCGATGTTGCGCCCCTGGCCTGCTGGTGGCCCTGACGTGGTTCCAGCCCTCGGTTCTCAGACTCCTGGCGCCACGCGGAGTTGCAGCCTACAGCTTCTTCCAGCAGCACACGTGAGTGGCCGACCTGAGCTCCCGCACTCCACAAACCCCCTGTAAACCCCGTCCCCCACTCTACCCTTCCTCCCCACCCTCGAGGACCCGGACCCTTGCCTCTTGCCTCCCCATCCTGCCCTGCCTGCGCCTCCCCCGTGCCCCACAGTCTGTCCTGGCTCTGCCACAAATGCATCCCAGAGGTGGGGGGTGGAGGTGGGTGTCCACCTGGAGATCCCACCCTCATCCCTAGTGGACAGTGTTCCAGGAAAAGGGGACCTGCAGGGATGGGGAGGAGGGGGCACCACAGAACCCCTGTCCTGGAGCAGTGGGAACCACACAGCTGTGCATCTGCACCCTTCCTCTCCCTGGTGGGAACCTGGTGGCTTTAGTCAGAAGTGGGGAGCTGCACCTCCACACCTACCTTCTCGGTTCTTTTCCCTTTTGCTGGGCAGGAGTTGTTGGATGCAGAAGATAGAACCCGTTGTTGTGTGAGCCCTTGTCTTCTGCGCTCAGTCACCCTTTCACCTGAGGTCATTCCCAGAAGAGCCCACTACAGAGGTGAGGGCACTGGGGTCAGATAGAAGGTGGGTATTTGGGAGAAAAACACACCCCCTCTGACACACATATAAACGGCCTGTACCCCCAACCCCAGCTGTCAACAGTTCTGACTGGGTGATCACATTTCCCAGTTCTGCCAGCTTCTGCTAGTGCTACCAGTCCATCTAGTCTCGTAGTCCTCACCAAGAATTTGCCAAGTTGCCCAGAAGTATGTAGGAGGGAAGTAGGGAGTCCATCCATGTATATAGCCTTTAGGACCCCATCAAAGTCCCCAACAACGCCCCCACCCCAGGTCAGACACCTTTCTGGAGGCACCTGCTTTGTTTTCTGTCCAGGCTCTGAGAAGCCACATGTCTCGGAACTCCTTCACCCAGCATCCTGGTCCAGGGTTTTGGTGAATGGTGAGTCAAGGCTTGTTGTTACCAATGGGAAGGGTCTGGCCCGTCTGCATTATGAGAGCATTGTTCCCCTTGGGTGAGATCCCTTGGTTCTGACAAGGGAACCCCTGTGCTCCAGCTAGTACATTGCCCAGGTGAGAAACCAACAAACTCAGGAGAGACACTGCTCTGAATCTGTGTATATGTGTGTGTGTGTGTGTGTGTGTGTGTGTGTGTGTGCGAGAGAGAGAGAGAGAGAGAGAGAGAGAGAGAGAGAGAGAGAGAGAGATCATCTTTCTCATTGTACAGTCACCTTGTCTAAAAAGAGCAAAAGCATTTTATTTGTGTGTATGTGTGTATTTGTTATTCTTTTTCAATTAATGTCCAGTATGAGCCCAGCCATAATTTTTGTTTTCTCTTTCACCGTTTCATGGCTCCTTTAGAGAAGGTCTCAGTAGATGTTCCTTTCCACCTCTTTCTTCCCCTTTTCTGCAGCCCACAGTAGCTGCTGGACCTGCGTGGGTCTCTTCTAGGAGGCCTGTGTGAACCTCAGACCAGAGTGGACACCTGCCCTTCTGTCTTTAGCCAGAAGGATCATGAGGCTACTGTGATCACAGCCGCACTCTTCCAGCCAGACAGTCTGCTCTGGTGTGTATAGTTGGAGCTAATTCAAGGTTGGGAATGAGTCTGCCAAACATAAATAGGGAATGAGATGGGAGATAGTAGGGCAGGGGCTTTGAATCTAGGAGGGTCTGGGAAGTGATGAACGGTGTGACATAGCAGATGGTTCACCACGACTGAGGATGAGAGGAGCATCTTACCCAGGGTATTGACCATGTAAGTGGGCATCTGGGGAGGGGGATCCGGGCCCCCAGTGGTGGCGTGGATTCACTCTAGGGGCAGTGCACTGGTGGGTAGTCCAACCTGGAGTCCTGCAGACTCCAATCTGTGTCCCTCCTGGGCTGTTTCCAGCTGGGCAATGGTAGGCAAGTGTTTGCCCCTGCTGGAGCCTGCTTGGTATCAGGACATGGCAGTTAGCTAGGGCTCTCTGAATGCCATTTCTGTAACCTGCTGTATGCTGTCTGGAAGGAAAAGAGGACCACTGACTTTGGAACCCTTTAAGTTTGATTGGGACAAGTTGAAATGCCAGCTTTTCCAGGGTTTTTTCCTTGAAGCTGGCAATTTCTACTAATGCTTGGGATAATGGGTCAAATGAGAAAGACCATTTCAGCCACCAAACAATGATATTCAAGCAGTACAAGCGAGTTGCGGAGCCAAATGGTCTCCTGATATGAACGCCGTGCCTTGACTGGACTGGCTTTCTCTGGCAGCTGCCGATTCTCCTCCAGCTCTCTCTAGGGTGATCACTACATTCGAGAATGTTGTGGGGAGCAGAGATTGTGACCTTGCCATCTGAAGCCTGATTGCTGTGAGCAGAGACAATTCCCAGGACCTGTACTGGACTCTGGGAGACTTAGAGACCCAGGATGCCTCAGGGATCCTTTTCTACACCATGAAAATTGGGGGCCGGATATGGTGGACCATCCAGTCTGGCACTAGGGAGTGAAGAGGAGGCCCCTTGAGCCAAGCTTTCAACTCAGGACAACCTTGTTCACAGCTGAGTGGGGAATAGAGTGCAATACAGCTGGTCAGTGGCTGGACAGAGATCTTTGAGAAGATAGGCATCCTAGAGGCCCCAGAATACAGTGAGTACATGGCTCACGTCCTTGGAACCAAAAGAGTTAGGTGCGGTGGCACCAGGAGGGTGGGAAGAGGGAGGAGGGAGAACTGTGGGAGGGCTACATCAGGCTTTACCCCCACCCAGGATGCTTACCTGAGTTGGATGGGACGTTTCTGTAGTATTGTCATAGACAGATGCTCATCTATTTATCTAACAAAACGTTACAGTGTGTGCCATTTCCTGGGGGGGAGAGAGTTGGAGTCATACAAGATGAAAGGTTCCAGTGCTGGTTCAACAGCACATGAAGAAATCTTGGTTTGAGCTGGATGCTGGTGCCTCACACCTGTCATCCTAGCTACTTAGGAGGCTTGAGACTCTTTATTTCCAACTGACTACCAAAAAGAAAATGCCAGAAGTGGATTAGCAGCTCAAGCCTTAGACTGTTGGCCTTGAGTAAAAAGGCTCAGGGACAGCAACCAGGCTCTGAGTTCATGCCCAGGAGTGACACAAAGAAAGGAAAGAGAAAGAGAGGAGGGAAGGATGGAGGGAGAAAAGGAGGAAAGGAAGGAAGAAGGGAGCATGCAAGCCTTGGTATGGAGTCCCTAGATCAAGGGAGCCAACCATTCACAATCTCTGTGGGGAAAGTTCCAGTGCCTAAAGCTAGTGTGTAGGACCAAGCCACTGACCCATTCATGACATCAGCAACTTCATGACATACAAATCTGAGTGGTCGCCGACTGCAGAGGTAAACAGCCTAGGGTAGACCCTAGGGCTCAGGGTGGGTCACAGAGTTTCAATTTCCCCTGGCTCACGGAGTTTATTTTCTGGTCAGATAAGAAGAAACTGTCCAAGGGCTAGGGAGGTATAGGCTGAGGGAGTGTCCAGAGGGGGGTGGCAAGGGATTAGCAGGAAGATGAAGAGGGAGGACAATCCCAGATCCAGATCAGGCCATTGGAGCCATGACCTCAACTGACAACCTAGACCATCAGTGATAGAATCTTCGACCCAGCCACATGGCTATTAAAAGTCCTGGCACTCTGGGTTCACCATTGAAAACCTGGCTGTTGTCTACTGCAGGATGCCTGTGCAGTACATCCATGGGCACTGGCACTTTTGCTGGCTCAATCTGAAGATGACACCCCCAGTGTTCATTCCTCGACCAGAGACAGAGGTAAGCATGCCACTGGAACAGGACACCCAGGGAATGAGGGCGAGAGTCAAACCCGTGTTGCCCCCAGACTTCCTCTAGGGGATTCTAGGGCCCCCTGACTGCCATTCTCAGAGGTAGAGGTGGGTCTCTTTGCTGGCTCACCCTTTAGTCTAGATGGCAGATGAGGGAGGGGCCGACTGATGGTTGAGGCTAGTGGGAAATCAGGAGGCACTGGGGTGGGAGCAAGGTTGTTTCTTTGAGGATACTCAAAACCCAGGAACATTCCTGAGATGGATGAGCCCCTTTCTCCTCCCTGAGAGAGAGGGACCTAGAGCCCTCCAGTCTGCATCCCTTGGCTGAGAAATTCATTCATTCCCATATCCTTTGTTTGGATAACTAGATCTCACCTGACTGCCCAATGTCAAGGCAGGACAGTGAGAGATCTTGAGTCCTTGATGAGGTCACGGGATCCTCAGTATGAGATTGTACTTGAATGTCCTGACTTGGTGCATGGTCAGTCCCATCTCAGCCTGCCATGATCTAGTACATAGAATCTAGAGACTCAGAGCAGGATGGGGTCTATTCTGTGAGTCTTGAGTTTATGTGTGAACTTTGAGCTCCCGTGTGCTCACCTGCTTCCTTTTCTTGGGTGGGTCTATGCTAGAAAAAGCTTAAAACTAGGGCCTGGGTCCCATCCCTGGTTTCATGCTCAAAGCTAGCACTCTACCATTTGAGCCACAGCTCCACTTGCAACGTTTTTTGGTGTTTAATTGGAGATAAGAGTTTTCAATGACTTTGCTGCCAAGGGTTGCATCCAAGTGCAGTCCTCAGATCTCAGTCTCCTGAGGGGATAGTATGATACGCATAGAAAAGCCTGTTTGGCTGGGTGCCAGTGGCTCATGGCTCTCATCCTAAGTATTCAGGAGCTGAATCTTAGCATCATGGGTAAAAGCCAGCTTGGGCAGGAAAGACCCTCAGCCTCTTCTCTCCAATAAAGCACCAGAAAACCGGAAGTGGTGCTGTGGCTCAAGTAGTAGAGTGCTGGACTTGAGCTGAAGAGCTCAGGGATAGAACCCAGGCCCAGAGTTCAAGCCCCACAAACAACAAAAAGAAAGAAAGTAAAACATCTTTGCCTGCAAAGGATGGTGGAGGTGTGTTTGTGTGTATGTGTGTGGGGGGGGGGGGGAGGAAGTGGTGGCGGTAGACATTTTGTGCCCTGCTCAGTCATCATTTTAGACGGATTGTCCCAAACTCTTACTTCACAGGTGAAGCTCTGGGTTGGATGTCGACCACCGGACCTCAGTCTCCTCATGGGACAGTTGTGAGTAAATAAGGGACTAATGCAGAGGGATCTCTGGAGCAGGGCCAGGCACAGAGGGAGCAGGTGTCAGATATAGTTCTCAACAATTCTGTGAGCATATGACAGGAAGTTGCCGGGAAAGGGCTCAGATGGGGTCTGTTATTAATCAAGCAACAGGTGTGGGATTATGAAACAAAACATGGCTGCTTTCATCATTACCCTGTCCCCATGAGGAAGGGATTTTTCACTCTATTCATTTTTCCAGCTGGGGAAAATGAATCATGGAGAAGCCAGGTGACCTACTCATGACCCCAGCTGACAGGAATCTTGGCCTGATTTCTCTACCATGCTTATAGGACCCTGTGTGTTATTCAGTCCCTTCTTGTGGTGGGAAGTCCACTTCTTGTCATTTGTGGGGATTGAATTCTGGGCCTGGATGCTATCCCTGAGCTCCTCAGAACAAGGCTAGTACTCTACCCCCTGAGCCACAGCATCACTTCCGGTTTTCTGTTGGTTCTTTGAGGATAAGAGTCTCACAGACATTCCTCTGGAGCCAGCTATGAACCACCATCTTCACATCTCAGCCTCTTGTGTAGGTAGGATTATAGGTCTGAGCCACCAGCACCTTAATTAAGTGTAGTTCTGGACCTCTGTCTCTCTCTCTCTCCCTCTCTGTCTCTTTTCTCTCCCTCTCTCTTTCTCTCTCGCAGGAATTGGTAGAATGCTGGAGGAGGTGGCCCAGCATTCCCATGTGGCTGGAACCCAAGGTGGCCCTCTCATTCTGGAGGTGGGCTGTGGGTCAGGATCTGTTTTGCCCAGCCTGTTGAACCAGCCCCTTGAGGTAAGCCCCTCTGTGCCCTGGCTAGACGGTGATGGTTATTCATTGTCTATCCCATAAGTCCTTCCCCACATCCCTCTGCTACATTGTTGAAGGAAAGTGGATGAGAAGGTGTTGCCTTGTCCCCCTGCCAGCACAATTCCGGGCCTCTGACCTATACCCCCACGTATCTGACAAGACCCTGGGTATAAGACAATAAAAACACTCTGTGTGTACTACGTTTTGCTGGGGAGTGTCATTTTGGTTAGGGTGGCGGGGTTCAGAGGAAAGACCACAGACCTGACGCCTCCCGGGGGGACATTTGTTCTTGTGACAGAGCCATGTCATTGCTGTGGATAAGGACGAAGCCTCCATCAGACTGACCCAGAACAATGCTCAAAGATAGGTAGGTTGTTGAAGTATCAAACCCACTCATGTCTGCTTCCTACTCCCAACAAGGAGGTGTAGTATAGGTGGCTTGGCTCTGGGCCTAAGGGATTATAAATGGATGTTGGCAGTCAGGAGCTCATGGCTCCCACCCATCATTCTGGCTCTTTGGGAGGCTGAGATCTGATGGATGTGACTCAGAGCAGCCCGGGCAGGAAAGTCCAGGAGATTCTTATCTCTTATTAACCACCTCCCTCCCCAAACCCACACACAAAAAAGCCAGATGTGGTGCTGAAGCTCAAGTGGTAGAGCCTCAACCTTGAACAAAAGAAGCTAAGGGATAACACCCAGGCCCTAAATCCAAGCCCTAGGACTAACACAAACATAAAATAAATGAATAGTGTACATCTTTTTTCTGACTACCAAGAAAGATGTATTCAGTTTTCTTGCTGGTACATGTAGCCAAAGGTAGGGGCTCACTTTCATGTTCCAATAACCCTCTCCTTCTCTCCTTTATCTGTCCAGGCTTTATCAGTGCAGTACAGGATTCAGATCATCCCCCTGGATGTGACCTTAGGTACCCTCCCTCATCCACCTCCCTTGGGGTCAGGATCCTGGATGCACTCCCTGCTGGGAGGAGGAGGCACCACGTAGATGAGGGTAGGTATCCCCAACACCCATACACATACACACACAAACATCCCTAAGCCAACTCAGACTAGCCTTTTCCAAAGACATTTTATCTCCATGGATTGACCGACTTGGGAAGGAATTTGATCCCCTGTAACTGATTATTTTAACTTGGTTTTGCTAGTTCACAGGAGATAAATGGAAGCAAACAAAAACCAAAAAGCCTTTGGTGCCCGTCACCTCTGGCTCAGGATCAAGCCTGACATCCTGGCGACGTGGGATGCAGAGATCTGAGGATCAAGGATCAAAGCCAGCCATAAGCTGGAAAGCCAGAGAGACACTTCTCTCCATGGAACCAACAAAAAGCCAGAAGTGGAGCTGTGGCTCAAGTGGTAGAGCACCAGCCCTGAGCAATAAAACTCAGAGAAACAGCTCCCAGATCCTCAGTTCAAGCCCACAAAAAGAAATGGACCTGTCAGGTTGCCCACAGATTGCCCAGTCCTCGAGGCCCCTCTCACGGAGTGTGATACAACACCTGCCCCTGGGTGGTGTATCAGGGTCTTCACAAATCCGGTGGTGGAATCCAGGCCTTCCCCTTCATGCATTCTCAACCCACACTGGCTGGAGGGCAGAGTCTGACAAGGTTGGCAGCCTGCACAGCGGAGAGGCTCCAGCTTTTCCAAGGTGATCAGAAAGGGCTTCTTGGAGCCAGCACTTGAAAAGGGGTCTTGCTTAACAAGGAGGATCTGTAGGAAGCACAGAGTACAAAGGTGCTACAGATGATGGGCAACATAGCAGAGCGTGTTCATTTCCAGCCAGGGCTGCTGGTGAGAGACTTGGTATAGATGTGCGAGACTGTCCCAAGACAGGCCCGAGGGATCACAAAAGAACAGCTATCCAGGGCTGGGATTGCATCCTAGAGGTAGAGCTGCCTAGCACACAGGAAAGCATGGGTTTGATTCCTAGGTCCTGCATACACAGTAAAAGCTGGAAGTGGCACCATGGCTCAGGTGAAAGGGCCTTCCCCTGTAGACACAGAAAGTCAGGGACAGTTCCGGGCCCTGAGGTCAGGCCCCAGGGCTGTCACCATAAAACACTTCTCCCAGGGACCTTTGTGAGAGGTAGATGCACTGAATCTCTTAGTAGATCCATCCGTGCTTTGTGTCTCCTTTGACAGAGGGGAGCTGGACACTCCTTCTGCCCTGCGCACCCCTGGGCCCGGTTATCAGCAACCCTCCCAACGTCTTCCACCGTGACATGGAGCAGCTGGCCCAAGAAGTCTTCAGGTATCGGTTGGGTGGGGCAGGGGGACATAGGGTAGGCCCCAGAACTCCTTGTGGGTCTGATCCACCCTGGAAGACCAGGCAATCCAGAGGAGGCAGATGGGAGCTTCGAGGGGGTTAGTGATGTGGAGTGGGCCCTTTAATCCCCAAGACCCCACCCAGATTCTAGCCTCCCTTTGCTTTCCCTGAAGGAGGTAGAGGGCTGTCTAGGTGGTAGTGTCTAGAGAAGGACTAGGTGGAAATTCTGAAGGACTAGACACCTTAAACCATGAGCCAGTGGCTCACACTTGTCATCTCATACCTGTCATCTCACAGCTGTCATCCTGCCCACTCGGGAGGCTGAGATCCAGAGGATCTCATTTCTCAGCCAGGCAGGAAAGTCCCTCCAGAGCCTCATCTCCAATCTCCAACCCGAAGTGGAACTGTGGCTCAAGTGTTACAGCACTGGCCTTGAGGAAAATTAGACATCAGGGACAGTACCCAAGCCCTGAGTTCAAGCCCCTCAACCAAAAAACAAAAAATTCAGAAACCGAACAAGAAAGAAAGACACCCCTTCCTTGCTTGCAAGAGAGGGTGAAGTAGTAGGGTTTCTCTGGTTGTGAGAACCAGATGTTGACCTCACAGTACAAACATTTCTAATAAGTCCCCAGATTTACCCCAGTGTGAAGCCAAAGCAGGGTGGGTGGTGCCTTACCAAGAACTCCAGAGGTTTTGGCTATGGCAGGCAGGGAGTGGGTGAATGGGATCTGGGGTGGAATGGTAGTGTCAATTATATGCTCTCCACCCATGGAAGAATGGTTTTGGATGCTGGTGACAAAGTCTGAAGTGTAGGGTTACATTTGGTTTGTGTCTTGATGAGTTGGGTTTTCCCTTGGTATAAGAAGTTGGCTGCAGAGGAGGCTACAATGCTTGATAAGAAATGTACTCCTTTTATGGCTAGGGAGGTTGAGCATTTCTTCATGTGTCTATTGGCCATACTTCTTTCTGCTTCAGAAAAGTTTCTCTTTAAGTCTTTATCCCACTTATTTATTGGACAGTTGTTTCTTTGAGGATTTGTTGTTGGGGGATTTAATTTTTTGAGTTCCAAGTATATTTTAGATATGAGACCCTTGTCCATTGTATGGCTAAGTGAAGATCTTCTCCCAATCCGTAGGCTTTCTATTGGTCTTGCTAGCTATGTCCTTTGCCGTGCAAAAGCTCTGCAACTTCATGCAATCCCATTTCTCCAACCTTTCTTTGATTTGTTGTGTTTCTGCGTCTCTATTAAGAACATTTTGGCCTGCGCCAAGGAGACCTAGGGTTTCTCCTATTCCATCCTCTAATGTTTTCCGAGAGTCTGCTTTGACTCCGAGGTCTTTGATCCATTTGGAGTTGATTCTGGTGCAGGGTGATATATAAGGATCTAGCTTTAGTTTTCTACAAGTAGTTAACCAATTTTGCCAGCACCATTTACTGAAGAGGCTGTCTTTCTTCCATTCTATTTTTTTTAGCTCCCTTATCAAAGATTAGATAGCTATACTTCTTTAGGTTCATTTCTGGGTTTTCAATTCTATTCCATTGGTCCTGAGGTCTGTTCTTGTGCCAGTACCATACTCTTTTGATTACTATTGCTTAATAGTAGAGGTTGAAATTTGGTATTGATATTCTTCCAGCAGGGTTCTTTCCGTTGAGGAGCGTTTTTGCTATTCGGGGTCTTTTATTGTTCCATATGAAATTTTGTATTGCCTCTTCTATTTCCTTGAAGAATGAGGTTGGAATTTTGATAGGTATCACATTGAATTTGTAGATAGCCTTGGGAAGTATTGCCATTTTCACAATGTTAATCTTTCCAATCCAAGAGAATGGGAGTTTTTGCCATTTTTGGCTTAAGGTGTCTAGTCCTTCAGACACCTTAAACCATGAGCCGGTGGCTCACACCTGTCATCTCACACATGTCATCCTGGCCACTCAGGAGGCTGAGATCCAGAGGATCTCATTTCCCAGCCAGGCAGGAAAGTCCCTCCAGAAACTCATCTCCAATCTCTAACTGGAAGTGGCACTATGGCTCAAATGGTAGAGCACTGGCCTTGAGGAAATTTAGACATCAGGGACAGTAACCAAGCCCTGAGTTCAAGCCCCTCAACCAAAATAAAAAACAAAAAACAAACATGAAAGAAAGATACCCCTTCCTTGCTTGCAAGAGATAGTAGTAGGGTTGCAAATCAAAACAACATTAAGATACTACCTCACCAGTTAGAATGGCAAAAATCAAGAACTCTAATAACAACAGATGCTGGAGGGGATGTGGACAGAAGGGAACCTTACTTCATTGTGGGTGGGAGTGTAAACTTGTTCAACCACTTTGGAAAGTAGTATGGAGGTTCTTCAAAAGACTCCACATAGATCACCCCTATGACCCACGAATCCCACTTTTGGGCATTTACCCAAATGTTTACAAACAAGACCACACTAAAGCTACCAGCACAACTATGTTTATTACAGCATTATTTACCATAGCTAAGATATGGAACCAACCCAGATGCCCCTCAGTAGATGAATGGTTCAAGAAAATATTGTATATATACACCATGGAATTCTATGCCTCCATCAGAAAGAATGACATTGCCTCATTTGTTAGGAAATGGAAAGACTTGGAAAAAATCATATTAAGTGAAGTAAGCCAAGCCCAAAGAAACTTAGGTCCCATGGTTTCCCTTATTTGCAATATTTAGCATATATATATGAGTCAAGCAGAAAAGGTTAGATAAGGTGATGTTAGGAAAATGAACCCTAAGGTTTATATTTAAATGTTTTTTTTTCTTTCAAGCATTTGTTTCTAATGCATTTATAAGATTATTTCTTTGTTGCTTTGTATGTCCCTTGCCCACAGTACAACCCCTGCTTTCACTGTATTTAATTGTGGTATAATTTGTGGAGGGGAAGGGGAAAAAACAAGTCATTTAAGTAAGGATACAGGCTGACCCTTGCATCAATGATAAGTACAAGTTGTCATATCAAAAAAGAAATTTACAATTTTCATGGGGGGGGGAAGGGTTGGTTAAGGGATAGGGGAAAGCTGGGAAGGGATGGAAGGGGAAACAAAGGAGGAGGCTACAATGCTTGATAAGATATGTACTCCTTATCTTGCCCATGTAATTGTAACCCCTCTGTACAGTATTTTCACAATAAAAAAAGAAAGAAAGAAAAGAGCTGAAAAAAAAAAAAAGAAGTTGGTTGTAGCCGGGCACAGCCAGTGGCTCACAACTGTCATCCTAGCTACTCAGGAGGCTGATATCTAAGGATCACGGTTCAAAGCCAGCTTGGGCAGGAAAGTCTGTGAGACTTTATCTCCAATGAACCACCAGAAAATTGGATGTGGTGCTGTGGCTCCTGTGGTAGAACACACAACTTCATTTGAAGAGCTGAGGGCCTGCTGGCAGGCCCAAAGCTCAAACTCCATAACCTACAACCAAACAAAAGGTAGCTGAATTTTCTGCGTAAATGTACAGTAGAAATGCCATGATGTGTTGTGAACCATTCCAGACATGTGAGAGGCTCTGAGTTTTGTCTACAGTTGGTCTATGATGGTAGTGCCATCATCTCTGGGGTGGAATATTCAGGGTGCTCAGGGACTGCTGAGGGTTTGGACTACCAGTGTGTATGTCTGTGTGTTCGTGTGTGTGTCTGTGTCTGTGTGTTTGGATGTAGAAGACCTGGGTCTTGAACTCAGGTGAAATTCCTATGCTTCTGTGCTCAAACTAGTGCTCTAACACTTGAGGTACAGCTCATTTCTGGCTATTTGTTGGTTCATTGGAGATAAGAGCCTCACAGACATTTCTGGGCTGGCTGGCTGGCTTTGACCTCAAACTCGTGAATAGCTAGGATGACAGGTGTGAGACACCAGTGCCATATTTGTGTGTGTGTGTGTGTGTGTGTGTGTGTGTGTGTGTGTGTGTGTGTTTTCCTCATCTTTCTCTGTCCCCTTCCTGGGTGCCTGTCTGCCTCTTTCTGACCTCAAATGGTGCTCCTTCTCCATACCGCCCTTGCCTTTAGCCTCCTATCTGGGTCTACAATGAGTCCTAAATTGCCAGAGACCTGAGTTCACACTTTTCTTTGGGGCCCAAGTCGAGATGTCCAAATCTTTGGCCTCCTGCAGGGGATTCTGGGTCAGCCAGGCCAGCTGCAATAAAGTCTTGCCTGTCTGTGGGTGGGGAACTTAGACATGGGATGTCCTGCCCTTTTCCTCTTCTAGACCTCTGGCTGCATGTCCCTCTCAGCAGGCTGGCAGTGAGTGGGGGAAGGGGGTTGCCAGTGGCTCTGGCCAACTCCAGCTTCATAGCGGACTGAAGGCCGCCCAAGCAAGAAGGATTCCGTGCTACATTGAAGGTGAGGCCAAGATGGCTTGGAAGTGTCTGTTGGTGTCTAGGAAATGTCAACATACATTATCGCAGGCAAGTCAATCTTCCAGCCTTAGCTGGGCCTCTCAAATCCTTCTAGAGAATTCTGGATGCCCAGAACACTGAGGCACAGACTTTAGATTCCAGGGCCAGGGAATTGGGGTAGGAGAGACTGGTATGGCCAATACTTCAACGTTCTGGGCATTAGCCTTGACCTGGGTATGCCCCCATTGTGTACGTTCACGTCTTAACCCAGAGCTGGCCAGAAACAGGCCACTTGTGGTGGTGCTGTAGAAGTGGCAAGAGTGGAAGTGAGATCTAGGATGACCAATATCTGGATTTAGGGCCTGATGGCGGGGGCGGGGGGGAGGTGAAGGTGTCTTTTTAAAAAAAATCTCTAAGAGCTGGAACTCAGGGCCTAGGCACTGAGTTTCCTTTGCTCAAATCTAACACTCTACCACTTGAACCACAGCTCACATTTCATCTTTTTTAGTAGTTTAGTGGAGATAAGCGTCTCACGAACTTTTTTGCCTGGGCTGGCTTCAAGCTGCCATCTTAAGAGCTCAGCCTCTTGAGTAGCTAGGATTGCTGGTATGAGACACTCGCACCTGCTAAGGATGTTAGTGTGTGTGTGTGTGTGTGTGTGTGTGTGTGTGTGTGTGTGTGTGTGTGTGTGTTTACCAGGGCTTGAGCTCAGAGCCTAGGTGGTATCCTTTAGCTTGTTTGCACAAGCCTCATGCTCTACCAGTTGTACTATAGTAGCTCTGCTTCTCAGCTTTTTGGTGATTCATTGGAGATAAGAGTCTGCCCACCCAAGCTAGCTTTGAATCTTGCTTGATCCTCATGTGTCAGCCTTGAGTAGCTAGGATTATAGGCATGAGCCACTGGCATCCAGCTGCAAGGATGTCTCTTCATACTGTCTTCTGTTCTAACAGCTGTCTACTTGCCCTGGCCTAGATCTCTGATCTCCACATCAGCTCCCAGCAGCCCTTGACTGTGTGGAGAACATAAAGCTCAAACCTGCCAAGTATCCTATTACTATGTTCTCACCGGAGGGTATGTTTCCTCTGAAGCCTGGAGGAGTAGGGGGAGGAGGAAGAAGGTTAGCTGTAGCTGGGTGCTATGCTGGGAGAGAGGTACACTGTCTTAGCCAAGAAGGAAAATGTGGCCAGATGTTAATATCTCATGCTCTCATATTCCTAGCTCCTCAGGAGGCTGAGATCTAAGGATTGGCATTCAGAGGCAGCCCAGCTCACTTTTCTTTTTTTTTTTCTGGTATCAGTAGGATCTTTTTTTGTGTGTGAAAATACTGTACAGAGGGGTTACAATTACATGGGCAAGATAATGAGTACATTTCTTATCACCAGCTCACTTTTCTAAAGTGTGTGAGACTCTCCTTTACCAATAACCACCTGAAAGCTGGAAGAAAAGCTCTGCCTCAAGTGGTAGAGTTGCTAGCCTTGAATGAAAAAGTGAGGGACAGAGCCCAGGTCCTGAGTTCCAGCCCTAGTACCAAGATGTGCCCATGTACACACACACACACACACACACACACACACACACACACACACTCACACACACACACACACACACACACACACATACACACACAGAGGTAGGTTGTAATGATGAGTTGTGCTAGATCTGGGGGCAGTTGAGAGGCACAGTCATAGTAAATTCTGGACACATAAGTTATTTCTCCCCAACTCCTTCTTGGGCTGAGGGGTCTGGGCCATGGCAGTAAATTCCTTGGAACCGGCACCTCCATCCATGCATAGGGTACAGGACCAAGGGAAGAACACATTTTTACTCGTTTTTACTCGGTGCATGATTGCAGACCTTCATCTGCCTCTGAACATTGTTATGGAAAGCAAGGCTCTGAGCCCTGGGACTCTTGGGATAGCCACTGCTACAAGCAGCAGCCAGCCACCTGTGGATTCCTGAGCCTATGAGTCTTTCATGAGCCCAACTCAACACCCACCCAAGGTGTGCTTGACAAATTTGCCCCCATGAGTAGGCATTACCTGCTGTGCCATCTTGCAGATCTTGCCCCTCCTGGCCCAGAAACCTGGTCTGAAATGTTGACTTACTGCTCAGATCCACACTGCACCCATGACAGTTGCCATTCTGATGCCATTCTGGCCCATGTCCTCCGTGCCCCAAGGCTAAAACCTTCTCTGATATTTGGCCCGCTCTGTAGGCAAAGGTTCCCAAAGAGTGGTGCTTTCAAGACTTGTAAGAAATGTAGATATTGGGAGACCCTTAGGGGCCCACTGGAAATTACTCTGCCTAGAGCCACAGAGTGAGGTTCAAGCAGGACAGGTGTTGCTCATGGGGCTAGAACTCTGGGCCTGGGCACTGTCCCTTCAGCTTTTCAGCTTACCACTTGAGCCACTGTACCACTTCCAGTTTTCCTGTGATTCATTGGAGATCAGAGTCTCCCGGACTTTCCTGCCCAGGCTGGCTTTGAACCATGATCCTTAGATCTCAGCCTCCTGAGGAGCTAGAAGGATAAACATGAGCCAGCAGCACCCAACTTATTTGGACTTTCACCACAGTGTTCTAGGAACTCCTGAAAGCTTTTCTTTATTTTTTCTATGCCAGTACTGGGGCTTGAACTTAGGGTCTGGGCTCCGGTCTCTTTAATTTTTGCTTCAAGGCCTGCACTCTATCACTTGAGCCACAGCTCCATTTCTGGCTTTTGGTAGTCCATCGGCAAGAAGAGTCTCACTAACTTTCCTGACCTGAGCTGGCTTTGACCCATGACTTTGATCTCAGTCTTTTCAGTAGCTAGGATTTACAGGGGTTGAGCCACCAGTAGCATTGGGCTAGAAAGTGTTCTTCCCTGCATTTGCCCTGACTCCTCCATGTAAAGGAGGCCTGAGGGTAAGTAGCTGTGAAAAATAGTCTTCCAGCCACAGGAAATTGCTGGGGTCCATGGTGAAAAGCCAAGCTCATCTTCCCCCTTAGCCCCATTCTGGGACCTCCACCCTCTGCCCTCTCTGTGGCTCAAGTACAAACCTTTACCCAGCCTTGAATGCCCTGCAGGACTTGTGTGAAGCCACAGATCCTTCATTCCACCCACACCACCTATTCTACACCACACCTCAGGAAACTTTGTGCATGTTGTACCTTCTGCCTGAGGCTCTCTATCTTGTTCCACATCTTAGAACTCCTGTGGAATTTTGGCACTGGTTATATCACCTCCAGGAGCCAGTCTTTCCTTCCCTTCTCCCTCTTTTTTTAATATTGAGTTGCTAGGGATGGAACTTTTGCAGGCTGACTGGCAAATTCTCTAGCTTGTGTGTGTGTGTGTGTGTGTGTGTGTGTGTGTGTGTGTGTGTGTGTGTGTGTGTGTGTCTGTGTGTGTTTGCCAGTCCTAGGGTTTGAATTCATAGCCTGGATACTATCCCTGAGGTTTTGTGCTCAAGACTAGCACTCTATTACTTGAACCACAGCTCTACTTCTGACTTTTGGGTGATTAATTGGAGATAAGTGTCTCATATAGACTTTCCTGCTTGCAATTGTGATCCTCAGATATCAGCCTCCTGAGTAGCTAAGATTACAGGTGTGAGCCACCAGTAACTGTCCTCTACCATACCTCTTACCTCTAACCTTGGCTCTTCTATAAGTACCAGAAGAATATGTCTCACCAGGCTCACTTTTTTGCCAGTCTTGGGGCTTGAAATAGAGTCTGGGCATATTCCTGAGTTTCTTTTTGTCAAGGCTAACACTCTTATCACTTAAGCCACAGTGCCACTTTTGGCTTTTTCTGTTTCTGTGATACTGAGGAATCAAACCCAGGGCTTCGTGCGTGCTAAGTAAGCACTTTACCACTAAGCCACATTCGCAGCCCAAGGCTCACTTCTGACAGGAACTATGAGGGTGGGCTTTATTGGCTTACCCCTTTTGGTGCAGAAATCGCTGGCTATTTCATATCTTTGCCAAGATTTGGGACCAGGATGTGACTCGGCAATGAGGAATGGTGAATGAGGGATAGCCACCAGGCCCTAGAGGAGTAGGCTCACATATTCTACAGAGGGATAGAGAATATGGAGCCAGAACCTTTGACATCTCCTACAGCCTAGGAACTGTGGTCTCCCTGGAGGCAGTGGCTGGCTGCTAGGTGTCCCGATGGGACATCTCAACCAGAACATAAGGCACTTGTTGCACTGCCCTGGCAAAGCCAGTGTGGCTTCAGTTATTAAATGGCAGAGAAGGATGCTTTGTTCAAGGTGCTGGCTCAGACTTAGGACTCTCTGAGGATTTGCCCAGGTTGGGGGGATGGACATGAGCAACCTGCTGAATGCCCATCATCCATCCATACACAGAGACATGGAGTTATTGCCTCCTTTATTTGGGGTGGGGGTGAGGAAGTTCCAGGGTTGTCATATGAGCCTAGGCCCTGTCCCTGAGCTCCTTTTACTCAAGGATAGCACTCTGCCCTTGAGCCACAGCCCCACTCATGGTTTTTTTTCCCCCCTGTGATCTCTTAGAAAGAAGACTGTTTTGGACTTTTTTGCCCTGGATGCATTCAAATTGGCATTCTCTACATCTCAGCTTCAGGAGGAGTTAGGATTATAGGCAGGAGCCACTGACACTTGGCTTTCTTTTCTTCTTGTTGTTCTTTATTTTAATTGTGACAATCTGAAATCTTCACAGTGTCATTCCAATGTTTTGCATTCAAAGTAATCTACCCAGGCCTGGAATTCGAATGCTATGACTATCACCCACAAATGGAGGGAGATCCTGATGAACACATTCTTGTTCATGTGAATGCTAATGGAATGTTATAAAAGTAATAATTAAATTTGCCGTTAATTCATGATTGTATTTTAGAATGCCACACAAAAATTCTTGGATTTATATCTTCATTCTAGCACCAGGTATGATTAAGGATATTGACTAATTTTTAATTAATGCTGTTGTAAGTATTCAACTATGATACTTCATTAAATGGAGTCATAATTTAGTAACTAATAATTGGTTATAACATATATATAATTTAATAACATCTTCACATTCCCTCTTTGTAAGTGTGTGTAAATATATATATATATACATATAGATGCAGGTATATATATATATATATATATATATATATATATATATATATATATAATATCATTCTACACATTTATCAATTGAGCAGTACTGTGGCTTGGTCACAGTTCCTTAGAATTTTCTGGATGCTCAGTTTGCTGGAGGCTGGTGTGCTAAGACTGTACCCCATTTATGGATTGGGCAATGTAGTCTGAGTTGAAATTCCAGCATGGCCAAAAACTTATTTGTGGAGTAAGAAGCCAATTTTACACTTTTTGTTCATTCTCTGTGAAAGTCCTGGGTCTCAATACGATGTATAATCCATATGCAAATATATCCTATGAGATATGATATAAAAAAGGAAATGTTATATGTGTAACAATACTAAATAAGTAAGAGTAATAAATGTCATATACAGTAGAACGTATGTATGTAAATAGATCTCATATATATGAATATTATTTTTTCCAGTGCTGGGGCATCTATTCAGACCCTGGGAACTGGTCTGAATTTCTTTTTTCTTTTTTTCTTTTCTTTTCTTTTCTTTGCCAGTCATGGTGCCTGAAATCTGGGCATGAGCACGGTCCCTCAGCTCTTCAGTTCAAGGTGAGTGAATGCTCTACCACTTGAGCTACAGTGCCACTTCCAGCTTTTTCGGCTTATGTGGTGCTGAGTTACTGAACCAGGGGCCTCATGCATGCAAGGCAAGCACTCTACCACTGAGCCACCTTCCCAGCCCCATGAATTTCTTGTCTTTAATGGTGGTGAGCTTTCCTCTTCACACATAGTGTCACAGAGTTACCCAGACCCTGAGTTCAAATCCCAGGCCTGCTAAAAAATGGTGCAATTTCCTCACCAGGGTCTTATTGTTATTATTACTTTTTTTTGGCCTAGCACAGGGCTTGAACTCAGGTCTTCGCATCTCTGCCACAGCTGATCATTGG